>NC_133666.1:439390408-439990408 GCF_037893015.1 Macrotis lagotis
TCCACATTTTGTCATCCTGAGTGATTTCTGACTAAATTCCCATGAATTTTCCTTGGATGATCAATAGAAGGGCCCTAGAGACCTTTAAGGTCTTTAACTCTTGCTAGCACAACTCTCAGGCTGCATCTTTTCCCCTATTATTATCTTAGTGGACTACCTTCTTTCTACCAATACTACTCCTTGATGAGGTCCTTTACAAAAATTTCTTTCCTCATTTACAAGCCATCATTGGGAATATGACTTAACCATACACATCTTTATCTTTTCTTGAAAAATTAAGAGATTGGTTATTTTATCATAATTTTTGGGGGGTATTTGATAAGATTTTTCCTTCCTCCTTTCCTTTCCCACACTTTGGTATGGAATCCATAATTTCATTATATTCCCCATTAGAAAATGAGAAAATTCCCTTTGTTAATGCAATTACATATAGCTCTGCAACTTAGAGTCTTAAAGAGTGAAAACTAAGAGGTTAAACTTTAGTTTCCAAAGGTCACAAAGTCAGTAAGTGTCAGAAGCAAGATTTGAGCCCCCAACTTTCTGACTGGACATCAGATCTCTATCCAGAATGTTGTCTCTTTCCCCGGGAATGTTAAAATTCAAGAAGTTCTGAATACTAAAAATTGTCTATTGAAAGTAACATTCAATGACAAGGTAACATCAATGATAGTCACTGGATTTCTTTTGACAAATATCTAACAGCCTCAAAAACAAATGAGATAATACATAAAAAAGTACTTTTATGTAAATGCTATTAAAATTATATATAACTTTTGAAAGAGAAACTTCAAAGTATTTTTATGAATAAAACTAGGAAGACAATAATATATGGGTTACTTTAGGATTGTGAATCAAGCACTACAAATGTCAGATTATAAGAAACTGGTAGTATGGCTTCACATCTGTCTACCAACTCCCTGAAATCACTTCAGTAATGTTCCATATGACAGAATTAAGCTGAACAGGAGCTAATATGCAGAAAAGCCTGCAGGTGTAGAAATGACGCAGTTCAGTCCATCTGTCATTTTACTTTGTGTTTTCTGGGGGAGGTATGTTTCTTAATTCAAGCAAACATGGCTGATGTGTAGTGAAGATTTTATTTCCTCCAATGGCCAGCTAAATAGATCAGACTTCTCAAATAAATGTAAAAATTGTAAGAAAACAAAATAATCCAGGTAGTTAAGATAGGAAAGAGTGGTATTTTCTTTTCCTCATATATTTTGTTAACCATGGATTAATTATGACATCTTTCTTCAGTGAGTCCCTACTGACTTTAATATTACACATTAATACATTTAATTTAGTATTTTCTATTTCACATTTCTCTCTTCCATGTGTTCTAATTTCAGCCAAACTGAATAACTAGATATTGCTATTTTTTTCCTTGCTGTTCTCTTGACTTGCCCCACATGGAACATACTGCTACTACATGTTTATCTGTTTTTGAAGTCTCTATATTCAAGACCCAGATCATGTGTCATTCTTTTCATGAACCACTTTTCCTTCTCTCCCTGAAGGTGATCTCTCCCTCATCCTATGGCACTTTGACTTGGATCTCTCCTTTGCACTATCACATTCTACCTTATATCTTGTCTCTTTGTATATATATAAAGTAAATGGTCTCTTCAAAGACAAGGATGGCTTGATTTTCAAGTTTGTACTCCCTGTGCCTGGTACATACCAGATATTTAATAATATTTTTGAAATACATTTTATTGATGTCTTTTTATATTATCTAAATTTCTCTTTATATTTCTTCTCCCATATCCCTGTCAGAGAGTTATCTGATATAATAACAACAAATATTTTACTGAATTATTTAGGGTTTTTTACTAAATTAAATTTAAAATATGTTAAATGTTATAATGTGAACACAACAAAATGTGGAAGAATAAGATATATTCTGCCTTCACATATTCAAGAGAAAATCTGTTCATGTCATTGAGTATTTGAGGACATTAAATTTGCTTCTTCCCTTATGCAACCATATGAAAGAAGTCCAGGTTTTATCCATAGGGCTATAAATATAACAGATTGTCATGACAAGTCACAGAACAAAAACCTCACTATCAATATCCCAGAGATGTTGAAAACAGGACCCTTGGGGTAGCAAACAGAGCTCCCTTTGCAGTTTTGATGGATGATCTAAGGTATAACTGGAGGTCATGGCACTGGGTTAGCAGAAGTCAAGAATTCATTTGAAAGAGGGAAAGTAAGCATATGGAATTGGTACAAAGTCAAATGAGCTAGAGATCTCAGGATATACATCCAAAATGCATAGCTTGTAGGCTTCAGGTACCACAAAGACCTCTGTGGAATACCACCTTTACCATTCGTATCAGTATACTTCTTGGATTAAGTAACTATCACCCCAAAGAAAAGCCAAGGTATATGCTGATATATTAATGAAACACAGGCTAAAAAAAGCAATCCCACTGATAATCAGTTCTCAATTATTCTTATTCTCAATATCATGTAATAGAATACTAGACTAAAAATAAGATGACTTAGGAAGGGAAAGAGTAACATAGAAGGGAAGGGTATTAATTATTTTAGCATTTTAAATCAGATATTAAAAATCTTAGTATTTCAGGGAAGTGGCTGATTGGTTATCAGTGAGAATGGAGAACAGTGGAACTTTAAAAAAATCTTTCAATAGAAATAAATGCGATTTTGTGATGCTTCATTTTTTTTTAAATTTTAGAAAGGTTTTACTTGTTTTGAGTTTTGTAATTTTCCCCCCAATCTTGCTTCCCTCCCCCTACCCCCCACAGAAGGCAGTTTGTTATTCCCATATTATGCATTGATTTAAGTTGAATGTGATGAGAGAGAAATCATATCCTTAAGGAAGAAATATACAATATGTGATATAGCAAATTTACATAATAAGATAACATTTTTTAAAAAATTAAACATCTTTGGTTTTTGTTCAAACTCCACAATTCTTTCTCAGGATACAGATGGCATTCTCCATCGCAGATATTTCAAAATTGTGCCTGATTGTTTCCCTTTTGGTATGAACAAGTGCATTAAGGTTGATCATCACTCCCATGTTGCTGTTAGGGTGTACATTGTTCTTCTGGTTCTGCTCATCTCGCCCAGCATCAGTTCATGCAAATCCTTCCAGGCTTCTCTGAATTGCCATCCTTCCTGGTTTCTAATAGAACAATAGTGTTCCATCACATATACATACTACAGTTTGTTAAGCCATTCCCCAGTTGATGGACATTCACTCAGTTTTCCATTTCTTTGCCACCACAAACAGAGCAAATATTTTTGTACAAGTGATATTTTTACCCTTTTTCATGCTCTCTTCAGGGTATAGACCCAATAGTGGTATTGCTGGACCAAAGGGTATGCACATTTTTTTTTGCCTTTTGGGTATAATTCCAAATTGCTCTCTACAAGCTTCATTTTTGAGATAAGATTTGGAAAATTTGCTAAATAATCCTTGTAAATGTATTTTGGGGAATGTGTCTTTGTTGATTCCTTTAGGAAAATCACCCTAGAAAAGTACTCCATCTTTGTAAAGGAAGTGACTATTTTCAGCCTATAACAATCATGTCACAGCCAAAAAACACAAAGGAACCTGAAAAGCAGAATTTCAAAACTAGTTGTGCTGAATAATTCATTATCAGATGTTGTATTATACTTTGAAATGATTAGATTTAGTTACTAATTATTTGTCTTTTCCAAAGTATAGACTATCTCTATATGTGATTGCCACAGAATATAAGGCTATATGCTTGTAAACAAAAGAACAGTACAGAGCATGAATTCTGGAGAATTTGACAAGATGCTTCAACAGGAAGGAGTTTGCATAATTATGTGACTTATTTTCTTCCAGCCTCAATGGATTCAGTTCATAGGATAGTTTTAAAGATCAATATACTCTAATAGACTCCTTAAGGTTACTTTTGGTTTTCCTTTGGCCTAATTGAATTAAATTAAAATTCTAAATATCCATTCCAATTGATTGATTATATTTTCAAGGTATTGTCCTGGAAAAAAAAGAGATTTTTTAAAAAATAAAGATCTACCATGTTCTTAAATAAGTCCATATATGATCACCAAGAATGGCAGAATAGTCTTTTTTTTATGGTGCTAAGATGCCTTAGCAACAAATATCTCAAGATCAAATTGAAGTGTCTTTATATAGAGTCAGATGAGAAATAATGACCAGATTCAGACTGGATATCATCTGGGAGTCTTGCAGAGAAGATACTTTACTCAATTCAAGTTTACAAAACATTACTTTTTGATTATTTGCCCTATAAGGGACCCAGAAGTAATCTACAGATTTTTGCAGAAAAGGTTCTAGATTGCCAGTGACCCAACTTTCATGTCTTCAATTACAATTTTTAATGGGATGGATTGCATATGTCCCCAAAGTAGAAAATTTCCATTTTTTAGATTTATGCTGGCTACATTACAGTGTAATAGAATAGCAAAATGCCAAATATTTGTTTCATTTGTATGCATTTATCTACTGTCATCATATATTCATAACCTTGTCTATATTTAAAATATGCATAGTTAGAATGTCTATAAAAGCGTGGAAGAGGGGAAAACAGGTCAGAGATAATGGGAAGTAAAAGGACAAATAGAATAGAAATATATTTGTTTAAACCATTTAGAGTAATATCTTAGATACTTCATCAAAGTCACTAAGCAGTTTCTTGTTAAAATAAAATTATTGTCTGTTTCTCATTTTGCTATTGCTTTATTTTTTTTAAATGTTGGGTGTTGAGTTGAACAAATACAGGGCACTGTAGAGTGGGAGGGTTTCTACAGGATGATGATAGGAGTAGAAACCAAATCATTTGTAGACAAATTTTTAGGCTTCAAATAGCACCAAGACCTCTTGGAAGCCTAAAGAACTACTATAACATAACATATTCTATAACATAAATAAAAGGGGAGAAAACTAGAAGCAGGGAATAGAAGTTACAAAGATATTTCAGTTTCATATTAATAAATTACCTAAAAATAAGAATTATCAAAAATAGGAGCTGCCCTGAGTGTAGACATAGCAAGTGTCCTATCAAATGAAGCTAGATTACTATATGCGCTGCAAAGAGGATTTTTGTTCAGATTAGAGATGAACTTTATGGCTTCAAAGTTCCTTTCCAAATCTGAGGCTACATGATTTGATCCTTTCATTTTTCTATTCACTCAATAAGCATCTATTGAATAAAGGTAAAGTTGCTATTCTCAGTGCTGCAGGGGCTACAGTAATGAAAAAGAGATGTTTTCTGCCCTTAGGATGCTTAAGTTGTCAGAGAATTCTAGCTTTTGTATTGGAGAGAACATTATAAGCATTATACTGCCTGTTATGAGTTAATTTTAGCAGGTCCTTTATAAAGTCGGTGATTTTTATTCCCAAACAATTCTACCGTGTTGTACTCATACAATTGGCCTATGAATGTGTCTGATATATCAAGCATAAATTCGAGTTTGAAAGTCTCACATGGTTGAGTTTTACAGGTGTCCATATTGTTCCATCTCTAATAAAAGGTGACATTTGTGCCATTGTGGATGAGCTTGGGCTGTAATTTAAAAGTTCTCACAATTTCCCTTTGTTCCCACTCATGACTGACTTAGCTTCACCTTTGAATCCACAACCTTACATTTGGCATACCAGCCAACACAATGGAGTATGTTACAGGCTGAGCTTCCAATAGGTGAATTTCACACAAGATTGTTTAATCTTGCTCCAGCTTTTCTTAACATCAGAAGATCTTAGTTTTAGGTAAATTTTGTGGCAAATTTATTGTTATATGAATCAGTCCAGAAATTATTATTAAAAGTCAAATGGGGGCCTTTAACAAATTTTATGATCTATTATATTCAAGGCAATATGCTGGCCATCAGAAAAACAAAATTTTAAAAATAACTGTCCCTACTTTGAAGGAGCTTACAATCTACTGGGGGAAGTTCAAATATGTACATTTATGTCTGTATATATACTTGCATATGCATATGTGTATATAAAGTTTATGTGATTATAGTATATATGGAGATATAAATATATGCTTGCCTATATGCATGTGAGAGATGGATGATAGATAGATGGAGAGAGAGAGAGAGAGAGAGAGAGAGAGAGAGAGAGAGAGAGAATAAATGTAAATTTAGGTTAAAGGAGAAATGGAAGAATCCAGTCAATGTACTGCAGGAAAGAGTATTTTTTGTTAGAGCCAGAGAGGTAGAAATCAGGGAATATTTCATGAAGGATCCAGTACCTGGTTTATTTTATTGGTCTCTTAAGGGTCATAGTAAAGCGTTAATACACAATATATTTCAGGGACTCAAACAGCATACAGTCTAATAGAGGAAGCAAGAGAGATGAATCTATGGTAAGAAGCTGTTTCAATCTTTAAAGGGTCTGTGCTTGTATCAATATTAGAACTCTCTCCAACCACCTAAGTTGCAACCCATCTGTGGCCCAGAGAAGTCAAGCAGTTTGGTCATCTTCACACAGCTAATAGGTTTCAGTGGAAGGAATTAGATCTAAAATTTGGGCATATCTGTTGTTCTTATTAAATTTGATTCTGTTCTTATGAAACCATATGGGAGAAATCTAGGAACTAACCATGGAGCTACAATTATGAGCAATCTATACACTATACCACACTGTTCCATGAATATAAAATAAATGATGAATGCCTTGCAATGCATATATGATCTTGATAGAAATAAATAAGCTAGGAAGGGATAAAATAATTTCAAGGGTTCATTAATTGGAGAGGAGATGGATGAATCATGAGAGGAGAATGATATTTCAGATAGAATTCAGAGCAATTCAGATATATTCAGAGGAAAAATCATTTAAAGTTGAATATAATTTGAATTGTTATTCTGTGGCACCCTAGAATAAAGGGAGTATAGTGAGAATCACCAATATTTACCATATTTATTACTAACTATACTAACTAATCAAACAAGTGATGCAAAGACAAATATAGTTAACAATCTAGGATGGTATTTGAAAACTATCTAGCCACTTATGAGCTCATTGTAGATGTGTCTTTGGTTATCATTCAAGAAGGGTAGTAAAGCTACTATACCCTTTCCTTTAAATTACTGCAACAATAATATAGTAATAATCAGATTTGGCACTGATGAAAAGAAGCACTTCTAGTTCATACTATATAAATCAACACTGGATTATCTAGTATTGCTTTTACCTGAACAAGTACTACAACACCTCTAATAAGTGGTTATCCTTGCTTCAATACCTCCAGAGACAGTATTGATTGAACACCAATCATGAGGAAGTTTTTCCTTATACCAAACTCAAATCAGTTTCATTTCAACTTCCAACCACTGTACTTAGTTCTGCCCTCTGGGACAGTTCGTTCTCCAGCCTTGACAGCCCTTCAATAATTTTAATTAGTTGATTAGTAAGCATTTGTTAAGTAATTCACTTGTTGGCATTTGTTGATTCAATCATAAGTTTTTGAATCTGGATGTTTAGCATAATGGTCATACATTCAATAGAAATAAGATAGTTTAGGAATAAATAAATATTTAATATGTGCCAGATACTATTCTAAGCCCTAGAAATATGGGTTTAATGGAAAGATAATGAATTTCAAATTTGAAACATTCAGGTATATACCTCTAGTCGTCAGGTATGGGAACTCAAAAGAAGTTCTGAAAATAAAAATTTTAGAACCTTATACAAAGGGATTAATTATAGGAGTTGATGAGATCACCAAAATAAAAAGAAGAGAGGGTCCAGAATAGAGATTTGAGGAACATTATCCCTCCCACTGATGATTCTTTAAAAGAGGAATCAGACTGGTAAGAGTAGAAACAGGACAGGAGTAATATGGATGCCCAGGAAGGACACAGCATATTTGAGAAGGAAGTAGTCAACATTGTCAAATGCTAAGAGGTTAAGAAGGATGAGGACTGAGGAAAATTCACTAAATTTATTAAGGCCCTCATTGATGTTACTGGAAAAAATAAAATATTTTTTCCCATTAAAACATAAGGAAAGAGGGGGAGAAGAGATAAGAAGTTTATAATAACACTTGTAGTGAATTAAGGGTTAAAAAGGATTTAAAAAATCTATCAATCATGTAGTAGTGAAGGCTTAGATAAGACTGGACCACATAATTTGGTAGAAGATCTAGTGACTTTATGCCTTTCTCCAATCGTATTCATCAGCCTGTGAGTATAAATGGAAAAGGCAGATGGTGGAAGTAAACCATGGTTGGGATTTGAAAAGGATGATTGTTAACAGAACAAAGAGAAAAAGGATTTAAGAATAAGGACAGTAAAAAAAAAACATAATAATGTGATTTTTGAGTAAGAAAAGTGGTCCATAACAGAGGTGATGGTCTGAGAAACCTGGAAGCGATGAGATGACTGGAGTTTATGGTAAAGATGGATAGATTTAGAGGACAGAATCTTTTAAAATGTAGAAAAGAGAACCAAACACATTACTTTAGGTAAGGTATAACTGCTGCAACTATGATTTCTATCATCACACCACTAGCTAAAAGTTCAAGTCTTCCTAATTATTATTTAATACAATAACCCTGGGAGCTAGGTACTATCATTTCCCCAATTTTACAGACAAGGAAACTGAAGCAAAGAGTTGAAGTGACTTTCCCAGAGTAGTATTTCTAGTAATAAATAATAAGTTTATTTTCTGAATGAGGTCATATTTGAACTCTGATCTTCCTGATTCCAAGTCTGGTAATCTAATGGGATTATAGTTTAGTTTGCTCTACCTACTACTACTGTTAATAGAGTCTAATTTTAATTTTCTTTTCCATTTCTTTTATTTAGCACAGATCAAATATTGGAGACTACACAGTAGGCCCAGACTAAGAGGTAGCAAACAGCTGGGGGTGGAGTAGAAGTAGGTTCTGCAAGAGCTCATGACATAGACAAGAACTTCATGGAACAAAAAGCAATGCTTGAACAATATTCATCCTGCCAGAGAAGAGAGATTTCTTATAAAATACCAATCCTAGGAATTCTACATGGGTAATTCCAAGGGCAAGAATTTGGAGATTAGACCTTTTAGTCAGAAAAGAGGTTTGTTTACAGAGATCCTGAACTTGGAAGTATTAACACCATGCTGAATTTTGCCTCCCTTTCCACTCTTCCCCTTCTGCTGCCTGAATTATACAAAAAGTATAGTCTAGGATTACCTGTCTAGCAGTCTTATAGTGGTTTTGTTTTTGTTGTTGTTGGACTTATTCTTGTTTTTTTCAGAGAGTGAAAGGGACCAAAGAGATGTCTGTCTTTGTCATTTGGAAGAAATATTGTCAGACTGAGTTTAAGTAATAGAGCAGGCCTTGCTATAAGTTTGGGAGTCTGAGAGATGAGAAGGAAGTCAGAGTTAATTCCCTTTTGCCCTTGCCCTGCCATCAGAACCCAAAGTCTCAGTCTAATTGAAATGCAAGTCACACTTACCAAGACAAATGCTCTCCTGACAATTGGATAACTAGTACTCAGGTTCATTTATAGCAATATGGAGTCAACTATGAGATGGGACTGATATTTGTCCAACTGAAATTCCTACAGCAACATCAGGAATAACTAGAGCACAACAGGGTGAACACATGGGAAGATTAGAAGGTCCAAGAGATTCTAGATCAAAAGAGGTAGAAGGAGAATTGTTAGGTCATTGAATGAAAGGGAAAAGAGAGGCCTCATGTGTCTCTAGAAGGAAGTAAGAAACCTCATTTCAGTAGTAGAAAAGAATATTGACAAAACTCCAGAACTTTGTGAATAGAGGAGGGAACCATGAATAAGCACTGACTCTAGAAAGGATACCTGGCAATAGTGTTCCTGCAAGACAATGAATAATCCTAAAAAGATTAAAGATGGACTTCATGATCACTAAACAATCTGTGGTAGTAGGATCAATATCATCTTTTTAGTAACGAAGTGGAGTACTGTTCAAGCATAAAAGAAACTTGGGAGGACTCCCCAATGCAAGTGAATCAATGCAGTCACAGAATTCCTTGGGCGTTCTGAGTCTCATCTTTGTAGAATGCCCTGCGGCATGCCTTAACTTGAGAGGATACTCATGGGGCCACACCATGCTGTGTGTGTATTCTGGGGTGGGGGTAGCTGTGGACATACTATCTTTCTTGTCTTTCTGGGGCTGTGGAGGCAATCAGCATGAAAATCAGGGCAAGTAGACTCAATGGGAATTGCCCAATGATGAGATGAGTCCCCTCAGATTCAGTTGAATGCAGCATGCCCATGACTCCCAACAGAGGGCTTCCTGTTCCCCTGAGGACATGCTGGTAGTGAAAAGTTGCCGGTGGGTAGTATGTCAAAGCTTTGAACCCATTTTATCAAAACTTTTCATCTTTGAAATCTCAGAGCTACCAATCATATAGGTGGGGAAATGGATTAGAAAGTGATTATATTATCAGTCTGCCTTCTTTAGCCATCAGGGATTGTAAAAGTTCAAGTGGTTAAATAAATGGTTAGCTACATGAGCATCTAGGTCCAGCAAAGGACAATTTAAAGTTGTTTGAATTTTCACACTTATTTATACACCAAGTTAGTGGGAGTTGCTTTAAAGGAATCACTAAAATTAAGCAAAATAGCAAGTACTTATAGGTCTACCCTAGAGGCAGCATGACTAAGAATGCAGAGATTAAACTTTGAACTAGTTACTAGAGTAGGCAGGAAGAGGAGGCAAGTATCAAGTATCATCAGTTATTGATAGCCAATAGAGACATTCTGTTCCCTACTGATTAAAATGGACATTTATTTATGTTTTATTGCATTCCTTACTTATATAATGTGACGATAAAATCTTTGTATTTGCAATCAACTAGAGCTGGAGGCTTCTCCTCTTCCTCCCAACAGATTTCAATTTGATAAATACCACCTGTGACCTTGTTTTCTATTTGCTTTATGATCTTCCCCACCTGTTCTACCATTCTTATGATCCTAGACTCATTGTCTCTGAACCAATTCTGATCATTTGATTCTACATCTTGATGTCACTCTTTGGTTCTGTGACTTGGTATTCTTGACCCTAAACAATACCTTTTCATTGATTAAAAAAAGCTCAGAATCCTTGCCTAGGTAGGAAAGGATCTGAAGGGGTAAACATGTACTTGAACACAGATAGGTACACAGATACTCTTCCCATTTATGTATAAGGGTGAGGGTGATTGATGTATTTAACTCATCTCATTTAAAGTAAGTAATAATATACTTATTCAATCAAGCAATCATAGGCTTTGGATTCAATATGTAAAAGTCCTTCAAACTGTTATAGTTAGGCTCAGGAAACTTGGCCATGCTTATGAGATCATCTAAACATTAATAAACTAGAGCATTATAGTAATCCAAGAAGTTGAAACAGGATAGGCTTTCTATTATGCCCCAAAGAACCCCTTTTTTGGGAGGGGAGGAACAGAAATGACTTTTTGACCTTGCTCAGATCTTCTCTTGCTTATCAATTTTTGATGAGAGGATATCCTTGTGAACCTAAACAGTCCAAAGTATATTAGATCTCCCACCCATGTCCTAGGAATATCACAGGATTAGCCCAAGGCATTATTTTTATCAGGAATCAAAGAAAATGTTTTACCATATTTTTATTTATTAGGAATATTTACCATATTCCCCAGGAACATCTTGAGCTCCCCATGAAAGGGAGAAAAGAACTTCTAACAATCAGGAGCTATACATTTTTGCCCATTCTATATTGTGTTTTGTAAGTATGAGAACACTTTATCCATGACTCTGTAGATCATTGTAGGAGACTGTCATAGATTTTGGGGAAGGGAAGGTAATATTTTATGCCAACTATTTTTACTGTATCATGTTAGTAAATAAACCTTTCTGAACTGCTTAAGACTGACTGACTAAAGGATTATCAACTGATAATCTTTGATCCTGGAAGGGGCTTAATTCAATAATATTAGACAATTATTCTCAACTCCACTAGAAATCCTGAGGGAGAGATGTATCCAAGTTCTGAGGGCCTGATCATTAATGGGAGTTTGGATAAACATCCTCAAAGACTATATATTATATATATATATATATAATATATATATATTATATATATATAATATATATTAGGAAAATATGAGGCAGAGATTAGGAAGAGAGAGTACAAGCATGGCATACATAAGTACCATACACAGCTATACATAGATATAGATGTGTGTGTGTAGCTATCATGTGTGTATGTCTGTGGGTATATGATAGATAATACCATATTATTATGTTCATTTTTCACATGAGGAAATTGAAGACCTTAGAAATTATTACTTGCCTATCATCAATTGCATAGTAAGAATATGATGGGCAATTAGGTTGGTGCAGTGAATAGAGCCTACTGGCCTTGGATTCAGGAGGATGAAAGTTCAAATTCAGCCTCAGACACTTACTACTTATTAGCTGTTTGACCTTGGTTAATTTACTTAACCATGATTACCTCTCTTCCAGAGTTATCTCCAGTCATCCTGATTCATATCTGTCTACTGGACCCAGATGGCTCTGGAGGAGAAAGTGAGGCTGGTGACTTAGCACAGCCCTCCCCCTCACTCAAATCCAATTCACGTGCTTGTCATGGCATTATCTCCCTGATGTCATGATCTTCTTTGAGAAAGAAGGACAAACATTATTAGTAGTAAGCATATGAAGTGGGTGAAAATTTTTACCAAGGTCTCATGACTCTAGTCTAATAATCTATACAGGCAGGCAGATTGACAGTCAATAAATATTGATTAAATTATTACCATGTGCCAAATACTATGCAAGTTCTGTGGATACAACCTTGCTCTCAAGGAGCTTACAGGGAAATAGGGGGAAAAGTATATAAACAACTGTGTATAAGCAAGACATATATTATATATATATATATATATACATATATATATATATGATAAATTGAATATAATCAACAGAAGAAAGGCATTAGCATGAAGGAAAAGATTTCTACCAGAAGATTGAATTTTAGCTGAGACCTGAAAAAATCAGGAAAATTATGAAGCAGAGATGAGGAGGGAGAGTGAGTTTCAAGCATTAGGGAAAGCAAGTAAATATTCCTAGAAGCAGGAGATGGTGTGTTTAGTGCAAAGAATAAGAACAGTGCTGCTCAGTTGCAGGATAAGAGACCAAGGTGGAGGAGTAATGTAAGATTGTAAAGGTAAAGTGAGGCAAGATTTTAAGAAGACTTCAAAAGTCAGATGAAGTGTTTTATAATTGATCCTGGCTTTAATAGGGGGGCTATAAGAGTTCATTGAATCGGGGGGTGATGTCATGAAAATTGTATTTTAAAAAAAAGAGTTTGACAATTGATTGGAGATGAATTGAAGTAGAGAAAGAAAAGACAGAGAAACTACAGTTGGTTCTGAGAAAAGACCAGTGGTGAAGTGATGTGGGCCTGGACCATAGCAGTTGTAGCATTAGAAGAGAATATTGAATGAATACTACAGATCATGTAAAAGTAGAATGACAAGTCTTAACAACGGATTGGATGAAGTCAATGAGGGACTGAGTAATTGAAGATGATAAATAGGATCCCAGTGACTAGGAGAATGAGGATACCCTCTACAGTACTCCACTCCATTGCCATGTTCCACAAATGCCATGATTTTTAAGTCTAAAAATAAATCTAGAAAAAAACTATCCTAATTTAGCACTTTGCTGACTAGTTATTTTTACTTATCTAATGGTAGTACCATTATTTGTCTTTCCTCTGCCAAACCCTGAGTCCATGACTTTCCCCAGGGCTGCCTGGGGGAGATGTAGGGGGAGGTACACAGAGGCTGCTTGAGACATAGAAGAACCTGAAGGACGAGGAGGAACATTCAGAAAAGTTGGGGTTAGAAATAGCTCCATCACATGGTGAAGAGGATGAGGAAGACCACCATTAGGCAAAAAAATCCCAAGGCCTCAGGACAAAGCCCAGAATGGTGTAAGAGAACTGCTGATTCAAAGAGGGGTTGTTGGCATAACCAATGGTGAGACTTCTAAACACAGTCACAATCCCAGCTGCAGAGCTGTCCACCCCCACCGTGGAAGCTCCAACCCCAATGAACTCGGCTGCCATGTCATTGTCCCTTGAGATGGTGCTAGTTTGGAATCTACATCTGGGGACAAGAGAGATCAGGGGACCCGATGCTGACAAAATGCTGAGGTTCTCACTGTCCAAGCCTCTGGCAGTCTCATTGCCACAACAGACAATGGTCTACTCAGCAGCTGAGAACTGCTCCTTACAAGGGCAGGGGAAGAGATGAACTTGGCAAGGCATATATTCTCAAAGAGCTGCAACAGAGCAGAGGAATCAGAGAGGGCAGCACCAAACTTTCTTTAAAATTTACTTGAATTAATATTGAATATAAAGAATTTAAAACCAAAATGAATGTTTTCTTAAACTTTTATGCATTCAAAGTCAAATGCTTTGCATATAATTGTTTACAAATGTTTGTGAAAATAAAAATGAAATACTTCAATTTTGGCAAATTTTATTTCTATGATTTCAGACTAGGAAGAGTCTTCATTGACAAACTAGTCCAACCCATGTAATGTCTCATATCTGTAATATTCTCATCATAGCTGGTTTTACCCCCTCGGTCAAACAGAATGAATCTGAACCCCCCCGCCTCCATCACAAGTTTTCAAGGACTTGAACAAGAGAAATTACATCCTCCAGCCACACTCCTTCTTCTGATTGTTTGCATATAGTGTTTTGAAGTTTATACATTACTTTTTCAGAAAAACCCTGTGAAGTAGGTGGTGAAAGCATTACTATTAACATTTTATATATCAATATAAAACAATCAAATCAGAGAATTTAAGTGAATTGCCTATGGTCGCATATTTAATAAGTGCCAAAGTTGAGATCTGAATCCATTTCAATGCTGGGCATTATATCAAGAAATCAACCTAAAGAAACAAATTAGGAAAAACACAATTTTAAAAATATAGGCTTTTTCAAAAAAAAAAACTTGATTGCTTAGTCAGTGCCAATGAGTCCCTATAACTGCTTCAAACTCATTCAAAAAGACTACATACGTTTAGCTTCAGTTCAACTCAAACATCTATTAGTGCCCAGTAAGAAACAGAACTCAAAAAATCCCATTCCAGTGTCTCATCTATTCTTGATTCTCCAAGATTTTACTTTAGGAGTGGAAGTACTAGTAAGTTTACCACATTGGAAAAGTATTAATGAACCCAGCACCAAAGCATGCTTTTCCAGAACCATACTAGTCAAATACATAGAGGTCTATTACCAGCAAACTGGCCACTGACTTTGGTCACAGCAACCCAAGAAGCAAAGAAAAATACAAAATAGTTCTCATTTCTGTGTGAACTCCTCTCCAGCAATTATGGTGAGAAAGTAACTGATAAAAAGGGGCAAAGAATGATAAAAATCACACAGCTTATTTGACCATGGCTACTCTCAATGTGAAATGGTTGTCCATGGACCAATTAGAGAACTACTGTTCCCTGTTAGCAGTGCTAAGTCATATCAATCTTGACATTCTGAATATAAACAAAACTAGAAGAAAGAAATAAATTTCAGCTAAATAGAGAATAGTTCTGAGATTATGCTTAAAAGGGTTAAAAAAGGTCTTGAAGAGTTACTTTTACCATATACTAAAGACAACAAGAAATATTTTCATGGAATATTTGGCCATCTTATATTGCAGTTTTTGTGATAAGTATTTTCAAAAAAAGATTACCATGAAAATAATTGCAAGCTGAAGTAGAAAGCTTAAGTAGAAAAAATATATGAAAAATAACAAAATCATGTGGACTGCAAAGGTGAGAATACAGGTAAGGATGGTGAAAAATATATGGGAAAGGATAGTTCAGGAAGAAGAAATGAGAAATGGCAAAAAGTTATATATTATAAAAAACCTCATGCTATTATATAAAGAACATTTCCTTTGAGAAAATAATTGGACATGATAAGCACCAAATATTATAAAAAATAAAAGTGATTCTATTTTTAATAGACTGGATAAAATTCATTATTGATTATCAATAATGCACCAAGAGCAATAGAGCTGCTCAGTCAGAGTGCATTTCTGATATCCTTTTCTGAAATCAGTTATCCTGAATTTGTTATCTGTGCATAGCCACATCACTGATTTGTCATAGTAAAAATCAGAATAATTGAAAATCCAGAAGAAATAAAAATTATGAAAGGATGATAGGACACACACTTAAAATTATTCAATCCTGAATTATTTAAACAAATAACTAATAAAGGAAAATGGGAAATGGGAAAAAATAAATTAAATCCATTACAATTCTAATATTATATGGAAGTTTAAACTATATATAGAACAATTATCACAAGAAGACCAAGGAACCCAGCAAATCTCAACTTCTTGACTTACTTGCTAAGTGGAAAGAGATGATATCTAAATACTATTAAATAATGATTTAAAATTTAGCCTTCTCTTAAAACCATAAAAAACTTTAAGTTGTAGAAAAACAAAAATTAAAAATTATTTGTTAAAGGAAAAGGTAAATATTATGAAAAGTTTCATCATTCATGGCAGGAAAAAATTTTTATAAAAGTTTGATGAGATCTAATGAAACAAATTATCACAAGATAATTTTAGAAGTAAATAGAATGACAACAAGAAGAAGAAAAAAGGGAGAAGATCTGCAAAATAAGAGTATTTAAGAGAATAACTTATTTTGGGTATTTGCTTGTCTCCCCCCCATCAAAGAAAATGGAGTCACCAGATTTGGATTCAATCTCCTAATCCTAGATGTGCTGTTGTGTAGGACCAACTACATACAGAGATCTATTAAAGAGATGTTACAAATGTGAGGGGACTGTGGCATTGAAATTCAAAGTATATGAAGTATGGGAAGTTAAGAAAGATTTGTGTGGAGGGGGCTCAAACCTTATTGATATAGGAAAATGTTCACCAAGAGACATTGACTACCACTGACCTATGTGTCTACCTTCTCATTTACACAAAAATGTTATGAGAACCTCACATGAATACACGGCATATTTTTATGATATTACTAGGGAATAAACAGAATTTTTGTAAGCACTATTCACTAGTGGATTACATCTTTACAATTTCACAGTTGACTGAAAAATGTAAATATGAACTTATTGTGTTTATTGTTTGTTGATTATGAAAAACATTTGATTTGGTAAAGCAAAACTACCTCAAGGATTCTTTTCCAATGAGATGTAATCCATACATATATTAAAACCATTCAAAATTTCTTGAAGGATAATGAAGGCCCATTCAAAGACCCTCTGATTATTAATATCAGGCAAAGTATAAAAAGAGATATATGTTTGCCAAAAGTGCTTGCCACTATCATGTAATAAATGCAGTACAAAGTCCAAGGTGAAAAAGGATTTTCAACAGGTAGTGGGGGGGGGGGCTCCAAATACCAAAATTAGCAGATGACTTTATTGTGGTGTTTAATCATGCAAAACTGAAGAATCTCCTAGAAGAGATTCATAATCACTTAAAAGAGTTTAAAACTTGACTATCCACAGAGGCTAGACAAAATGGACAAAAAATATTGCCCAGATCATGTATGGATAATCTACAGTATGTGTGTGTATGTCTGCGTGTGTATACATATTGACATTGCATATACATACTGACATTCAGACCATAAACAAAGCTATATACATATATGAAACCATCTTTGTTCCGTTTATTTTTTTTTAACCTGCCTTAATCCTTAATCACAAATTGAGTATTGCTTCAGTCAAACTGAGATCTAAATGCCCTTAGCTTTAAAAAGGCCAAGGTCTCCTACTCCATCCAAGGTCATCTCCAGTCATCCTGATCCATATCTCTCTCTCTCTCTCTCTCTCTCTCTCTCTCTCTCTCTCTCTCTCTCTCTCTCTCTCTCTCTCTCTCTTTCTGTGGGTGTAGGTGTGGGTATAGAACTTAGCACCTCTAACATTACATCTTCTTGTGGGTCTATGGATGACTATCTTTGAGAAATAAATTTCTATAGCTAGACAGCTAGATATCATTGATAGTATAAATGGAAAATCAGAACAGGAAGAGAAGAATGAGCTGGACAGTTCTAGGAAATACTAAATTTCTTTTAATGACCTCAAGCTCCTTCTTCTCTAGGAAAAAAAAGTCATCTTTTTCATACATTCTGCCATCATTCTTTTTTTTTTAGGTTTTTGCAAGGCAAATGGGGTTAAGTGGCTTGCCCAAGGCCACACAGCTAGGTAATTATTAAATGTCTGAGACCGGATTTGAACCCAGGTACTCCTGACTCCAGGGCTGGTGCTTTGTCCACTGCACCACCTAGCCACCCCTGCCATCATTCTTATATGGCAGTGAGAAATAGAATGAGTCTCTAAAGAATTAAAAGTGAATCTCATACAGAAGTCAATAAAGAAACGCATAGTGTATATGAACAATCTTTGATAAAGAAGAGCAGGAACAAAAGATGTTATTAGGGAAATAGATGATATGGAGAGAAGATAGGTTCATCATGTACCAAGAAGAATGGATACAAGCTGCTCAGCAAGAGTGCATTTCTGATATCCTTTTGACCTCGGTACAAAGCCAGGGAAGGGGCATCCAACAAGTTGAGTGAATCCATTCTGTTGGACTTATGAGACAATATGGACAAGAGCTGCACAAGATAGATGAACATAGATGGGGAGCAATTTACATCATTAGATGCAACATCTAAACCAATCAGATATTAAATCTATTTGAACATTACAGGCACTGGAAATGCAAAGACAAAATGAAAACAACTCCTGTCCTAAAGGATCTTACAGTTTACTGATTATGGCATCCTATTTGTTATGATTAAGAAAAACATAAATTTTGTGTAAGTCTAGCCATGAAGAATGAAATGAGCAGAACTAAGAGAACATAGTATATAGTAATTGCAACATTGTTTTAAAAACAAATTTGAAAGACTAAGTCATTTTGACTGTCATAAATACCCTAATTAATTACAAAGGTCATATAAAGAAAGACTATTTGCATGCAAAGAACGAAATGACAAATGAAATATGTATAAAATGATTTTACATATATATATATATACACATATGGTAGTTATCTCTATGATAGAGGAGGGAGGAAAGAAAAAAGGAAAAATGTTATATAACATTTATTTAAAAGGAATATCAAGGTACATAATAGTTGCAATTTCATGTGATCATCTTTTCTTTATTATACTATGTTTTGGAAGTGGTTGGGTTAGTTCATAATTTAAAAAGAAACTTTCAAAATGAAACAAAAATAGATTTTTTTTAGAAAAAGAAAAACATATATTACAAAGGAGCCCAAATTTAAGCTTCCTATTTTCAGTATCAAGATCAAATTATTCAAATAGTTTTTTTTCCATTTTTCTCCAGATCTGTGCCAGTATAGCATTACCCATTCATATATTGTATTGTATTGTCCTCAGTTTATGGTAGGATATTATAAAGAGGGACACTGAAACAATGAAGTACATTGAGAGGTATATACCTAGGATGGTAAAATGTCTAGAACTCATGCAATAAAAAGAATTGTTGAACTGGAAATGTTTATCCCAGAGAAGAGATTTTAAAAAAAGAATTCCCAACTCTGCTCTTGATATACAAAGTCAATTAACACTGCCCAGTCCTTTGTTGTTCTCTATACCCAAGAACTCAAATAGCTTATAGTTCAATCTAATTCTCAAAAATGTCCAAGAGAGACACAAAACATATGAGAATACAACCATGCACATACAGGGAAAACCATACAATTAGCCAGATTCCTCAGAGCTATATGGATATGTGACAACAAAGCCTAGGTGCTGCAATGTGAATAGAGTACTGGTCTCAGAACTAGAATAATTCCTCTTGCTGAATTCTAATTAGGCCTCAGACACTTCTTAGCTATGTGACCCTGGGCAAGTCACTTAACCCTGACTCAGTTCCTCAGCTATGTATTGAACTGGAGAAAAAAATGGCAAACCATTTCAATATTTTTGTCAAGAAAATCCTAAAGTGGGGCATGAAGAGATAGATATGAATAAATAACAACAACAAAAATTCTTTAACAGTAAGGAGGACGTGAGGCCAAGGACATTACCCACAACTCTTGATTATAATACCTGATTATAATAAGTCACTAAAAATAAAACTATAAAAATGATAAGCAAAGGAAAAAAGAACCTGACCATAGATAACTTCTATGGTATAAAAGAAAAACTGGAATCATAGTCAAAGGAAAATAGTGAGGTTAAAAAAGCCAATCCTATCCCAAAGAGAAATATCCAATCATATACTTCTTCCTCCTTTCAACATAATCAGATTATAAAATGATATGAGCCAACAAGCCACTTTGGTTAACACTAGTTCAGAGCTCTGACCTTTCCCTGATTTTATATGCTACCTAGAGGGCGCCCCAAATCTGAAGAGGCTGGTGCCCTTATAAGGGTTATTGACAACATCTATTATCTTCCTTTCACTAAGTCTTCTTGACTATAGTAACACACTGTTACTGACCCTCCACTGTATCATCGATATGATCAGTCACTCCTTAAGTGCATTTAAGAGGAAAAAGGATATGAGGACACCCTGTAGCTAAGACCATCAAGAAACTAGGCAGGTGCATGCTGTACCTAACCTATTCATATGGTTGACAGCATTAGAACTCCTCCAGTGATTGTGCAGTAGGTATCAGCAACCACATGCTTTTCAATTTTTCTTCTCCAAAGCAAAACTACTTTTCTCTCCCTTTCCCCATGTGTCTCCTTCCTCCTCACAAATTTCTGGTGTGCCTTTTGGTTAGTTTTCCCTCAGACATAAGCACTACCAAAAATTTAAATGGAGGAAAAAAAGAAAAACTGCTTAAGATACAGGTTGCTTCATGTTTCCAGGGCAAATGAAATTGAATACTGGATAAACTGTGTCAATGATGAAAAGAAGTGAATACTCTGTATACATGTCCTCTATTATGATAAGAGACTTGTTGGACCCCAGGCTGGGGAAACATGTGGGAAGGAGCTGAACTTGCCCATAATCTGTCAGCAAGAATATGTAGATATCTATGCAAGATAATTCCATTTATCCATCCATTTTGCGAAATGCCTAGAAAGGAAAGCACCCTAAAAATAAAGGTTCATCCTGTTCTGAAAGTAAAGAAAGATGAATCTCAGTCATTCTCTCTCTCTCTCTCTCTCTCTCTCTCTCTCTCTCTCTCTCTCTCTCTCTCTCTCTCTCCTCACCTCTCTCCTCCCTCCTCTCCCTTCCTCCATCTCTCCCTTCTTTTTTCTCTCTCTGCCCCTCAGTCCTTCCCCTTCCTTTTCTCTCTCTTCCTCTCCCACCCCCCACCCCCATCAAAAGTAAGGATACGTTAATTCAAGTGTTAAGACTGTATGGACAGATAAACCACAGTATCTTGCATAGAAAGGTTGACACCACATTGAGTGAATCTTATTGCAAAACACATCAGATTTTGCTAAGCTTTATGGCTTTCAGTCTGCAAAGTTAGTCATACCCTCCTTTAAAGAAAAAAAAAAAGAAAAAAACTTGACTTCTGTCCAACAAGTCCAGGAAGAGTGACATTTGTTCATGCTTATAGGTTATAAGCTCAATCATTTTTCCAGTTGGTCATACTGTATGGAAATCATTTTTCTCAGGCTAAGATTGTGCTTGGTATTAAAAAAAAATCAGGACCTAGAAAAAATGGTTAAAATTGAGAATAATTCTCTTTACTGTAGACACTGGCTAAAGTCTGATCACCCACGAGTACATTTTTAAAACGTTTCATCATATCTATACCTCATCTTAGATTCCCCAGGATTCTTTGCTATTACATACTTACTTATCAAAAGGTTATTTTTATTTCTACCCAGTTTTAAAATACCAGAAGCCTTCTAGTCATCTGTTATTTAGCAAGGAACTGTGTGTTTCAGAAGAAAGCGTTCTGAATTTGGAGACCCCTTGTTCATGAGTTCTAGTTCTAGTTCTGACATTCCCCAACTATATCACTTATCTAAGTTATGTGACATCTCAAAACCTCATTTTCCTCATCTGTGAAATAAGTATGAAAATGTTCATATTACCACCAAACTATCAGGCACATTCCAAAGAAAGCTCTTTGTAAGTTTCAAAGTTCCATCTAAATGTGAGCAATTATTGCCAACTTCTATGTTTATTTCTGGTTCAACATAAAAGCATTTCCCTCTGTAGAAACCAAGAAAAATAGAGGGCATGGTGAAAAATTTCTGGAGGACATTTAGGCTCCAGTCCCTTGGTCCCCATGGGTCCTAACATCTGTCTGTACTCTCCTCACACTTGTATTCCTCTTCCCAATTGCCAAGAATCAGTGACAAGCCCAATATGAAACAGTTGCTACAGTTCTCATATTGATATTACCTTATGTTGCCATTACTGAACAGTTTAGGGCTTTGTGGCTAGCTACCATGACAATAGAGGCACAGCCTGGAACCAGTTTTAGTTAATTAGAGTCAATCAATCCAAACTTTGCTAACTTACTCATGTGAAACAATAGTATAATGAACCAAAGTCTGCGAGATGATGGGGAAACACAAATTATTGCACCCTGATAAATTAAATGTGACTATTACAAAGTCTGCCTTCTAAATGAATACTCAAAGATAGGAGATATGGGTGAATAAGTATAATTTAGAGAAGGGGGAACTAAAAGAAGCTGTGAGGAACCCTTTCTTATTTTCATTGTTTCTTAAAGGAGGGGAAGAATCAGAGGGTGTATAATGCAAAATACATGGAGGGGAGAGGCAATTTCAATAACATCTTTTTAAGTGTTGATTTTGTGAGGAAGTGTTTGTTGGGTTCTAATTTCTTTTTGGTTGTCCTCCTTGAGAGTACAGCTCATAGAGTATAGCTTTTGGAACCAGAGCAGTGGAGAGCTAGAAAAATAGGAGCAAAAACACAATTTCTAGAATATAGTAGTTGCTTAATAAAGGTTTATGTAAATATTATTTTATAAATTAATCAATTATATAGCATTGTAAATATGTTATATTTAACAAATATTATTGATTGATCTATTTCTATTACACATTCTTCATTTTCATGCATTGAAAGCAATAGTTTAGGTTAATCGCTCTAATTGTAAGTCAGTTGGTCTTTGACTATTTCAACTAATCATTAGGATAAGGAGCAAGGAAAAAAGTGTGCACCTAATTATTTACCATCTCCTTTTCCCTGCTAAATTATATAATTATAAAAAGCAAATACTTGATAAAGTTTATTTGAATAAGCTATAGATTTCAAAGGGTGTATAAGGTTCTCTTCATTTTAACTGGAAGTGACAACACTAGTGGCCAGGAAATGATTGAATAGATCCCTGATGGTACTGGAGAATAGAGGACAAGAGTAACTTTGTGGGCAGTTGGGATGGGGTGGGGGTAGGGAAGAGGGGGGAATTTCTCACTCCATCCACACATAGAATTACTTAGCTAAAATATTACTTAACCAGTCGGAGGTACTCCAATCAGCAATTCAAGAGTGAGTCAGCTCTACAGAGTTTCAAGCATAGTTGAGGAAGCAAAAATATACACTCTCTCTTCAGACACAGGCAGAGAGATACAATGACTTATAGGAGGAAGCAGTTTCAAAGTTCATAACCTTTGACAATAGACAAAAAGGGTGACTTTAGATTCAAGAAAAAATAAAACTGAGCAATAAAGAGTTGAACTAAAAAGAAGGCTTCCCAAGGACATCAAAGGTAGTATCTGAGACAATAGTAGGTTCCATACATGTGTTCCTCATTATCATTTAACTAATATGTGACCATCCTTATCATGGATATGGTATGTATTTTAGAAAGATTTCATCAGAGGGTTGTCGGGGTGGGGGGGGTACTTTGAAGCCTCTTCCATCTTAGTAAATATCTTTGCTTTGAGGAAATTGATGGGGATTTGTAAGCTACAATTTTAGAAATATAGACTCATGAGTGTTTTAGAACCTGGACAATATATGATCTTTTGATGTTGCTGTTGCCATTGTTGCCTTTTCCTCAATATTAGTCCTATTTTAAAACTATAGTAATAGCATGCTTGAGTTTATATAACAATTGCTCACAATGTTTTAGTGTTTGAGGGTTTACAAAATATTTTCTTTGCAACAGTTTTGAAGTGACGAAGATATTTCCTTTATTTTACAAATATAAATAAATAAAATAATAAAAACTGAGGAATAAGAGAGATTAAGTGAATTGTTACTCTAGGTAGAAACCTATTCTGAAAACCTAGGAGTGTCAATTAGGAAAAACAAGAAGAGAGGTCTACAGAAATACCATATCAATCCCATTTTATGAATATGAAAAGTGAAGTTCATATCAATTAAATATTCATGGCCATTCAACTAATCATAAGGATACAGAGCAAGGGAAAAAAAAGTGTGCACCTAATGCATGGAAGTTTGTTTTGTATGACTGAGCAGACCAAATTTATGAAAAATTTATAAACTTCACAGAAAGATTTTCACCAAACTTGTGGCAATACTACATCTCAAATACATACATATATATATATATATATATACACACATATATATATAAAGTTTATTTGAATAAGCTATAGATATGTAGATATAGATAGATATAGATATAGATATTTAGTGTGTGTGTATGTATGTGTATGTCTATTGTATTGAGAAACATAAATAGGTCAACATTCAGGTTTATCCCTATGCCTAGATGTAATTGGTACCTACCTACACAGACTTCTAATAGTGATTCGGAAAGGATGATTTTTTTTTTTAACTTGAGGTGAGGGAAAACTTCTTGATTACTAGAACAATTCTCCCCCATTGAGCTCTCTTGGGGAATAGTGGTTTTCTCTTTAAATGAAATCTTCAAGAAGAGATTGGATGACCACTTGTTAGGAATGCCATAAAGAGAAGGTCATTTTCAAGTATTGATTTTACTAGATGAATGAATGAATTGAAGTTAAAAATCATTTAAATGCTCCCAGACAACATGCAAAATACTAGATATATAAATACAAAAAGTAAGACAGTCCCTGCCCTTAAGATGACCTCTGAAAGGCTTCCAGCTCCAAAATCCCGGGAAACATTGTAGGGAATAGTAAAACCACTTCTACTACCAATCATTTCATCCTCTACCTCTTGACCCTATAATCCATAGAAAAATATCATACCCTTCAAAAGGGTAGAGGGTGGAATGGTAAGTACAGAAGCATCATGCTAGATTGGAGTCAGAAAGTAATGGGTTCAAATTCTCCCAAAATTTACTTGGGGTGAGATCTAGTACAAACCAATGAATTTCATTAAGCCTCAGTTTCATTATTTTTAGGGAGTAAGACTGGATGATTCTTAAGGTCCTTTCCAGATCCAGCTGTTCATACATTCTGACTATACAGAACTTCTGGAGGAAAATACTAGTTATTTTCTAAATGCTTAAAACTATTTCTTTTCTATCTTAACATATGAACTGTATTCTTCTTTTGCTTACTAATTCCCCATCAGTTTTAGAATCTTCTTGACCCCCCAATGATTGTTGATGTCAGGAAATTATAATTGGTGCTGAAACACCTAATTCATTTCACAGGTTCTGCATGTCAATGTTTGTCCCAGACTCCAGGAGTTCTTAGTAGCATCATTTACCATTTACCACAGTGACACATTACCTTCCAAGTTACATGGTTACTTCTGTCATATGTCAGAGCCTATCACAGCAGTTGTGCAGTCACTTCATTTTTCCTAGGAGGAGTTCCTGGATGATTTATCATGATATCATACATCTATTTAAGTTGAACTTCCCATTAGTCATTCATGCAGCAATTCAGAGACTAATTTGAAGCCCCAGACTGTGCCTCTTATCTCCAACCCAATATCCAAAGCTCCATTGATAGGAAGGCAAAGAACTGAAAAAGATGAATTTGGATTGGAAGGTCCAAACATGATAAGAGATCAGTCAGTCACTCAATGAACAAGCTCTATTAAGTCCGTTTTATGTGCCTGGAACTATGATCTCTTTTATGGGGAGGAAATTTTGTGACCTAGGTTGTCTGCTCTGACTTTTTTTAAAAAGTACCTAACAAAATGGTTCTCTTCTCCTAAAAAAGAGAAAATATAAAGAAACATTTGAGTGCCTGATTCTATCTTAGATTAGTTCATATCCCCCACCACACCATTTCCTGATTTAGCATATGCTGAATCAATATCAAATGGCTTTAAAGTCAGAAGAACTCAGTTCAAATATTGCACTGATTCATACAGGCTGTATGACCCTGGATAAATCATTTAACTCTCTTATAACTTTAATTTGTGAAGTAAGTACTGGGCTCCATTGTTAGAGGCAATTTCTACACATGGGTCTGGGTCAGAGAGGAGGGAGAGGGAAAGGTAACAGGGGATAACTATGTTACATCTGTCATAAGGCAGAAGGGATATATCCCCATATGCCAATGAAACTGGAAGTCCAGACTCTATCCATATCCATCAATATGGGTTTCATAAAATAAATGAATAAGCAATATGAAAACATCATTAAAATGGCGATCAAAAAACAATGTCTCTAAGCATATAAAAGTAACTGTTTTTTTAATTGAACTCACAGAGAAATAGTCACTAGGAGACACCAAGTAAAAAGTACTCTCAATAGCACTTTGATAATTTAATTTATGATCAATAAGACGGGAGACCCCTTTCAATGATGTAAACTATGACCCAATCATGTTGGCCTCACCTGGAAGACCTTGTCCACTTTTGCCCATAAAGGTCATAAAGGTCAACATATTATTGGCCTTCTCTCATTTTTGTGACACTGAATTAATAGATATCAATGATCTAAAGGGCTATCCTTTAGTTTTCTCTCATCCTAGCTATATGATTGACTTCTCCTTTCAGCTTCCCTGTCATAGACCCTGCTACCTCGGTTAACTATTTGTTATCTCTTTTATAATTATATGCTCCAGGTGTCAGGCTACAGGAATTAGAGTAACAACAACAAAATGAAGAATTTTTAAAAGGATCTTAGCTTTCTTCTAATTATGGCTAATTTAGCCTTACTTTCCATAAACAAGATTTGAATTTCCTTCTCAAGAAGCAAATGTTAATGAATAATGTGATTTGGGTAGAACTAAAATCTAAAAGTTCCCTAAACCAACCATCACTCTCCAGAAGACACAAAAGTCACTTGTATTATACTGGTCCTGACACCAGCAATTGGCAATGAGAAATCTGCTTATACTATTGACATTTTTGTATAAAACACCAGCTGCTTTTCTCACTACTGGGGATTCTTATCCCCAGTGGAAGATGATGGGTACCTTGCTGGCAATGTACCATAAGGACAGAAGATCTTTAGCGGTCTTGTACTGACAGCTAAAATGAACACAAATTCTGGGAGGAATAAATTCTCTGATGAAAATGCTCTAGACCTATTTCCCTTTGGGAATTGGGTAAGGGGTCTCTGTGACTCTATTCATTTCCTTCTGAATTAAGTAAAGTGCTCACAATTACATAGAACCAGTCTGAAAACTAGTTTTACACCAGGACTCCATCCTAAAACTCAGAAGAAAATTCCTACATTATAATATAAAAATGATAATAGATATGATTAATAATAAAAATAATAACTAGCATTTATATAGCATTTTAAAACTTGAAAACACCTTTCAAATATTATTTTTCACAATTCTGAGATGAGGAAACTGAGGCACTAAGAGGTTGCATGACTTGCTCAAGTCTAGGGAATATCTAAGGGAAGATTTGAACTCATGTAGTCCTGAATATCCTTTATATTACGTGGCTGTCTGTTTTTATAATCAGAGGACTGAGCCAACAGCTGATCATGTGAATAAGATCATAGATTTCAAGTTAGAAGAGACTGGAGAAATCATCAAGTCACACACACACACACACACACACACACACACACACACACACACACACACACCATTCCATGGATGAAGAAACTAAAGAACTGAAGTTTCCTTGGGGTTATAGATATGTATACAAAAATATATACATCCAACAAATATGGGAATATACATATATACTTGTGCATGTATATAAAAATGTCGGAATTCAGGATTAGAACTTTATCCTTTTGATCCAATCCCATTATACTTTTCATTGCATTATGCTGGATGTTCATCTTTCCTTATCTTCTCATCTTTATCCTCATGTGATCTTTTTCTCTTTCCCTACCTTCCACATTCTTAACCTCTTTGTTCATGCTTTCTTTCTTCACTTCTCTCTCCCTTTTCCAACTTAGAATCTACTAAGTAAAGTATAGATGAGAACTTCTATAGTACACATTTGCTCTCTATAACACAAAGTAGAGATTTAATAAATTATTGTTCTTTCTCATTCCTCTCTCCTTTTCCTTGTCCTTGCTCTCTTTTTTTCTCTTTCCTCCTTTGCTCTACCTTTTCCCTCCTTTTCTTCTCTACCTCACTCTTCCTCTCCTTTTCCCCCCCTTTCTTTTCCTTATATTCTCACTTTGATTGTGAACTCCAACTTTAGTCATCCTTTGTGCCACAAATCTTGAAGTTGCCAAGAAAAATATTGTGATGGTCCTCAACTGAATTCCAGAAAATAAAAGGGAAGGCAATATTTATGTGCAGATTTGCTCCCAGAGTAGAATGGGGCATAACACTGGTGAAATAGTAACAAAGGTATCAATAGATTGTATTTCTACCATCAGAAGGATCCTGTTTGCTAATGTTATGGAGAAAAATCTCTGTTTTGAGTTTCATATGCCAAAATTGATTTTCCACGGCATATAAATAAGGTACAAAATAGACATGAAAAGAATTCAATGATTATCTTAGGAAAGAAATCCCCAAATAAAAACTCTCAAGGAATATTATCAATTATCAGGTCTTTAAAGCAAGAGTCTTTGATAAAGGCTTCATTTCTCAAATATAAAGAGAACTGAGTCAAATTTATAATAAACTATTACTCAATTGATAAATGGTCAAAGGATATAAACAGGAATTTTTCAGATGAATAAATTAAAGCTAACTATAGTCATATGAAGAACTGCTCTAAATCACATTTGATTAGAGAAATGAAAATTAAAACAATCCTGAAGTACCACCTCACACAAGTCAGAGTGACTAATTTGACAAAAAGGGAAAATGATAAATGTTGGAGAGGATATAGGAAAATTGGGAAACTAATGTCTTACTAGTGGAGTTGGGAACTGGTCCAACCATACTGGAGAGCAATTTGGATCCATGCCTAAAGCACTATAAAACTTTGTCTACCCTTTGATCCAGCAATACCACTACTAGTTCTGTTTCCCAAAGAGATCATAAAAAGGTAAGAGACTCACATGTACAAAAATATTTATAGTAGCTCTTTTTTGTAGAGGCAAAAAATTGGAAATTGAGGGGATACCCATCAATTGGGGAATGACTGAACAAGCTGTGGTATATATATAATACTACTGTGCAATAAGAAATGATGATCAGGCAAATTTCAGAAAAACCTGGAAAGAATTGTATGAACTGATTTAAAGTGAGCTGAGGAAAACATTGTATATTGTATCAGTAATATTGTATTATGATCAACTGTGAATGACTCAGCTCTTCTGAGCAACACATTGATTCATGAAGGAAAGGACTCATGAAGGGAAAATGCTATCCACATCCAGATGAAGAACTGATAGACTGAATGCAAATGGAAGCATAAATTTTTCTCTTTATTCTTTTGCAAGGTTTTTTCCTTCTTTCACAACTATGACTAATATGAAAATATATTTTACATGATAGCATGAGTGTAACATTTATAAAATTACCTACTATTTTAGGAAGAGGAGAGTGGATAGAGGGAGAAAAATTTGGAACTCAAAATCTTGTAAAAACAAATGCTAAAAAATATCTTGACATATAATTGAGGAAAAAATGAAATACTATTAAAAAAACAAATACAAACAGACTATTTGAGATTCAAGAAGGGATTTATATGTTACCAAGGAATCGGACAGTTAAGATTCTTCTTCTAATTTTTTATCTAAGGAATATTTGTGTCCTTAGATAAATTTTCATATTCTGTGGGATTAAAGTCAACAAGCTTAATAACCTCCTTGCACATTCTTTGTTCACATCACCTTTCTCATTTATCTCTTAGGAGTCTTCCAAGTGAAATTAGTCCTTCACTGAATGAGAAACAGCCTTGACCTCTCAAAAAATTAAAATTAATGGAAGTTTTTTTTTAGGTTTTTGCAAGACAAATGGGGTTAAGTGGCTTGCCCAAGGCCACACAGCTAGGTAATTATTAAGTGTCTGAGGTCGAATTTGAACCCAGGTACTCCTGACTCCAAGGCCGGTGCTTTATCCACTGTGCCACCTAGCCGCCCCAATTAATGGAAGTTAAATAAAAAATCCCTACAATACTGAAAATGGGCAAGCTATTGGCACCTTTAGAGATACAAGACTTGCTAGTAAAGGAACCATGATTTATTTTAATCAAGAACCAAAACAGCCCAGAATTTCCTTAATCAATAGAATTTACTATCAACAGGGTGAGTAGAATTAGTGATGGATTCCCAATCTTGTTTTCCCTCTGTCTATTTGCTCCTCATTAAGAAAATGAACACTTAAGAAAGCTAAGAAACAAGTCAGAGAAATTATGATAAAGTTAATCTTCCAAAATCTGGGAATGATGTAGAAGGATTTATAAAATCCTTTAAACTACTTTTTGTATCTGTTAGTGTCTTTAAATTTTGGCAGAAAATAAAATCTGCACCTCCTTCTTCCCTTCTGGTCCCTCCCTCTAATTGGTCAGTTCTTCCTAGAACCTCCATTTTAGAGATAGTGCCCAGGGCAGTCATGTTCTCTCCATTCTTCTCTGAGCCTCCCTTTGGACTCTGAAGATAATATTTGTAAATTGCTTATCACAATGGCACATAGTAGGCACTATATAAATATTTTTTCTCTAAATCCTCCTGGATTTCTTCCTTCAAGGGTTTCTTGGGTAACTCTCCCAACCTTGTTTAACTTCCTTATATGTCTTATCTTTCCTCTTTAGAATGCAAGTTCCTTGAGGACAAGGATTGTCTTTCTTTTTTGCTTATATTGTCTATCCCTTAGCAGTTTTTGGCATATAGTATCTACTTAATAAATCCTTATTGATTTGATTTTATGTGACACACAGTGTTGTTGTGAAGCAACTGATTTATAGATCTTAGTTCTGACATAAATTTGAGTTATTATTTCCCACAGGGTTTATTGTCTAATAAAAGAGATCACAATGCACTATGAGTCACAATTAACCATAAGTATAAATGGAAGGTGGTGGGCACTTAAACTAGTTAATGAAATCAGATATGTACTAATATGCTAAAGTAATAAGATGTAGATAAGCCCATCACATCTTTTTAAAATATGAAGGAGTTCTCTGATTGAACTGGGTATTTAGTGAGAAATTTGACCACATTTTCAATTACTCTTAACAGGAGCTTCTTAAGAAGTCCTTTGAAAAATCAAGGGAAAAAATCCAGCTTTCCAAAAAATGCATAGCAGGTGCATGAATGAATAAAAAGATTGGAGAAAAGATAGAGAAAAGAACCAAGCTTCAGATCTCCAAAAAGCAAGTCTGTGAGAACCAATCAGCACCAACCTATGTTCTCCAAAATGTAATTTGATATTTCTTTTCTTCCCTTTTTTTCTAAATCCTGGGAAAATCTTTTTTTTAAAGTTTACCTTTCTTCAGTCTTAATGTTTACATTGTCTTTTAAAGCAACAATTGCAATAAATGGTGTTAACCATGGACATTGATAATCTGGGTATTCTTATGGGTTTAAAGGATGCAATTGTGGGAAGCATACCCAGAGAGGAGATAGAGAAATGTTTATAACTATTATTTTGATAGAGTATTTGCTTGGACTTGGTATTCAAAATTTATTTTTTAAGAAGAAATCATAGATTCATTTTTCTTACAAATTCTCAAAACAGAGAGAAGAATATTTTTTTTTGCTGAAAACTCATGTTCACAATATACTAATAATAGGGCAGGAGCAAATAAAAATGGCTAGACAATTCTTCTCACCAATCTACTACCCCATTGGTATATACTACAAGGTATCACAGAATTTCAGAGTAGGAAAGAATATCTGTGGTCATCTTGTCTAGTTCATACTTAAACAAGAATTCCTACTATATACATACATATATATATATATATATATATATATATATTACATTACATATTTTAGACTATTATTCAACTTTTGTCTGAAGGAACCAAATAAGGAGAAACTTCTATCTGAGGTAATTCCATTTTGAAAGTATAAAAAAAGAGAATTACTTCAGGTCAGAGACATCAGAGAAGACTTCATGGAAATGATGGAACTTGAATGGGCCCTAAAAGGATGTTAGGAATAGAGTAGGGTTGAAATGGTAAAGAACTATCCAGACAGAAAGAATATCTTTAGCTAACTCATTAAGGAGAGGAAAGTTTGGGACATTTGAGAGAAAATTAAATAACTGGTTTGTTAAGGTATAAAAAAAAGAGAAGATAGGTTTGCTGACTTCCCAGTACTTAGCAAGATGCCTGGTCCATGTTCTTGCTCTTGTTTAGTGGATGAGTTGTATCCAAATCTTTGTGATCCCATTTGGGGTTTTCTTGGCAAAGTGGTTTGCCATTTCCTTCTCTGGCTCATTTTATAGACAAGAAAACTGAGGCAAGCAGGGAAAATGACTTGCCCATGGTCACACAACTAGTTAGTATCTGAGACTGGATTTGAACTAAGATTCTCTTGACTCCAGACTGGCACTCTCTCCACCCAACTGACCTATCTGGCTCACAATAGGCACCTTATAAATGCTTTTTGATTGAATGATCAAAAAAGGTCTTAAGTGTTAGACTAAGTGTAGGGAACCTTGGGAGCATTGTAAATTATCTTCACCTGGTGTCCTTGAGCACCAGAGCCTTATCTTACTAAGTGCCATGGGAATGGGGGTGGATTAGAGTCTGGGAAGGAAATTTAAGCACTTGTATTCTGGTGAATAAATGGAGTACTTGGAGATCTTGATGTAGTACTTGTCTCCTTTGTCATCCTTTTCTCCTGCCCTTCCAGCACTCACATGGGGAAGATTGAGGGAGTCCAGAATGGGACTCAACAACTAAGGAAGTTTTTAAAAACTTTATTCATTATATTTTAGTTGTCAATTGAAGATTTTTGAACATGTGAATGATGGTTGCCACAGGGAGGAAATAAATTATCATTCTTTAGGCTGGATTACAAGGGACACAAAGAGGAGTCTTAGACCTCTCAGTAATAGTAGCCTCATTTTTCCTACAATTACTATTTGGCCTCATATTAATGATACGTATGAAAAATTGTCCATATGAGTGAGGATGAGGCCTTGAACAAAGCTAGTGAGCAGAGGAGGAATACCATATTGTATAGGCACAACTGATTAGACAGTGACTGAGTTCAATAAATTCTATGGTGAAAGAAGGGGTTTGTTTTCAGTGGAGATGTTTGGGATGATGCTAGTTGAGCTCTTAGGGAATACTACAGCAGAAATTCATGTGATGAGAAAAAATAGATGACCTCTAAATTCTCTTCTCTCTCTAGCATTTTAACTGGATGAGAGCAATGGGGAAGTCTCTGACATTTCACCCTACATGACAAGAAGAATAGCATGACCATCAATAGAAAAAGGGAGGTCAAAAGAAAGAGCAGATCTTAAAAGAGATGAGTTTGAGCTGGGATGTGCTAAGTTTGAAGTTCAATGGGCAAATATAGGCTCATAGAGGCATAGAATTCTTAAATCTGTTTAGGACAATAAGGAATATATTCCAGTACCATCACAAATCTGAGTTGGCAAAAAGATTATGACAACTTCCTTATGGAGCAGAGGCCAGGCTTAGCTAAAGATAATTTGCAATACATAAACAAAGTATTGAAGTAGAATGATAATTATAATTTAATGTATGAATTATTATGTAAGGGTGAGTTTCATTAATTTAGTCAATCAAGTTGCCCCATCCCACTGAAAGTGATAAGCTGCTCAATCAAGCAATATCCAACCACAGGTTTTAGAATAAGTATGAAAAGTCTTTAAAAGCCATTAAATGAGGTGAAAATGATGCCAGGCAAGAAATCCATTCCAATTGGCTAAGGGATTTCACTATACCCCCTGGGTCCTGTACTGAACTTCAGCTATAATGGGAAGTTCCAGTGAGTGGTGAGCCAGGAAAAGAGAGTATTCCAGCAAATTCTTACTGTGGAACTGTGTGGTGCAGAGGAAAGGGATTCTGATCCAACTTTGACTGATTTTTTTCTATTCTACCTCCTTTCGTCAGGAGGACCTTGTGAGCTTTGAAGGAAATGAATAAATGGTTCATAACCTCTTTTGTTAGAAGTTAGAAGTTTTGTTAGAAGTTCATGCTTGAACTTGGTCACCAGGTGTGTTGGTTTAAACTGGAGCAAATGAGGGTTTCCTTTGGAGGAGAAGACTGAACCCTGGAAGAGGATGAGGATACAGCACCTAAAACCATTGGATCTACCAATGGTGGTAATGATTGTTATAGTAAAATAATAGAATTACTAATTTATTCAGTGCTTCCTAAAAAAAAGTTCACTTTGCTATAACAATAGTTTTCTATCATTATAATGCTTCAAGTTTTATAGAGCCTTTTCCATGCATTATCTCATTTGATCCTTATGACAGGCTTTGAAATTGGTGGTATAATTACTATCTTCATTTTCAGATAAGGAAACTAAGAATCTTTGAGTTGGGACAAGATAAATGTTTGATAAGTGAGAAAGGAAGAGTTCAATCCCAAGTCTTCTGACATCAAGTCTGAAGACTTTCCCCAATGTACTGTATAATATGACTCATAGAGGGGAAGGAGGTCATATCTTGTTTTCATTTTTTACCAATAGTTTCTGTTTTTAGAAAATGCTTTTCAGACACCCTCACTCCTCAAGAAGAAGTGACTATTTTTTTTATTATGCCTATAGTCATGCATCCTAAGGGAAGCAAATTAAATTTCTTCCTTTGGACATAAATTGGTTGCCTAATAGTTTCAGAAAGGGATTCCTCCCTCAGGTATATTACTGAATAAAAGCACGTGGGAAGGTGTGTACTTTATTCTAGGGCACCAAGCAGCTTCTAAATATGAAAATTCAGTGATCACCAGCCTGTCTAGACCAATCAAATCTTAAATCCCTATGTCTATACTCTCCCTGGAGACCTGATGCCATGTAAATCCTCATCAATTCCAACTGTGTCTGCCTACTCTCCGTTAATGAACAGAGCTGCCTCTTTTATCAGACAGACCCACACTCACAGTGTTAGCTCAGTTCTTTGGAAGTATAATGTCACTTTCATTTGTTCTTTACCTAGTTGATCTGAAGGGAATTTAGAGTTAAAAGTAGGCCTCTGTTTCTGGACAGTTATCAATATGCACAACTTCCTAACAGCCAAGAAATATGAAGGGCCCCCCTGCTCTGGAGTTGAGTTTTAATGATTCATCAGTGGCTGTACTATAACTCATTCATAAAATCCCAAAGCATTAAAAGCTCTATCTTCATTATTACCAGATGTCTTACAGGCACCTAAGTCAACACTTCAAAATGATTCCCTGCAAGATTGCAAGAACAAGTGTACCTTCAAGGACATCCAGGAATAAATTGGCAACAAGGATTCTTCTGGGAGTCAGTTATCTCTGATATGAAAATGCTTTGGAATCCCAGGGACCTCCCTTCACTGACCAGATTCAGTGACACTTTCTCATTAGTTTTGTCATTGATTAAAAGTTTTCTGATTACTCCAAACCTCACCTGAGGGTCAGATTCTCAGATTCTAACACTGGGTATAAGATTCTAAGACCAAATAGGAGAATTAACAATAACTAATCTCCCTCCAGGGAAGACAAATCAGCTGTAGGAATGCCAAGGTCCTCATTTTTAAGGGGGACATTCAATAAACAGAAAAAGGTGACTTTCAGGCCTTCATAGGTATTGAGATTCACTCAGGAAACTCACATTTCCAGTGCTTCCTATAATATGAAGTAATTTAGAAGAAAAAGAGCAGAATAGTTTCCTTCTCAATAGAATGTAAATTTCTTAAAGTCAGGAACAATTTGTTTTTAATTTTGTCTTTCTATCCCCAGCATAGTAGCTTGAATACAGTTGGCACTTAATAAAGGCTTGTCAGATTGGATCCCCTTTGTTTCAGCTATGAAGGGCAAGTCCTCTAAACTGGGAGACTGGTATATCCAAGAACTCTTGGTGATATGGAAACAGAAATGTTTATTTTTTTTGTGATATCATGAATCCTTCTGACAATCTGATGAACCCTATGAGTCCTTTCTCTGATAGAATCTTTTAAATATTCATTATTGAAGGAAATTCCAAATTTTAATTAGAGGATAATGAAAACAAAGATATAATTTTTTTCCCCCTGGAATCTATCCTTGATTTTCACCTAGTAAGAACTCTATATTAACAGTCCTTACTAGGTGAAAACAACCATATATATATATATATATATATATATATATATTATATATATTATATATATATATATATATACATATGAAAGCAGAGGTGAAGGAGTAAAGGGAAAAACTGATGTTTATGGGTCATATTTTAAGAATCCCTTCACTTAAAGACTGTAGCACTCAGGAAGACTTAACTGCTTCCCTACCAAGCCATCAACAACTGTCTAAATGAAAATGTTTCCCTGGGTCCAGCATTGCTGGGAGCCTCAACATACCCCTCCCTCATATTTGTCCTTCAGTCATCTTCATTCTGTCGCATTTAATAAGTCATTCCTTCTTTAATCACTTGAAAAGGCCATTTCCAATACTACTATAGTCATATAACACACCAACATATCTCTCATTTGTTCTTCAGTTACTTCCATTCCCTCTAACCCAGAAATTAGTCCTTCCTTCTCATAATCACTTGAAACACCATTTCTGAGTTGCTATAGTCATGCTTTTATAAAAGTGCTGGTGAAAAGAAAAATAAAGAGCAAACTCTTTGGAGGCCGGGCCACTTCCCTGCAGCCTGAGCCCACAGCCCACACTCAGCATTAACTGCAGATCAGAGAATCCTTGACTCAAAAAGAGGCTCTGAACCAACACGACCTGAAATGACATCCTCTATTTTTACATTTTAAGATAACTATTTCATTCTTTTCCTCATTTGAAGCAATGCCCATTTCAAAATTTTAGCATCAGCATAAGTATACCTTTAAAACACTGTATTAGTAAACAGTTTATTTTTTTCATAAGCTATAATCAGGTTTCAAATTCTGAATATTTTTTTTGTTTTTGTTGTTGTATGTGTTTTTGTTTTTTTTATCCAAGTATGGTTCTCATGGTGTAGTAAATGACATTAGGCTTTTGTAAATTCTTGCAGAATATAACAGATCATTGGTTTTATAACACAGTCGCTGCTTTTGCATTCTGATGAGATTATTAGTAGCAGCCTAGAATACAACGTCCCTGCATACTGTTAGTTAAAAAAAAATAAAAGTTTACTAAATGGTCTCTTGTCAACTGTATCTGAAAATCATTATAGTTCCTCTGTTTCCTTTCCATGAAGGGGCTCTCCAGCAAGCTGGTGGGTAATGTCAACATGAGGTTACAAAATTATCACTGCAACCCTGTTTATTCCAGTAGAGTTTGGGCTAAATATTCCCATTCTTCTTGGAAGACTTAAGCTGGGGGGGGGTGGCATTTTTTCAATCAGATGCTGAGCATGCTCAAGTTTCAAATCTAGACATTTTATAGCCATTTGGCTTTGGAGTTCCTTGTGTTAAAATCAAGTATGGAGAGGAAATTTCCTAGGACTTTTCTCTAAATCAAATCCCAGTAAAAGTCTCTTAGAAATTTTCTCTGTACCATTGTCTCCTATCTTCTCTCCTCCATCTTACAGAATGGTCATTTGAAATGTTTCCTGGACTCCTGTAGAGAAATTCAAAATCCCCCGTTGGAGAAAATTAAATCTTCTATGCCCTACCCTAGGTCCACAATCCTTGATGGAAAATTAATATATTTGGCACTTAAGGGCAGATTATAGACCCATCTACTCTCTAATGCTGCCACTGCCACAGACCTGTTCAACTGAAAGAAGGGAATAGAAGCAAGGCAGGCACAGGAAGAACTGAGGATCAGATGTGAGAGTCAAATACTTCCCAAAAAACATGCATTATATTTTTAGGACTGAGATGATGACATTTGAAAACTGTCTATTGCGTGAATGACTTCCCTCTGTCTCTATAACATTCCTGAAATGCCTATCTGAATTCAGATCATGACATTCTGGGTTTCAAATTGATACAGTGTCAAATAAAGAGATATACTGTGAGCCATAATAGTTCTCCAGGAGTTCTGGCATTCAGCAGAATCAATAATATACATTTTTAAATGTATAAATACATATTTAAATGAGAGATCTGATCTGCTCCAACAGTTCTGGTATATCAGCAACATAATATGCATTTTTAAAGACTGTTTGCATTTAGGTTACATTTCTACCTGAAAGATTTACTAATGAGAATTAATAATAAATATGATATAACCTTACACAACTGACTTTGGATTTAATCATGCCTCTCCCTTAAAAATATAATCAGTTTCTCACTCTTCTCTTGTTATTTTGTGCCCATGTATTCATCATTAAAATATGAATAGCATCATGTTGGATTACTCTGGTTTTCTTATTGTTTTTGTTTAGTTTTCCTTTGAACAATCTTCACCTTAATAAATTGAGAGTGAGTCTCATAAGAATAATAATGGCTTACATTTATATAATATTTTACATACATTATTTCATGAAAATTACAACAGTTTTCTATACCTTTCCCAACCTCTCAGTTTTAGTGTCTTCCTTCTTGTAATTATTTCCTATTTGTATTGTACAAACCTTATTTACTCATACTGTTTTATCATCTCCTACATTAGATGATTAAGAACCCCTCCTGGAAAGGACTGTTTTTGCCTTTTTTTTTTGTATCACCAATAATCAGTGCAGTCCATAACCTATAGGAAATGCTTAGTAAATATTTATTCACTAATTGAATGACTTTACAAAGTAAGTACTCCAGATATTATTTCTCATTATAGCTCATATCAGTTAAATGATTTGACCTCAGCAGTGAGACTTTAATCCTGTCTTTCTCATTTCGAGAACAGCATTCCATCCACATGCTATATTTTAATATAGAAACATTTGTTAATAGATGTTGATGGAAATATGGACATGTTCAAGTAAATCATAAATATTGGATGGTGATTTGCATGTCTTCAAATAATTAGGTGAATCAAATTGCATGTATCAGGGGTTATTCCTATTTCTGAGTCAGGATGTGTGCATTTGCATGATTGTCTGTAAGCAGGGGTAAGGTACCTACAACAGGAGAGGTGAAGAGGTGTTTTGTCAACAAACCATTCAGTCAAAAATATCAGTGTCTTCCATAATCACTTTCCAATAACAATAATTTGTTAAGGAACATATATTCTTATATTTGGTAGCAGGTATTCCCAAGTGAGGAAACATTCTATACCAATGCAGAAGGGCACTTTCTCTACAAAATTAGAGTTTTATGCATTTTTTTTTAGATTTTGGCAAGGCAAATGGGGTTAAGTGGCTTGCCCAAGGCCACACAGCTAGGTAATTATTAAGTGTCTGGGACTGGATTTGAACCCAGGTACTCCTGACTCCAGGGCTGGTGCTTTATCCACTGCGTCACCTAGCCGCCTGAGTTTTGTACATTCTTAAGCCACAAAGTCCAAGAAAAGAGTTCTAGACTCTGGTGCCAATCTTCAAGAAGCAGTAGCTTATCACTTCAGTCTGAGAATCAGAGCAGCCCTGGAAAGGAACACCATAACATCAAATGGTAAGAGGTCTTGACTTCTAACTTCCTATATAGTGAAGGGAAGATTTTTCTGAAATCCAGTCACTCAGGAAAAGAAAGGGATTTCGTGATCAGCACTAACTTTAGAGGCATAGTGATATTAACCCCAAGTTCAAGAGTTATGGAATCCAACCCTGCCCAGAGGCAGTGGATAAATTATTGGGGAGTGCAATCCTGTAATTCAGCATTCTAGGGAGAGTTGGAGAATTCCCAAGCAGTGTTGGCTTCGTGCTTGTCTCTAAAGCATTCTCAAGTTCAAGAATTCAGAGATTCACTCTTCTAAAAAAAAGTGAGTTCCTGATCAGCTTCCTAAAGAGAGTAAGATCTCATCTGTGACCCCCAAGACCAGAGGAGCAACAGAGAAATCTAAGCCACAATATGGGAAAGTGAAAAACCTAGACTTTGACTTCCACTTTCTCTCTGGCTATTCAGATATTACAGGTAGGATGGGAAGTGGGCTGCCTGTCTGGTGATTCTAATTTCACTACCTTCACAAGGGAGTCAAGTCCTCTGGGTAGAACCATTAGATTGATGCCTTAAAGTATCCAGGAAAAAGTGGGACTTAGTGGGAATTTGGGGGCTTGCTTTGGAATCACTCCCAAGTTCATTTCCTTCTGAGGGGAATTCAAACCTAAGACTTTAGGACTATGGTGGGGAGTGAGACTCACCAAAAAGGCTTGGAGAATTATATTTATTGGTTATGGGTATTATGATCAGAAGTGTCAAAAATCCATAACAGTTCCTATCTTACATTTACTCTGTTGATCTATTATTTTTAAATGAATAAACATGATTTTTCTTAGTCTTACAGAGATCTTTATGCAAGGTTCAGTGGCCCCTGCTTCATATGTTTTCTGTATTACGTACTCCTTCAAGTCCTTTACTTTTCTTTTTCTTTTTTTTTCCTTCTTTTAGGTAGAATCAGTTCTATGCTGTGTTTTACATGCAGTGTTACCCAGAGAGCTTGTGTAAGATCTGGGGACTCTTTTACTCATATCTATAAGATTCTCTATAGACATTATATTTGGAAATTTTCCCTAGGGTAAATTCTAAGTAGAGGAATATGAGTCAGAGTAAATGATTTATCTAGGCTGCTCTCAAGATTGAACTTGGTCACTGGGCTTTGTGTTACATAATATCACTAGACTTTTTCTAAGTCCGTCTTCTGATGCTTCATTCACAGATAGATGAAGCAGGGGAAGAATCAGCATTGATGGAGGTAACCACAGGTTCTTGAAGTCTACTCTAATGGGGCTCAAACTTAGTCTAGTCCTGCTGAGACAAAAAAGCTTTGAGGATGAATGAACTCATTGATAGAAGGTCTATCATGCCAGGAACAGCCTAAGTGTGAAAAGGCTTATCACCAGTTTGGCTATATAGTGATACATTTTTTAGCTATAGCAACATCCAGAAAATAATGTTTGTCAGATGAGAAAATCTTCTAAATCATAGAAGAGTTACAATCTGCATCAGAGGAGGAAGTAACCAGAGCCAACCAAACAACGAAATCACAGATGCTTAAAATATTGACCATCAAGTACTTTTTTTTAAATTCATGACTTTAAGTGTGCTTTTAACCATTCTTAGAGATAGTTGATATAAGTTTAAGATTTAAACTCTGATAAATTTTCCTAAATATGATTAATAGGCATGTATAGTCCATGTCAATCAATTATTTCATATTGTTTGATAGATAACAGTTAAATAGATTTTAAGCTTTGCAAAACACTTTACAAATATTAGCTCATTGGAACCTCACAACAATCCTAGGAGGTAAGCACTGCTATTATCTCCATTTTACAAATGAAAAAAAAAAAAAACTGAGGACCTAAGTGACTTGTCTACTGTCTAAGCTTGCATTTGAACTCAAGACTTTCTGACTTCAACTTCAACACTCCAGCCACTACATGTAGAAGATACAACTATCCATTAATAAAATAATTTGAAAGGATAAACATTTTAGGTACTGCCTCTGTAGCTATATACACAGTTGTCCATACATAAATTATTCACCTTTTTGCCTGTTCATTGGTCTGAATATCTATTATACCATTAGATACATATTCATCTAACTGGGGAGACTGAGTATTGCTGACAGGGGAGTGAATTTCATCAGAGAAACCTTTTGTGCTGAGGCTCACATAGTTCTACAATGAGATCATAACCAAGATGAAAGCTGTTTTTCTAAGTGGGAGAAGTGCCTCTCCATTCCCTTTCACCTATTATCCCCACAGTATTTCCCTGTGACTCTAAGCTGCTACTCCCACTCTACTCTATACCTAACACCTAAAACCCCTGAGTGACCCAATCTGCTAAGTTAACTTCTTCAGGGACATTGTGGCTTCCTGTCCTATTGCCTTTTGAATTTAAGAAAAAAAGACACAGCTCATGATCCCAGAGATGTTACTAGACTCAAAACACAGAGTTCAGCAAAAAATGTGTTACCTTGCAAAATTATCAATGATTCTTTTATTTATTATTAAGAACATGAAAAAAACTCATGTGAATCCTAGCCAGGAAGTGGCTATTTCTGTTAATCCTGAAGGCTGTGTTAAGTGACTCCCCAAAGTAGTATATACAATGGTAAACAGAGTCAGAGTATTATAGAGTAGGAGGGATAATATTACTATAAACTTCCAATAAACCAAATCAGAAGTAAGCCAGAATGTACAAAAGGAAAGATATAATTCTTTGGATTACATCTATGGATTTACTCTGTCTAAGAAGAAGGGGTCCAGTCTCCCTAAATAATGCAGGGTACAGGGGTGCAGTTTCCAAGAAGCTACATAGGTATGCATGCCTATGTGAACCCACACAAAAATGCATATGTTTCTTAGTTGTTCCCCTTAATATACTTAATTATTATGCTTCTGTGACCTGTGTACTCTCTTGGCCTGGGGCCGTGATTCTTGCTCATACTTTATTCCTTTGAATGAGTACGTTCTGCCTATTTCCTTGGCGCCAATGGCTGCTTGATTTGTCCTCTGTAAGCTGCCAAGGTTCAGAAGATAACCATTCCAGTAGGAGCAGTGACCCAGTCTCTCCTCATAACACATCTGCTGCTGCAATCTTTCTTAGCCATTTTACCTTTTTTAGAATGCTCAATCTAAGCACCAACCTATCTTGTCCAATGTAGAATGGTGGAGAGGACATTGACTTTACAGTCAGGGGACCTGGAATCAGGTTCCACCTCAGTCACTTCTATAAGACCTTGGAAAAGTCACTTAACTTCTCTCTACCTCAGTTTCCTCATCTGTCAAATGAGGGAATCAGACTAGCTGTCCTCTAAGGCCCTTCCTAGCTCTAAATCTATGATCCATGTAGGAATCCCTCTCTAGTTATCCCCAGATCCATTTCCTCAGTTTCCTTCCCTTGATCATTAAACTCTTTCAAAATTTTCATCATTTACTATCTTTCTGTTTGATGCATTCATACACACCACACACACACACACACACACACACACACACACACACACATACACACTATGCCCTCTTTCTCAAAGTTCTCATTAAGCCACAAGTCAATACAATACTTCATTTAATTCCTCATTGGCACAACATAAATGATGGCAACAAGCTTGTAAAGGCAACTGTCAAGTGTACAATCCAAAATTCATCATTGATGCATTAATCAGGACTTTAGGGTTTACTATTCATAGCATATTGTTAGTTCCTAAGACACAGCAAGGTATCATAAGGTATTAGTCTACATGTAATCATCTTTAATACAAGGGTAGTTAATTATAATAATTCTTCACTACAGAACTGATTTGGTATATACAATCTACCATCCACCTTGTTATAAGGTAGACTAATCTATAAAAATCAATGTGGTTTAAGTGTAGATTTGGAGTCAGGAAGACTCAAATCCTGTTTCAGATACTCACTAGCTATGTGACCCTAGATTCGTCATTTAAACTTTATGAGATTCAGTTTTCTCATATATAAAAATGTGGATAATAATATCTTTGAAGGGTTCCTTTGAAGATCTTACAAGGCAATTCAAATAAAACCCTTTCCATAGTTTTAAGAACTATATACATGTGAGATGTCATTTTTATAAGCTTCTGGGTTGGAATTATAAAGATATTGTTACAATAGAGATCCAATTTCCACACAACTATAAACTGCATGAAGGCATATCTTATTTTTCTCTATATCCCCCTTACAACAACATAACAACAATAACAGCAAGAAACCTTTTATTAAGTACTAAATATGTGTCAGGAATTGTTTAGATAACTGGAAATAAGACAAATACGAATTACTCCCAGCTCTTGAGATATTTACATTCTACTGCTGAAATGCATCATGTACACAGATAAATATAAAGTATATACAAAGTAATCACGAGGAAAATTTTAATAGTGAGAGAGGACTAAGTAGGAAGACCAGGGAAGACCCTGTGTAGGACGTGGCATTGGAACATAGCCTTAAAGGAAGCTAGAGATTCTAAGAGGAAGAATTAAGGAAGGAGTGTATACAAGGTTTGTAATAACTCACATTGAGCAAAGACACAAAGGTGAAATATAGAATGGTATAGAGCCCAGAATGTCATTTTGAGTGGAAATTTGAATGCATTGGGGGAGTATTTTGAAATATCGGAACAAAGTTTATGTTTGGTGTTTAATTTGTTGATTGCATAAATATGTAGACATAACAAAGTCATCTTCAATAGGTTTATAGAGTACAATGGTAATTATTATGGGCTTAGTTTCTGAAGGAGATATATAGACTTTTCCTTGGGAAACAGAAAGGAAGAGCAATTAGTCTTTCTTCACCCTAATGGTACCCAATAAAATCTTTTGGGTGATCAAGGGCTGGGGGGTGGAGAGAGGATAATTTTAAACAGTCAGGGTTAGATTGTCATAGGAGAGATGCATTACAGTGTGCAAATATTGTTGAAGAAAAATGTATGAAATAAAGTAGAATCATTTCTATGAAATAAATATAATATGCTAATTGGAAATGTATGTAGTCCCAGAGATGCTTGTCATGCAAAGAAGGAGTGAAGTACCACAAAGCATTTGTATAGACCATCTGGAGGTGTACACTACACTCCTGCACTTCATGAGAAAGGGGCATTAACCAGAAACTTTATAAACCAAGATCTAAAAATAATTATATTTTGTTTGGAATCTCGTAGATTTTGTGACATTTTTCAAACTGAAAAGTCTCAGGATATCCCTCCCCTTTCCCCTACCCCACCCTCCGTGTGCACACACAGGTACACACAGGCACACACACACACACACACACACACACACACACACACACACACACAAACACACACAGAACCTAGAGATTGCTTCTGTCTGACAAGGGGCATCCATATCACTAGGCATAAGGATTGTGGTTTGTGTGACCCTAACCCTCTGGATGTATGCCATCTTACTGACCGTGTAGACTATGTTTTCCAAATCCATTACACATTAGAAATTCAAGGTTTATTGGAAGCTTCCTTCTCAAACTTGAGATTTTGTTTCTTGTTTTACTGAAATCTTAGCAAAAGGGATTCATTTGTTTGTATTTCTGGTCCTGGAATGTTTTCTCTACCTAGTCACTGACAAACACACATATGCATTGCTGATATTTTGCTCATCCAGACTGAAATTATCATTTTAAAAAATGTTAAGCAAGATCGTTTTCTCACTTCCATTCTATTAGTATTTGAGCAAAGGATTTTGAGTGGGAAAGAATCAATGTTTAGCAAATAGAAACATTTTGAAAATACATCATTTATTTCAGCATTCAAAGGGACAGGGGGGCTTCAGAAAAAAAACTAAAACAAAATGAAATTTTAAGGAAACATTCATTCTATGCAAATGTCATCTGCTGCCACACAGAATCTTGAATGTGAGACACAACAATTGTTTGTTTTCACATGAATACAATGTAAGAAACCATGTCTGCTTGGTAACATGTAGTAAATACAATATCCTGTTCCTGGAAGGGACCTATGTTTATATTTGACAATGAATTTTCAAATAATTTATGTCAGCATCCAGTGAGGAATAGCTGAGACAAATGATGGGGGGGGGGGTGTGAATCTCCTTAAAACCTCCTACATAATCAGGCACAATAGGGCCTGGGTAGGAAGCAGATACTCTTATACTTGGAAATGCATTTAATCCTTGAAGGTTCTTGCTTTCTTCAGGTACCTTGACATCCTTGTCCTGTTCTGAAAGAAAGTTCAGAAATTTCCCTCACCCACTACTAGTTAAAAGAAGAGTGAATCCAAAACATAAATGAATATCTAAAAAATTGCTTCTTTAAGTTCAATCTACCTCTTCTTGAGTACATTTTGTTTGTTTCCTTATGTCTGAGCATTAGCCCCTAGGCAAAAACTAGGTCTCTTTAACATCCTGAGTAGCACAAAGAATATTGGAAAAGCTGAAGTAATATAAATAATAATAATAGTAATAATAATGTCATTCAAAAAGAAATGCTGATTCAATAGAAGATTGCATAGGAGGGAGAAAAGCAGTTTAACTATGATGGCTAAAGAGCTATTATTAGGAAAGAGATATGGAGCTAGTATAAAACTCCTGTCAACACAACTTTCATTATTTTTACTATCCTTCCCTTATTGTTTAATGTACATTTCCACCCTGGTTCAGCAAAACATATATGGGGAAAGTCTTATGTTACTGAATGAAAAAAATGAACAGGCAATGAGTGGGTTAAGAAAAGCCGCAAGTAGGGATAATGTTTTTTAAAATGCATTCATTAAAACCATTGCCCCGGAGACCATCATGAAATGTACTCATTTGAAATGGATGGTCTATTCATAAGAACACAGCTTCATGGGTCACCTCTTTGCAAAGAAAAGGCAGGACTGGCTCTCCATGTACATTAGGATGTGGCTGATGAGGTAGCATGACTTGAAGAGACCCAAAGGGCCTACCTGCAGAAAGCAGTCTGCTATAGGACCTGCCCTAACTTCCATGGAAGCTATCCCTTTCAGTTAAGGAACAGTGCATCCAAGATCCCTTTACTGAATACAACATGACTACCTGAACCTGTCAGATGACAGGGACTCTATGACCTTCAAACTATTTGGGTTTTGTTATTTTTTTAGCAAAGGTTTTATGAAAAAAAAATGAGTATTGAAGTCTTAGAAATGCGTTTTCAATAACTAAAGGAACACAAAGACTACACCGATGTAAATAAAAACAATACAAAAAAGACAACTGAACTCCGAATAAAAGCAATGATCAATAGTGAATCCAAAAGTTGATGTATGCTAAATATGGCAGACACAAATGATTCTGATTGTTCTGCTGCTTGGTTTTACTTGACTTTTTGTTGTTATTGTTGTTGTTTAAATGTATTTGGGATTGGGGGAATGTGAGCATAAATTATGATGTAAACAACTTTTAATTTTTTAGGATTTTTTTTTAAAGGGGGAAGGACTCAATTCTGGGGGATTTAGAATGAATCTGACTAAAATCATCCCTGAGAGGGCCCATATTAGCATAATATTCATTAACACTCACCAACATATTAGCATCAATTTGCTTAATCAGATTAGTTAGCTCTTACCTCACCATAAATTTTGATAGGGAAAGGAGTAAGGATCAGGAACAGAGCCTAACAATACTAATTGCCCCCCACTTAAGTAGTTATTCATGGCTTTAAAAAATGACAATTCTGTGATGTAAACAGTACAAATTTACTATCCCTATTTTACAGATATGAATACTGAGGATTGGAATGGTCCAAAGTGACATAGTTGGTAGATGCTAGAGTTGATAGTTAATCCCAGGTCTTCTGAACTCACTTCAAAGCTCTTTTCATAATAAACTGCATTGGAAAGGCAAAATGACAGGGACCTCAGGAAACATAAGGCATTCATGGAATTGGCACAAAAAGAAGGAAGGGAAAAAACACAAGGTTTATCAATGTTACAGCCGAAAAATGTCTAGGATTAAAATGTTTTTGTTTTGTTTTTGTAAAGGGTCATATAAAATATGTTTTATAAAGAAAGTAATTGATAAGTTCATATGAAGTACTAAAAGTAAATGGCATAAACTTAACTCTTTTCCAGTGTCTCAAGTCCAAAGAGAATAATACCTAGCTTGTCAGAAAACAGACTCCACCAAAAAACAAAACAAAACAAAAAAAACTGGAAGCATGATGAGTGCTCTCTGATGGCAGAATGAATAAACAAATTGTGGTATTAGAATGTAATGAAATATTATTATGTCCTAATAAATGATGAATATAAGGAATTCATAGAAACAGGAAAGACTCCCATGAACTGATACAGAGCAAAGAAATCAGAAGTGAGAAAAATGCACACAAGGACAAATAATATAAATGAAAATAGCTGAATTCAAACCAATTGCAATGAATACTTGGTTTCAAAAAAACAGAGGATTAAATGCATCTTTCCTTTCAGTAGGAATAATGGGGACTACTATCAGATGTGGCAACTCTTTTGATTGTTTTGCTTAACTTTGTTTTCAAAATAAGGTCATGGGGCGGGGGAGAGAAGGCTAGTACAGAAAATAAATGTGATACAAGGAAAGGAAAAAGAGAACCTCAAAAAAAGTTTTGTTTTATTTTTGTAAAGAAAGACAAAAAGGTGGCTAAAGCTCTTTTATGGTTTAAAAATCCAGGTTAATAAGAAAGATGTAACTCTAGGTTTTGTTTTCGTTTTTTTTTGCAAGGCAAATGGAGTTAAGTGACTTGCCCAAGGCCACACAGCTAGGTAATTATTAAGTGTCTGAGGTCAGATTTGAACTCAGGTACTGACTCCAGGGCCTGTGCTTTATCCACTACTCCACCTAGCCACCCCGTAGATATAACTCTAAAAAAATGAAGTCACTGGAAAATTTTTAAAATCTGAGTTTAGTCACTGAACACATTTCTCCCTAGTCGTGAGGATATGGTACATGTCCATGAGAACTGCATGAGTAAGACAGGCAGTCACATAGTTACAGCATGGGGTCTTTGGCAGCACAAGTCTGAGGGAGTATCAAAAGAGAGTGCCTTCCCAGGTCCTTACTTGATGATTCCCTCTCCCTTTTTCACTACTCCTTCCCCACTGATCCCCATAGGATTAGACAATAAAAGAGAATGACAGAATGTAGGAGATGCCCCTTTGTAAGCAACCTTAGAATGACTTTGTTTTCTAGAAGAATAAACTAGAACATTCTTTACAATTGTCAAAACTTAAAAGTCTGACTGAATTCTCTTCTTCGTTTTTTTTTTTTGAGGAGCATCTAAAAACTTTTCTAGTTCACAGCAAGAAAAGAAGCTTGATGTTCTGTCTGTAAATACAGGCCATCCCTACCTTCATCATAGGAATGAAGATTACTAAGGTGTTCTGTTTGTTCTGTCAATAAGACTTCTGGGATTTAGAATTTGCAGGAGTGATCAGTTTTAGTTAAACCTTTCAGATTCAAACTAGACATTTAGTAACTGAATTATTTTCTCATTGAATCTAAGACTTAAACACTGGTCTATTGTTTGTTTTTGTAATTGGGATGTAAAACAGAATTCTGGGCCATAGGACCCTTCATGGTTGAATGTTGCAACTTTCTAGAAGGAGAATGTCTCATGACCATTTCAACCATAGCAATTGTCCCTCACATTTCTTCCCATGGAAATTTTATAATTTCTTTTGAAATGTAATAAGGAAAAACCTAGTTCAGGGTTATTTCTCTGATTATTGAATATTAGTTGATAGAGAAATATTTTTAAATGTTTCTGGATCCTGGATCTGGATCAAACAGTTCCTGTTTGATGACCAAAGTCTAGGGTTTGAGGTTTAGCACTTTTACTTGCAACCTGCATAACTTTGTCGAGTCTTTGCATGACTGAGTCTCCTTGGACTAAACGATTCATAAGTCATATATCCAGGTCCAAGTCCTATGATCTGATGATCTCAACTTAATACTATTCAGAGAGACAAGGATATGACAATTCTGATTGTGGGCATGAATGTAGTTATTATAAAGGCCCAGTTCCATTTCTTCCCACCCCCACCCTAGAAAGACATGGAGTGGCAGAAGGACTTATTGGCTAAATATTAGTTGTCATAATGGAATGTGGAAAGAATAGATAGTGAACAGGTCCCTCATTCCTATTAACTCAAAAATCTCTGGCCACAGATATATATGAATATGAATAGCAATAGAAATAGTAGCCAGAGAAGAAGTGAAACACATACTGAAAACTAGAGAAGAGCATATGAATATTTTATTCCAGTCAGCAATTTAAACCTTTCTTATTTGATAGATGAGGTGCTGAGGTCCAGTGAGATAAAGGGATGATTCACATAGTGTAAGGTTTTATTTCATCTAAGAGTAAACCATTAAATACACCGAATTTTTTAAAGGCTTCCAACCACAGATATGATTTTCTTTAAGTATATTCCTGGTCACTCATCAAAACTGCACCTGGTGGGGCAGCTAGGTGGCACAGTGGATAGAGCACTGGTCCTGGAGTCAGGAGTACCTGAATTCAAATATGGCCTCAGACACTTAATAATTAGCTGTGTGGCCTTGGGCAAGCCACTTAACCCCATTGCCTTGCAAAAATCTAAAAAAAAAAAAACTGCACCTGGGCTGACAACAATTAGAATGATCTAATGGAAACTGAAACTCTCTTATTTTTTCTGCATATGGGCATTAAGGAGGATAGTGAATATAGTGAATGCTGATGATGGGGAAATTTTTTTCTGTGCATGTCTCTTTTTTCCTCTCTTTGTGTCTCTACCTCTCAAAGAAAATATGAACAATCTTATACAGCCACCTAGGAAAAAGCTCAGGGATCTAGGAGACCACTGGAGAACTCTCCCTGAGACTCTAGACTGACTAAAAAACATTTATATGTATGGAAGATATATCCCTGAGTCCTGAGGAAATGAAAACATAAATTAAAATACACTACTATGAACTAACAGGGCATTGTGGGGATATAGATGCTTTTAAAATACAGAAAGATATAAATCTTTATGTTATTGGGAAACCTTGGGATTACAAGACCTAGGGCAAAGAAGATTCTGGAAACCTGAGGCATAAAATCATCAGAAATTAAAGTACACCAGTCTGGTGGCACATTTTTGAGTTGTCAATGCTCTCTGGCAACGACTGGTGCCATCAGATGAGAACTGCAGCAAGGAAAATTTGCAATGCCTAGCCCACCATAGGAAAAAAACTCAGGGCTACCATCTGTAGGGATCAAGAAAGAACTGAGGAGAGAAGAGTGTAGAAAACTGATTGAGGAAGAAACCATTAATTTTTCTATGAGAATTAGAAGAAAAAGAGATGTATGGAAAAAATAATGCTGCATAGGCAACCAAAAAAAAACTATAGGGGAGTACCAACCTGGAGGAACAAATCCTAGTCATTTTAACTGAAGTTTTGTCCTGAGGAATCTTGTAAGTAGCTAACACTCTGCATGTTTCTGGTTAGGAAAGGATTTTTTCTGTCAGGGATGAAAGGCTATCAGCATATTCTATGAACTCAGGTACAAGTTTCATCTGTTTTCCTTTTCCTTGTATATAATATTGCTCATATTTGGACCTTGTGAGCCTATGTGCTTGTAAAGAGAAGTAGTGACCACTCCCTTGTTAGCTGTCACAAACTAAAGCTCTAAGATCGCTTGCTTGGGAACAACAAGAAAAAAGAAATGACACATTAACAACATTGTGAGTTGATCAACTTTAATGGATGCAGCTCCTCTCAGCAATTCAGAGAACTAGGACAACTGTGGGATTCCTATTATGGACAACACCATCCACATGCAGATAAAGAAAAGGAAACAAAAGCAAAACAAAATCAAACTACAAAATCTGAATGAACACTATGTTCACTTTTTAAAAAATTTCTCTTATGTTTTTCCTTCCTAACCATGGTTTTCTTTCTTTTCCCTTAGTCCTAATTTCTCATACAGAAAATGACTAAAATGTAAACATGTTAAACATAAATATACGTGTATAATATTCCCTAGACTGCTGCTGAGAGGGAGGGGTGGGAAGGGATGGTGAAAGGGAACTTACTTATGTAAATTTCATGACATGTAATTGGAAAAAAAGGAAATAAATAAAGTCTACATGAAGATCTTTAAAAAAAAGAAGTAAGAAATACCCCAAAGTGTACTTAGGTCCTTAATATCAAAAAGGATCTTCTGACAAAAATTGATTTGTTTTCTTATAAGATAAGGGAAAAGGAAGAGAAAGAAAAAGGGGAAGGAAGGAAAAGGAAGGGAAAGGAAATGGAAATGGCAAGGAACAGGTTTTAGAGATTTTGATGATGACAAAACAATTTATTTGATCTCAAGGCTATTTAAGGATTAAATGTAAAGGACAACAGCAAGCTAAAAGATGAAAATTTTCTACAAAGATTCTTCTAATTTCTGTTCAACATCATATAAAGTGGGAGAACTTCATTTGGACCTAACATCAGTCTACAATGATAATGAAAATGAAGTAGAAATGACAATGAATGTATGAAAGATGGAAAAATTGGATCAGTGCAAATATATTCAGGAATAGTTCTAGAAGTGGATTATTTTTAGGGTTTGGGGTATTTGTTCACAAAATATCTGAAAGAGAGAGAGAAATAAAAGTCACAGGAAAAAGTCTCAGTCGTTATGATTAGTACTCCCCACCCCAAAAAAGGAACAATAGGTAGATGCATTGAAAACATGCATGATGAAAGTATGAGAAAAGTATAAAGAAACTCTTGTAGGTAATATTTTCATAAAGTCACATATTAACATTATGCATATCAAAAAGTATACAAAATCTCATTATGCTCACTGCTTGTTCACTATTTAACAAGCTGCCCACTTTTTTCTGTTCCACTGTTGAGGTCTATATACAACATTTGTAGATCTTACCAAGGCCTTTGATGCCATCAGTTGTGAGGTTTATGGAAAATTATGTCAAAATTTGGTTGTGTGAAGTTCATCAGTATTGTACATCAATTTCATGACAGCCTGAATGTCTGGGTTCTGGATAGTGGATGATGTTCTTGAGATTTCCCAGTCATCGATGGAGTAAAACAGGGATATGTCCTTGCTCCTGTACTTTTTAGCATGATGTTTTCAGCCATGTTATCAAATGCCTTCACTGAGGATGAACATGGCCTCAAGGCCAGCAACCTCACTGATGGCAAATTCTTCAACTTGAAAAGGCTTCACAAAGTGGGGGGAGTGTTGGTGCATGATCTGTTTGCAGATGACTGTGTACTCAATACAGCCTCTGAAGCTGAGATTGCAGCAAGGTATGGATCAAGTCTCCATTGCTTGTGCTTATTTTGGTCTAACAATTAACACCAAGAAAACACAGGTGCTCCATCAGCCAGCACCACACCATCCATATACAGAAACATTGATTGCAGCAAATGGGGATGTTTTGAATACTGTGGACAAGTTCACTTGCCTGGCAGGGAGGTACATTTTGATGAGATTGACATCTGCATTGCCAGAACTAGCTCAGTATTTAAGAGGCTCTGAAAAAAAAAGTATGGGAGAGAAGAGGAATTAGACTGACTACCAAACTGAAGGTCTATAGAGCCTTTGTGCTGACCTCATTGCAATATGCCTGTGAAACCTGGACTGTCTACCAGTACCATGTCAGGAAACTGAATCGCTTCTCTTTAAATTGTCTTAGAAAGACTGAAGATCATCTGGCAGGAGAAGATACCAGACACTGAGGTCTTTATATCTACCTAAACTGTCTAGCATTCCCACATTACTAAAAAGAGTGCAACTACATTGTTAGAATGCCAGACATAGGTTTGCCAAAATATTATCTTATGGAGAACTCACAGAAGGCAAGTGCACACAAGGGGGTCTCACAAGGGGGAAGTGATACTGGGATACTATGAAGTTGAAGAACTATAGAATTGATTGTCCAGCATGGGAGACACTGGCACAGGATCACCCAGCATGGAGTGCCTTCATCAGTGTGGGTGCTGCACTCCATGATGAAGGAAGAATTGAAGCAACTCAAAGGAAACATGACATGCATAAGTTTAGATACCCTTCCTAGTTACTCACATAGACTCACCCTGTGGTAGATCATTCTGAGATGTATTGGTCTGATTAGTCATAGTTAGACACAATGTAATTTGTCTCAAACATGGTGATGTCATTTTGGTCTTCTTCAATAATGAAGGACAAGAACCAACCAATTAAACAACTTGATTTATTTGATCTAGCAAAAATGGATATCTTAAAGGTATCCAACAAAGTATTTCCCATTCAGTTTTCTTTCTCTTTTTTTTTCTTTTCAAGGAGGCAGAGTTAAGTGACTTACCTAGAGTTAATAATTAGTTAATAATTAGTTAATAATTGTCTGAGGTCAAATTTGAACTCAGGTCCTCCTAACTTCAGGGCTGGTACTATAGCCATTACATCATCTAGTTGCCTCCAATTCATCATTCAAAAAATATATAAAATTCCTTGAAAATATATAGAAAGAGATAATTTTATTTTTCAAGCATCTAAGGACCAAAAACACCAAGTGATACATCTCTTTTTAGATACTAAAAACTCAAAAAAATCTAAGTTATTTCCATTCCATATTTCAGGGCTTTTTCTATACTTTACAATCAATGCTCCTTAGAATTCGAGAGACTTTCAAAATAACAAAATAAATTAAATATATGATTCTGTCATAAGAACCAGATGTAGCAAATGATTCAGCTTTTTTTTTCAAGGTATCCTTAAATTCTGATCCTTTTCAAATGAAGAATAAAATGAAGATGTTTGAGGGGATCCATTACAGAATCTAAATGGAAAAGGTGAGACTTTTCATATATTTTTGCTTGTGCATAGAATTGAGCTAATTGTATCAAACTCATAACATCTCTAAGTCTTCCAAATGAATTCCAAAGCTACTTAAAAGTTTTCAGTCTAGCTATCCATCTAAGAAATATCACATCCAGAATATAAAATGTGGTTGGATGGAGATGTCATTGATTTGAGCCATCACTACATGCATCTTAAGCAGATGTTGAAATGTATAATTAGCTGAGTACAAAAAAGAAAAAGAGATCAAGTGATTTTTCCAAATGCCACATGAAATTAGTACCAGAGAAACTAAAATCTAGATCTCCAACTAAGGAGGACAAATAATATGATGCAAAGTTTTCTGTGATAGGATGTTGTCTTTGAAAAAAGCTATTTAATGAACACAGCCCCTATATAAGATATAGATTTAGAACTAGAAGGGATCTTCAAGATCATCTATTCTTTCCTCCCACAATTTACAGATGAGAAAAAAAATGATGCTCAGAAATGGAAAATGGCTCTAAAAATAATTTTCAAAAAATTCATAAACATCTATTTTTCCAAATGTCATAGTGAGTAAAAGTCTTTTAGTAAACTAAATAATTTTATTAACCAGAAAGTTTTTTTTATATCTTTGCATATTTATGTGTTTAAGAGAAACAGTATAGTCCAACAGCTAAAGTACTGAATTCAAGACACTCAAGCTTGATTCCAGAATCTGACACTGTTTGATGAAGACCAAGTCACACACCCTCTCTGAAACTCATATACATTGAGAACAATCTCACAAGTTTGCTGGGAGGAATGGCATTTTATAAATTTTAAAGTGCTATGTAAATATGAGTTTTTATCCTGTACACATATAGAAAAAATTCCATATATTATGATAAACTTACAGGATGTTCCAAAAGTCTTTTGCAACTTTAAGCTAATTTAAGCTTTAATAGTCTATTTATTTAAGCTTTATTTAATTTAATTTATTTAAGCTTTAATAGCTTGAAATTGCACTAAGACTTTTGGAACACTTCATATATATATATATATATATATGTATATATATATATATACATATATATATATATATACATCAACACATATTCTGATTAACTGAAAGTTTTTTTGATGATTTTATACTTCAAGGACCTATGATTTCATCAGTGTGGGTATTCCCTCCACTGATTCATGTTGAAACCCCTCTGAACCTTAGAGAATCTTAATGAGTTGTTATGGTTGAAAAAAAATTCATTATCTGGTGTCCAACTCTTTGCTTATGAATTTCTCAAACTTAGCTAGGTAGGTTCTCAGATAAGAGACACAGGGACTGTCACCAGACCTGGATGCAAAGCCTTTCTAGTTAGGTGGTCAGACAATAAATATGAAGTGCCTTCTCTGTGATAGGCACTGTACTGAATGCTGGAATACAAATATGAAAAAAAAAAGCTCCTGACTTTAATGAGCTTACAATCTAATGGGAGAAGATAACATAAAAAAGGAAGATGGAAAGAGAAAGGAAAGGAAGGTACCAGTGTGGGGGGGTCATGATGGAGAAATCCAAAGGAGAACCACTGAATAAGAGGTAGAACCTACCAGAACTTGTAATCCATCCATTGACATGGGCTTTAGAAAATCAGTGTAACTTCCATATTGCAGGGACATCTTAAAGGACAACTTTAATGTTGGGAAGATTTTAGTTCCATGTATGTAAACTATACATTCATAGTGTAAATATATAATATTTAAATACATATATTACTATAAATACTAAATACTCATATATAAGAACTATATATATATGCATATATATCCTATATATAAAAATGTCAGTTTACTAGAGAAATGTGTATACATATGTATATATATGATCATAAAATCATATATGTAATGCTGGAAGAAACCTAGTCTAAACCCCTCATTTTATAGATGAGTAAACTGAGGCCCAGGGAAGTTGATGGTTTATTCAAGGTCACATGACATTATTCATCAGAAAGACAAACACACTTATACATAGACATTATATTTTACGATATCTGTTATTTCACTGATGTAAGAAATTTCCATGGGGCAGCTAGCTGGCACATTGGATAGAGCACCAGCTCTCAAGTAGAAGTTCAAATCTGACTTCAGACACATAATAATTACCTATCTGTCTGACCTTGGTTAAGTCACTTAATCCCATTGTCTAGCAAAAAAAAGAAAGAAACTCCCAACAAGTTCCCATTCTTCTCCCATTGGAGATTGGCACTTTCTTTCTTTGCAATTTATTGTGTTGGAGAATTACCTGAAGTCCTGAGAGATTAAATGGCATGACTGGAGTCCTGTCTCTACCTCATAGAATTCCTAGTTTCCTTTAAAGTTTTATTCAAGTACTTTCTCCTATACTAAGTCTTTCTTTTACTACTTTAGATGTGATGCCTTGCCTCTCCCACCACCAATTACTTACAATTTACTTTGAATATATTTTGTAAACATTTACAAGTGTGGGTGTTCCCTAGGGTCAGGACTGTTTTACTCATATTGCTATTTCAAGCACTATCCTGAACTGTCCTTATTTCTTTGTCTTCTTTCTAATAGAATAATTTGAAATGAACTTTAAAAGAAAGTAGAGATTTTAAGAAGTCAGGACAGAGTATCATCCAGGCACAGATTACCCATGAAAGGTTGAAAGATGGAAAAATTTTTGGTAAGGAGAACTTTATGCATTCTTTGTCTCTAACAGTAATTTATTATATTACTTAAAGAGACCTTATTATAAAACTGTAATCATCTATATCAGTGTCCTTTGTTCCATCCACTTCCTATTTTTCAATGTCAATAACATTTAAAGAGTTCAGGTTACAATTGTTTTACTCTATGTATATATATTTTCCCCTTATGTCTATACATGCTTGTCTCTCTATTAATTTTCATCTTTTTTTCTAAGAAGATACGTGGCAGCTGATTTGTGAATGATTTCCAAAATATGATATATTTGTGACCCCAGTCCCAAAGCCCCTTCGTGTAGGACTTTCTCCTCATTGGTAGAAAGGAAAGCTTTGTCCTGTGTGAGGAGTGGTCCAGATTTGGTTAGGGGGAGGGGAGCAGGAGAAAGGAAAACTTCAGTTCTTCTCAAGCTTCAGTCTCTTCTGTCTTCTTTCTTTAAATCACTGAATCTCTTCCAACTTCATACTTTTCCAGCTTCCAGAGAGAAAATAGAAAATGCTAACCATACTTCAAATTACTTAAGGAAAAAAACTGAGAAGACATGAGAAGAGAGAGGCTTTTGCCAATGGATATGGGATTGAGGTTACTTATATAAATATCTTGATTTTACATAATCTTACCTGGTGCTCACCATGTCCAATACCTTCAGATACTTTACTCAAGCAAAACCTTGCTTTTCACAAAGTCCTATCTCCAATGGCACATTGTGAAATGCAGGTGAGTCTAAGCTATTGTAGGCTCTATCATCAGGTCACCAGGTCTAAGAGTTTCTAATATGCTGGAAAGACTTTGAACTGATTCTAGCAACTGAACATGTTGGTTTTCTGAGAATCAGCCTATATATATCTATATCTATATCTATCTATATATATATGTGTGTGTGTGTGTGTGTGTGTGTGTGTGTGTGTGTGTATATATATATATATATATATATATATGTAAAGAAACTCCTTACAAATAGGAAAACTTCTTGGTAATGAATTCTTTAAATATGTAAACCCATAAAGAGAAAAAGCAAAATATGCAATAGATTACAATCCTGTTTACTCTTCAATTAAGGTGACAAAATGTCAGAAGTGGGGGGTCAGAGGATAAGGATTACACAGGATTTAAATCATTCAACTGTTAATTTAGAAGTTGGTTGCCCGATACCATTGATTGGACCATTTGAGGAGCTGATTTCTATACACTCTGACATTCTTTATACAAACAAAACTGGAAGGGGAAACAAAATTTCAGCTAATGTTTTAGAAGGCACATAGGTTCTTCTCTGAGATACAAGAGTTGTTTTTATTGCCCTTTCATGAGACACTTGGTCATCTCTTTCACAGAAGTCACATTAAATATTGGCACAAAGTCTGTGTTGAAAATAATTGCAACTTCATGTGCCAACATCTTGCAGAAGATGAAGTTAAAAAATTCTGCAAAGAACTTAGAAAGTTCTCCAAATTAGAGCAGCATCTACTCTGGAACTCCAGGACACTTTCAATGAAAAATAGGGTATAGATTAGAGTGAGGAAGATTATGTTGGGGCAAAAAAAAGGTTAAGATTGAGAGAGGTCAAAGTCTCATTGCTTCATATCCAGGAATACTATGATATAGGCCTACTATTCAATGAAGGTAACAACAAAAAATTTGCCAAAGACAAATAAGAAATTCTTATTTCAGTTCCTTAAATAAAAATCTTAGTGATGTCACATTTCCTGTTGGATATAATATATAAATTCCCTAACCTAGAATATAAAAGTTTACACAATATGGCTTGATCATATCTTTTCAAAATGATTTTATTATAGTCCTCTTAAGGTACTCTATGCTCCAGGAAAACTGGACTACTACTTTAGTCCTAATTTCATTCTGTCTCCCTGCAATCATGAATATTTACTCCTTAAAACATAGTGCTTCCTCATCTCTGCCTTCAAGGTCCATCTGAGGAACCTCTTATAATAAATATTTTCCTCAGCTGAAAATGATTTTTCCCTCTTCAAATTTTCCTGGAGAATTTTTTTTCTTTCCTTTGCCATTATTATATTCTAAATCAGGGTTGTGCAAAACACAGCCTGGTCTGCATGCAGCCTGCAGTATGAATTTATTTGGCTCACCTGTGAGTTTTAATTTCCATATGTGAAAAAAAAACAAAATAATAATTTGCATGGAATGCATATTGTATTTTTTAATTCTTTCACTAATAAATACTCTCACTGGTGTTAATTTTCTTTAATGTTTTCAAGCAATATTACAGATAGAATATATCATATGGAATTTTCAAATGATCTGTGGGATGAGTTCTGTCTGTACCACGCAGACTAGTCGGCATTCACCTACTTAAGAACCTTGGCTCCGCAGCCCTCATGTATATGCACTGAACATAGACTGTAATTTTTATTACGGGTGTGGCCCTTGAATAATTATTTTATTTTAATGTGGCCTCAAGATAACCTAAGGTTGGACAAGCCTATTTTAAGCATATCATCCTTATTTACTATCATGCCAACTCTAAGTTCCTTGAGGACATAAAGTGTATCATTTTTCATCCTTATGGCTAGCACATTACCCAGGGAAGCATTTGAGAAATGTCTAATTGTTTTAAACTGAACTGACAATAAAAAATGAAATCAAAGGACCTGTGAAATCATTAACAAAGAAGAATTCAAATTTGTTGAGTATCTCCCCTTTATCCATACTTCAGAATAGTTTCCATTTTTCCTACAATCTCAAATTTGGGGGAACACCATAATATAGAGCTAAAAGTGAAATGAACTGCCATTGAAGATAGCACCCTAAAGTCTTCCAACAAAGAATAGAGAATAACTTTGGAAGTATGTAGAAGTGTAGATCTTGTTCATATATATATATATATATATATATATATATATATATATATATATATATGTATATATATATACATATATATATATATATATACATAAGCTTCTTGTTCTGAGGGTTTCTCCAATACTTAGATTCTGTGATTCAAATTTTATATTAATCCATATAAAATCAACTACCTTGTGCCTCTTTCTTTCCCTCCCATGTTCCAGCCAGCCATATTTCATCCTTACTTCTGACTCTTAGAATCCCTTCTTTTTTTTTTTCCCCTTCAGCTCTTATAGCCAGATCTCTACCCACTCCCTCTAAAACAGGTACTAATCCCTTCAACTCAGAAATTATCTTCTATTGGTTTTGTTTTTATTTTTCAGTGTTATCTTCCCCCAGGAATGTAAACTACCTAAGGATGAAGATTGCTTTATTTGTGTCTTTGTCCCCAGCACCTAAGACAATGACTGGCACTGAGTAGTCTAAATAAATGCATGTTGAATGTGAATGAATTAATTCCTCTGCCCCTAAAAATCAGGGAGATACAATCAAATCAAGCTAATTAGTATATTAGCATGAAATATGCAAAATTTTATGTTCTTATTTGAAGTGCAATATTTATTACTGGCAATCCAGGATACAAATTGGCAGCTTTCAGAATCTACCTCAATGTGTGTGTTTGATTAAGATGCTGCTATATATTTAAGAGCTGGCAAGAGTGTTGTGTCAGACTGTGATTGCTGTGGTAATTACCCATTTTAACGCATATTAGTGTAAACAGATGTGCAAAATCCATACAAATGGTGGAACATAAGTAATATAGTTTAATTAAAAAATTACAAGGTTGATTTCTGAAGGTTGCTAAATATAGGTTGATAATTTTTCTAACAGAATCCTCTGCTCTCTCCATGGTGACCTATAATAATGAAGGTATGAGTCTAGAAATGCTCACTTTCAAGATTATAAAGAAGACTGGAAAAGAAGTTGGTAACTTGGGGCTTTCCAATTACTGTGGTGCTCCCCACAACATATAAATGATCCTTAGCCTTTTATAACTAGGTCCCCCTATGTACATATTTGGGACATTAGTTTTACTCTCTTAACAAGTTGAAAGTCCTCCATATTTAGAGAATTCCCATGATAGCAAACTGTAAACAAAGTTTCCACATGAACTTTATGCTGCTAATCCTGCCTCCTGCTATAAATAGTAGCAGTAGCATTTTATATCCCTTTAATATCAATAAAGTACTTTTTCATATAATACCTCTCAAAAGTTGTATTGATCATAAAAATAGAGTTAGAAGGGACCCTAGAAGCTATTTAGTTTAGCCTTATTTTATAGATTAAAAAATTGATGTCCAGAAAATCTAAATTACTTACCCAAGATCATACAGTAAGACAGAGTTGGCATTCGAACACAGATCTTAGATTCCATAGCCAGGGTTCTTTCCATAGTGTCAGTTTCTGTGTTCCCCTCTTGCAAATGAAGAAACTTAGAACTAGACTGACTATATGATTTAGTCAGTAATATGTGTCAGAACCAAGATTTAAACCTATATTTCAAATCTCTTTTTTTAATGTTACAATCAGTATTCATTTAGTGTACTTGTTAAACTAGATACAGTTTGCTGAGGTTCTTTATTTTTCTCAAATTCTGTGACTCTTGGTTCTAAGTCAGGGGCAGGGAGCTTCCAGCTTCTCATGTATTGTTGTGGTGTTGCCAAGGTGATCTCAGGCACGACTTAATATTCAATAAATCTAGTGACTTTTTAGGGGTGAATTGGTGAGATATTTTGTCCTTCATTTTTTTTTTAGGTTTTTGCAAGGCAAATGGGGTTAAGTGGCTTTCCCAAGGCCACACAGCTAGGTAATTATTAAATGTCTGAGACCAGATTTGAACCCAGGTACTCCTGACTCCAGGGCTGGTGCTTTATCCACTATGTCACCTAGCTGCCCTGATTGTCCTTCATTTTTGAAGGAGACCAATGACATCAGAGAGATGATGCCATAACAAGCACATGAATTGGATTTGACTAAGGGAAACTTTGCTGGGTCAGTAGTTTCACTTTCTCCTCCAGAAACATGTGGATCCAGTGACCAGATATGAATGAGAATGACTGGAGATGACCTGGATGCAATTAAATGTTTGACAAAATATAGCCCACGAATGATGTCATAAAGATTCAAATGATCCTTGGCAGAAAAAAAGATTCACCACATTTGCAGTCTAAGTCAAGACTCTTTCCACTTAATTCTTTTCCCTATACCACATGATCTCAGGATAATAAAGAGGAGAAGGAAGAAGCATTAAGATTTTAATCAAGACTATTTACATCATTCTGGCCTGCTGGAGGTAGTACTAGAGTGGGTGCTGGGAACCCATAATATGGAAACCCATATTCATAATACCATTCAGCATATTTTCCAACAGAGGTAGTCTTCTAACCCCAGAATCTTTCAAGGTTGCTCTTGTTCATTATGCTTATTTTAAAAACTTCTACCCAAAGAAATCTAACCTAAACAGATTTCTCCTTGGAAAAAAATGATTTTTCAAAAAAAGATTCTTCTCTTTTATTATTACTAAGTACCTGAATACTCATCTGGCATATGAGTTATACCTCAAGATTCCTTTAGGTAAATATGATATCTTCTATCTTGGGATAAGACATCTGCTCATCATTGCAAGCCACAAATATACTTTCTCGTCTCACTCCTTCTTTGTTGTTGCTATTATGTATTTTGCAGGATCAACTACCATTCTTTCTTTCAATGTCTTCTTTCATGGCAGGAGGTGGGGCAAGGAGAATAGTGAAAGGACTTAATTGGTCATTTGAGATATCATCTGGCTCTGGGCTTGTGTTTCATTGGGTACTTGTTCTTTGAAATGTACCTGTGTGGTGCCTTCACCATACCTTTGGCATCCCTGATAACCATGAGCTGAATATACCAGTGGTTAAATTCTAGACAACAGACTAGTTTCATCTGGAATTTATCCCATGGTGACTGAATTTCTGGGTACCTTTTTGAATACATAATAGTTGTATGACCTCTTCTGCTTACAGCTTCTTCCCCAGAAACAGGAACAATGACAAAAGGGGCCATGGAAGACTGCCACACAACACACAGTAACTTTGTGAGACAGCTGGAGAGAGATCTGAAGCTTGTAGTACATGCAGATGTGGCCATCTGTCCCCATGCTCAGAATCAGATGTTTATGGAGGGACAAGGAGCTCATGGCATAGATGAGGAGAAGGTATACTGGGCAGATGCTACAAAGAGTGGGATGCTGGGCATCCAAGTGTGTACCACCATCTCCACTGACACAGCCCATCTGAATGGGAAGCCTCCTTCCTTGCCCATGATTAATAGACTAGAACTGGAAAAATCTCTTTCTCTCTCTCTCTCTCTCTCTCTCTCTCTCTCTCTCTCTGTGTGTGTGTGTGTGTGTGTGTGATTTATTGGGAAATGTATGTTTATCAACGCAAGACTGAAATACACTTTGTGTGTTTTACTCCGGGGAAATTTTAACTCAAAAACAAATATGCCAATAACTTCTTTGCAGGGTGTATTTAGCACTAATACAGAAATCCTAAAAAATCCATTTGCACTCCAAGCATACAACAAAAGAGACTAAATTGAATTACTCCCTTCCAGAGCTCTGACTCCTGGTTCAAAAACACAAAGCCTTAAGCACCTAAGAAGCCAAAGAGACACACCTATGGTAGCCTGGAGAAGGGGGAAGAGGGAAAGAGGAGGAGAGGAAGAATAGAAAATGGAGAGGGAAGAGGAAAAGGAGAAAGAACAGTGTTTCACTGCTCCTGAGTAATTCCAGAGTCCTGAGAAAGGATCTGCATATTCTATTGTTGAATTCTTTATGCACACCTCTGTATGACACTTTTAGTCATGTCTCCTTGTCACTTCTGTTCCAGCATCCCTGGTTAATGACATATCATCCACACCCTCATCATCTTGCAATAGCACTTCAGGGAACTCGGTGAAATATTCCTATGACTGCAGCCTGGATACAGATATAACCTTTGAATTCCTCCTTCCTTTCTGTGCTCCCACTGTTAGACTTAGGTCAAGAAAAAAAAGGTATACTCAGTGCCTCTTTTCATGTCTTGTGCTAGGACCATGGTTTACATAAGAATCTAATAAGTTGGCAGGGGGCAGCTAAGAGAGGCACTTGGCAAAGTCAACTGGAGCTAGAGGAAAACATGCCATGGTGCAAAAAAGAGCTATCTCCACAATGTAATCATCTTACCCCCACCTTTTACTCATATATTCTTATGTTCCTCAACATGATTCTCCAAGAAGCACCTGGTATCTAGCAAGATCTTTCAGACTGGATGAACATGTAGCTATCATACTACTCCTCTTAAAAAACCACTCCTCTGAAAAATCAGAAACAGTCCGGACAATCCTCTAACTACTATATGGAGTGGGTGGTTGCAAAAGGCACATTGATCAGTTTGCAAAAGAGGTCTGTGGTTTAAATACAGAAATTGATAGGTAAATCCCAGAGTGTGACCCGAGTAAATAAATTTAAATGGTACTCCAATTATATAAATCACAACTTATCCATGTTGCTTGGTCTTATGTGATTCTTGTTTATGTCCTATATAAATTCACCACAGAATGATCACCTCCAACTTCAAGGAAGTTTTCTTAGTACCAGTCTCTGTATTTGGAAAGAGGCTTGGGAATCATTAAAAGAGGTTTACAATCTTGCCTGTTTTTCTTTCTCTTGTTCAATTCTGGACTCATTCCATTACCAGTTTGTACTATCTATCCCAAATAGATAAGTTCTATAGTTTTGTTTTTTCCCAACTAAATTGCATATCATAATTTGGTAGGTGGATAATACCGATTCACTAGTTCTTTTCCATGGAGATAATCAGACCAAATTCCTTTGAGGGGTTATATATCTCAAAAAGTCTCTGCAATGTTCCAAGGCATCCAGACAAAAGAATTTCACCATCCATAGAAAATCCTTCTTCAACTTGGACTTTAAGCTAGATCCCCATTATCACAATGAAGAACAATTCTGGACAGCACATATTCACATTTTAAACCTTGTGTAAGGATGGGGAAGGGAGATGAGGAAGAGGTGTTTTAAAAGTGTTCTTTCTGTTGGTATATGTTCTAGGTAATTTTGAATAATTTTATGAATGTATGGGAGACTTATCACAAAAAGATAGTTTAAAGTATTAATTTTCCCTACTAGATTACTTTGTTTCATAATAAAAACATGAATCTCAATGGAAACTTACATTATCTTCATCTTTCAATCAATGACAACATGGTCAAGGTGTGAGACATTGCTGAATATCTTGTGAGAGTCGGCTTGTTCTTCTAATGCCTCAATCTAAGATTAAGGATTTTCTTGATTTGTATATTTATGAGTCCCATAATTTTCTGGTTTATTTTGTAAAATAAGCGTATAAGTTGGTGGTTATTAGTAACCTTTGAGTCACTTTTTTGGGGGTATCAATAAGATGTAAGATTTATCCTCATGCCTTTGCTATCGATCCCCTTTTAAGTCTATCCTTTAATATGTTAATAAGTATCCTATGTAAAGAGCCATTCTCAATATATACTTCATCCCATTTTTTTTCTCCTTATTGTCATTTAATACCATTTCTATAAGCACATCTGAGACTGTTGATGTTCAAGTATGGTGGCTCTATTGTCTTTGGTAATTACAGTGGTTTGTTATTTAATTCTTTGTAGGTCATTTCCATTTTTCTTCTATTTTTTTGTCTCCCTTGCATTTTCATCCTTAAATGTCCTCAGGATGATTACTGTGTTGCTAAACTTGGTTTAAGTTGGTGTTGCCCTCTCCTGATTTTCTTTGCTTTATAAAATTAGATTTCTGATTACCATCCATCTTTATTAGGCTTTACAAGTAAGTTTACATTTTAAATCCAAATTTTCTTTGGCCATCACCTTTGCCTACTTACCAAGTAAGTATATTGTTTTCTGTTTGAGGTGATTTTTTTCTCCCTTTTGTCACAATTGACTTACATCAGTTAAGCTTCTTATGAAAAGATTATAATTGATGTTGATATCATTTCTTTTGTCCACTTCCCATTTTCATTATCAAGTCTTCATTTAAATGGTTCATAATTTAGTGGTTTAAATTGCATACTATCTTTTTTCCTTTCATCATGGATCACTTTAAAATTTTTTCCTAATTTCAGTTTTTTGCTTTGTCAAGTCTGTGGACTAACACCATACTCACACCCACATATGTGTTTATGTGTATATATATATTATTATATATATATTATATATATACACACACACACACACACACACACACACACACACACACACACACACATATACATTGCAATTGGCCTTGTCACTCTTCTTCCAGTGTACATTGCAGACAAAGCATTGAGATTTCCCACTTATACAATAGACTTAGTGACTGCTGAAAAGTGAACTGAGCATCAGTATTGATGAAAGCCATCATTTCTATACCTTTCATCTTCTGATACCAAGCACAGTGTTTGGACCACAAGCAGCACCTCATGCAAGGTACAGTTCCATCTTGGCTGTACAATATACCTGGGGAAGAGGATAAGGAGCAGGGAAGGAAATACAGAGGTGACCACAGATGATGAAGTCTACTAATCTTAGCACCTATTGACATAGTAGACACACTATGCATTTTTTTTAGTTTTTAACTCAGAAATATTTACTTCAGAAGGTATGATCACAAATATATAAACTTATTCCCCAAACACAGAGGAGGCATAGTCCTCTTTCCCATCCTGTATCACCTCAGTTTCTGAGGAGGGGAAGGAGACTAGGTTTATAACTTAACTCACATTTGCTTAGAGCACAATCCTAAATCCATATCCAAAACTCTCCTTGGACTTGCATCTTAGGCACCTGGTTTCTCAGGGCTTCCATGACAGGCTGACTAGCATCCCACTTGCAATCCAGGCTCCAAGGTCTTCATGACTCAAACTCTCAGTTCCCTAGGGATCATACTACGCTGGTTCTAAGGATATCGGATGCCTTTCCCAATTCTTGATTTGTTAGTGTTTTTGATCATCCTCCCAATTACTTTCTATTTCTTTTCCATTTCTTTTTTCCCCCCAACTTATTTCTCAGAGTATGTATTCTCCTAGCAGCAGGCAAACTCTTTGAGGGTAAGAACTGTTTCATTCTTTGTATTCTCAGTATCTAGCACTGTGCTTGATCTAATAAGTACTTAATAAATGTTTGAATAGCAGATATTAAGCATTGAATAAAGAAGCATGGATTTGAATTGAATTTTCCTAAGAAATCAAGTTCTAGGTCATTATTACTCATGATGGAACTATTAATTCTACTCTGGCAACTCAGCTTAGGTCATTATACTTTTTACAAAAGCACATTGCAGACCAGCAGATCCAGAAATCATGGAACTGCATTCCTTCTATATTATTCTGCTTTTATCCTATCTCATTTCCATCTCTAAGCATCAATATGATTGTTCCAACAGCTACTTGCACTTGTCTGGGGGTGCATTCAATAGATTTTTGATGGTAAATCATGTGAACAAAAAAGAATCACTCCAATATACATTACTCCAAATAAAGGGCTCCATACAGAGTGTGTAGTGTATGTTGCTTATGTGACTGACCTCTTATCAAACACATAATACTTATTTAAATTTAAACCCATGTCAGTAGCAATTGCTTCTATAGTACAAAAATGTTCCTTAAATGAATATTTTAGTGACTATTGTTACCAAACTGCAGACCAAGTATGTTCTCAGCTATGCATGAAATCAAACAGACCTGGACCCCAAAAAGTAACTCTAATTTCTAAATCTCTAATTAAGTCTCTAAATCTCTAATGCCATGGACCTTAGAGAGCATTTAATCCTGACTCTCAGAGGCTAGGCTGCTTCTATAATTTAAAATACATAATTATCTAATCTGATCTCAGAAATCACCAGAAAAAATAGTATAGTATTCTACAATCTTCTTTGGGTAACCCTCAGTGTAAGTTCTCCTTTATGTCAAACCATAATATTTCTTGATATCATTTAAATCCACAATATTTAATCTTGAGCTCAATGGGTACTGCAAAGCAGGTAGTCAGTAGCTTTCCAACTATAAAACCTCAGCAGGATCAATAAAATTTAGAATTGTAAATGCTACAAGAAATTATCTAGTCAATTTTAGAAATGAGAAATTTGAAATAGAGAAGTTGAATGACTTGCTCATTGTTACGTGGGTAGAAGTTAGCACATGTAGCATTGTTCTGATATACAATGTGTGATTAATTAGCATTTATGTATTTAATGAATATAAAAATAATAAGGAGAAAAGTGAAGTAAAAAGTGTTATGTGAGGTCTGAGCAGGAAAAGGACATTAATGTCTGGGGACCAGGGAAAGCTCTGTTGAAAAGGTAGTTTTTGTAAGTAGATATAAAAGTAGAAGAGCATTAGCGGTAAGCAGATAGTTGGGAAGAGCAAGGACAGAGGCATGCAGGTAGGGAAAGATAGAGAATTTATAGGAGACTTCAAATAGCTGGGTTTGGAAGATGCATAGAGTACACAGAATGGAAAATTCCGAAGCTCCCAGTTGAAAAAGGAAGGGCACTTCTATTAATGCATCCTAAGTATGTAGTTTGAGAAACAACTTGGTGTAGTATATAGATAATGGTGATGTGCAAGGAACAGTGAGGAAGCAACACTGCATCAGAGTTCACAGAAAGATCTAAAGTATAAGAAGACTGGAAAAGTAGGAAGGCCTAGATGGTGAAGGACTCTAAAAGGAAAACAAAGGATTTTATATTTGATCTTGGAAATAATCCCAGGGAACTTTACCAAATTAGAGGAAAGGGGAGTCATAGTTAAACCTGTGCTTTAGGAATATTACTTTGATATCTGAGTGGAGGATGAACTGGAGAGGAGAGAAACTACAGATAGGGAGATCAAGCAAAAGACTCTGACAATAATCCAGGGATGAGCAGATTAGGGTCCAAAGTAGGTAGTGGTAGTGTCAGGAGAAAAAGAGCCTAATATTCAAGAGTGAGTAAATCAAAGGGAGGGTAGACAGTTCTAAGGCAAAGATGAAACAAAATAAAACCAACCAACCAACCAACAAACAAAAAATAGTGCTAAGAAAAATGACAAGATGAGCCAGCAATAGAATGGGCATGTTTTTAAAGTCCAGAAAGTTAAGAACAGGACTAAGTCATCTATCCCTTCTAACTTAATGATCACAAATGTTGAAGAGCATAGATCAAAGTGATTCTTTAAGATTTACACTGAGATGGAGACAAGGTAAGTTCTAATATGCTCACAGCCGATGTTTTAAAAATAGGTATATGGGGTGGCTAGGTGGCATAGTGGATATAGCACTGGCCTTGGAGTCAGGAGTACCTGGGTTCAAATCTGGTCTCAGACACTTAATAATTACCTAGCTGTGTGGCCTTGGGCAAGCCACTTAACCCCGTTTGCCTTACAAAAAAACCCCCAAAAATAGGTATAGGAAGAAGAGACTTAGGAGAACTATCACACCTTGATTACAGAAAAGAGGATAGGCATGCAGTCAATGAAAATATTTGCTGAACGTTTACTGTGGAATTTACTCTACTTGACTCAAAGTGAACCTTGTAAAGGATACAGCAAGCCAACCCTGTGTTATATCCTTAGCCTCCTCCATTCTCTCTAGATAAATTCTTGCTTAGCAACCCTACTTGCTCCTCTAGTTTCCACACACGGATGTTTCCTTAATCCAGCCTTGGCCTCCAGCCTTGGCCTCTCTTCTGAGCTCCAAATCTTCACCTCTAGCTCTCTATAGGAGTCCTCTAACTGGTTGTCCAACCAGCAACTCCTCGTATTGGACATATCTAAAAATGAGAGAAGTGTTCCTCCCTCCAAACCTGCCTCCTCTTCCACCTTTGATAGCTCTATTGGTGGCACAACCATTTGCTAATTCCCCTATTTTGATTTATCTTGGGATTTTATTGGGGCTAACTAGGATTTTAATTTATCCCTCACTTCTCACAGAAAATCAGTAATCAACTAGAGAATCCCAAGAAATCATCCCAAAAAAACTACTGGAAACAATTAGCAATTTTAGCAAAGTTGCAGTGTATAAAATAAACCCTCACAAATTCTCAACTTTTCTATATATGACTAGCAAGATACAGCAGGAAAAGCTAGAAGAGAAATACCATTCAAAGTAACCTCAGACAGTGTAAAATACCTGGGAGTCTATTTGCTAAGACAGACTCAGAATCTTTTTGAAAACAATTACAAAACACTTCTCACACAAATTAAATCAGATTTAAATAACTGGGAAAACATCAACTACTCATGGATAGGTCTAGCTAATATAATAAAAATGACAATTCTACGAAAATTAAACTATCTGTTTAGTGCCCTACCAATCAAATTTCCAAAAAAATTACTTTAATGAGTTAGAAAAAGTAGTAAGTAAATTCATATGGAAAAATAAAAAGTCAAGAATTTCCAAGGATTCAATGAAAAAAATGCAAAAGAAGGTGGCTTAGCCTTACCTGATCTAAAATTATATTATAAAGCATCAGTCATCAAAACTGTCTGGTATTGGCTACGAAATAGAGTGGTGGACCAGTGGAATAGACTAGGTACAATAGCAGGAAACAATTCTAGTAATTTGCTATTTGATAAACCCAAAGAGTCCAGCTATTGGGATAAAAACTCTCTCTTCAATAAAAACTGCTGGGAAAATTGGAAATTAGTATGGAAGAAACTTAGATTAGACCAAGACCTCACACCCTATTCCAAGATAAGATCAAAGTGAATATAGGATTTAGACATAAAAAAGTATTATAAGCAAGCTAGAAGATCAAGGACTAGTTTACCTGTCAGATTTATGGAAAGGGAAACAGTTTATGACTAAGGAAGAGTTGGAGAACATCACTAAAAACAAACTAGATGATTTTGATCACATTAAATTAAAAAACTTTTGCACAGACAAAAACACTGTAACCAAGATAAAAAGAAATGTAGTAAACTGGGAAAGAATCTTTACAACTAATGTTTCTGACAAAAGACTCATTTCTAATATATATATATATATATATATATATATATATATATATATATATATATATATATAAAGAGCTGTCATTTTTTTTAAAAGTCATTCCCCAATTGACAAACGGTCAAAGGATATACAAAGGCAATTTACAGATGAGATCAAAGTAATCCATAGTCATATGAAAAATTGCTCTAACTCATTACTTATTAGAGAAATGCAAATTAAAGCTTCTCTGACTGGCCAATAGGACCAGAAAGGATAATAATCATTTTTGGAAGGGTTGTGGGAAATCTGGAACACTATTACATTGTTGGTGGAGCTGTGAACTCATCCAGCCTTTCTAGAGAGCAATTTGGAACTAAGCCAAAAGGGTAACAAAAATGATCCAGCAATACCACTACTGGGTCTATACCCTGAAAAGATGATGAAAAAGGGTAAAAACATCACTTGTACAAAAATATTCATAGCAGCCCTGTTTGTAATGGCAAAGAATTAGAAATTGGATAAATGTCCTTCAATTGGGGAATGACTTAGCAAACTGTGGTATATGTATGTCATGGAACACTATTGTTCTATTAGAAACCAGGAGGGATGGGAATTCAGGGAAGCCTGGAGGGATTTGCATGAACTGTTGCTGAGTGAGATGAGCAGAACTAGAAAAACACCATATACCCCAACAGCAACATGGGGGTGATGATCAACTTTGATGGACTCATTCCATCAGTACAACAACCAGGGACAATTTGGGGCTCTCTGCAATGGACAATACCATCTGAATCCAGAGGAAAGAACTGCAGAATTTGAACAAAGACCAAGGACTATTACCTTAAATTTAGGAAAAAAAACTGATATCATTGTCTGATCTCGCTCTTATACTTTGTTTCTTCTTTAAGGATATGATTTCTCTCACATCACATTCAATTCGGATCAATGTATACCATGGAAATAATGTAAAGACTGGCAAATTGCCTTCTGTGGGGGGTGGGGGTGGGAGAGGGAAGTTAGATTAGGTGGAAAAATTGTAAAACCCCAAATAAATAAAATCTTTACAATTTAAAAAAAAAGAAAACCAGTAATCAAATCCTGATGAACTCATCTCTACATTTGTTTTCTATTCTCTATATCAACTGCCACCCCTCTATTATATGTCCTCATTACTATCCACCAGGATGCTTTCCATAACCTTCTTTTGACCTCTTCTCTTTCCCACTCTCCAGTCAATGCTCACACTACTGTCAGGGACATTTTTTATTAAGGATCTAGTTATTTCATCTGGGCTGCTAGGTGGTGCAGTGGATAGAGCACTGGCCTTGGGTTAAGGAGAATGGGAGTTTGCATCTGACCAGCCACTTGCCACTTAGTGACCTTGTGCAAATCACTTAATCCTGATTGCTCTCCATCCAGAGTCATCTCCAGTTGTCTTGATTCATATCTGGCCACTTGGGTCCAGAGGAGAAAGTAAGGTTGATGGCTTAGCACAGCATACCCTCACTCAAATCAAATTCACGTGCTTATCATGACATCAATTCCCCGACATCATGGCTTCTTAGAACATGAAGGACAAACATTAGCTATTTCATCCCCCTGATAAAAACAAATAATAAAACAAAACAAATCCAGTTGTTCCTTATCACATATTAAGTAAACTTCAAACTCCTTTACCTGACATTCAGGACCCTCCAAATCTGGTGCCTGGTTAATTTTCTGGTTTTGTTTCATAAAATTCTCTGTGCATTATATGTGGCAGCCAAACTTGAATATTTTCTCTACCCAATATATATTTTGATTTTTCCTGTCTCTTCTTTGATTGGTACTGAAACGTTCTCTGTTTTCCCCTTTTCATATCTTTAATTTCCATCCTTATCTATGAAGCCTTCCTGGTGTTTCCCTTTTACTAATAACTTGCCCCCTCACCTATAGTCTTTTGTTTTGTAAACACTTCAGACCACTCGAGATCAAGCCTAAAGGGAGCCCCAACACTCAGCCATGACATCATGCTTCACATTAGTCATTTTCCCTTTTGCTGCCATTGACTTACCCCAAAGTCTCTTTCCTCCTTTTTGCATTGAGAACTGAAATCTAGTTAAGTCCAGTCAAGTCAACAAACATTTATTTATTACCACTGTATACCAAATCATACAAATACAAAGAAAGCCTTCTTCTAAAAAAGACATGTCTGTTAATATCCTATTGTCTACTCACTACTTTTGTGACTTTCTAAAGTAAAATATTCATCCTAATTCAATAAAACCCTCTATAATTATTTATGTCATTAAATATAAATTTAAATATTATTAAAACATTAATTATTGAAATTTTAATATAAACAAGACTACCATTCAATAATGATTATCATTAAAATAAAAGCTCACCACAAACAGGTAATTTTTTTGCTATGGTATTTATATCCCTAACACAATACATTGTGTGACACATAATAAACCCTTAATAAATGCATTTTCATTCATTTATTTTATAAAACTTCAATCCACATAGTAGGTAATTGTACAGATATAAGGAAGGTTTTACGCCCTAGAAGTCTTTGTTAACATTAGGTAATGCTCCTTGAATGAAAATTTTATCTAGATGAGAGCATTTGTACCAAACTTAGTAAGATGTTTGGTAAAATTTCTCAGAAGAAAGATCACCAGAAGATTCAAGTGAGAAAAGAAAGAGGTAGCTATTCTCTTGACCTCTACATTCTGTTTAGAATATATGTTTCCTTGATGATCATGGTAAGAAGCTACCTTCGTTGACTTTGATAGTTACTATATTAAGAAATCAGGCCCTCTAAGCTGCCACTATACCCAGAAATGAATATACCTTGGGCACCAGATGATTCTGTTGCTGTTGCTGCTACTGATGAGGAAAGTCAGTTCATTATCAAAATTCTTTTTGCTGTGCAAAGGTAGAGTTAGAGAGATGACTAAGCAGTGATATTACTCAAAATGCTTATTTTTAACACCTGGTGATTAATGAACTGTTACATGTAATACCTACTATATGATGAGCAAGGTTACTTTGGAAAATGTTAGGCAACAATATCTTCTACTTCTTAATTCTTTTTTATTGACCTTGCATTCCATTTTAAGCAAATACCTTTTTATTTTATTATGCTGTGTATGTACCTCTGGATAATGGGCATTGAGATAGAAAATGGGGGTTCATGAACAATATAATGTAGAGTCAAACAGGCATTTAGCAATACTACATATAATCTAGTTGCTTATGTTTTTGTCTAATTCCCCTTACAATACTGAAAGCTCTCACATAAGGCTGAGACTTTATCTTATCTAATCTCTTCCCTTTCCCTGAACACAAAGTTGTAAATATAGTAGGTACTCATATATTTGTCAAATTAATGTACCCTTGCCTTCTAGGAACTAATTTCATCCTAATAATGTAAAAAATCCCTAAGAAGTATAAATACTATTTTTTTTCCAATAAAGCTCAAAAGACTTTACTATTTTATTCTCACCTCATCTCTGGGGACATAAAGGGCAAGCATTGTTGATCATATTTAACAGGTAAGAGAATAGAGGGGCACTAGTGTTGAATGGCCTGTCCAAAACCACAAGCTTGGTGGAAGATCCCAAGTCTCCTCACCAATGTGTTGTATTTGAATCATCTGGGTTTTCTTGCCTCCAGACTTTGAGGCCAGGGAAATTAGGGACAGTAAAGTCTTAACATGCTGGTTAGATCACCTTGCTATATAGGACCTCTTCCCTCCAAGGTATTTTCCACTGTACTACAAATGAACATTATTACCCCTAATAAAATCACCACTACTTGCCAACTTTTATGAAGTGATAAAGCCTTTATCTGAAACACCTCCCTTGCTTTTTAGTAAGGAGCAAAAGAAAACATGCTTACTCTAGTAAACATATCTCCTGTAACTTGGCAAGTGAAAAATTGTCCCCTTTTCCCCTCCCCCACCCCTTTTCCCTTGCAGCTTTTAGAGAACTCTGTCCAAGAATATTACTATAAAAAAACACCATCATCTAAAAATTATTAAAATCTCTGTGGGAATTCATGATTAATTTTAAGGCCTGGCAGATTAAAATACATTATTATGTACACTCTAGTGCATCCTTTCAGATATTTTCAGAATCTGATTTTGCTCTCTTGATACACACCAATGATTCTACATGTATCTAGTAGATTGCAAGGAATAGATTAGCATTAAAGAGGCAGTATTGTGTTGTTAGGTTGTTATGTGTAACTTGTGCTCATACATTAAGAAAAATGTACCTGGCATTCCCTTGGACATGACCAGGCCCCTTCAAAGAAGAGAATTGTTAACACTTAGTAATAATACAATTGTGGAAACATTTCTGAAATCCTGACCTTTTGTATGTTCACTGATGTTTTTATCCAGTTGTCTGACAAACCCCAGCAGCCTGCTAGCAAATGGAATATAAGCATTTATTTCCAGAAGCTGTCAAACTTCTAACTTCCTAATCATGAAAGAATTGTCCTTTTAGCATTTTCCAGGGAGGTTACTACTGCGGCTCCAGGGAAACGTATGTGGTTACTTACATCCTCCATTTGTTAAGGGCAGGCAGTCAAATAAAATCAAATAAATAAAGAAAAACATGTACCCATCAGGTTTTGCTCCTGGACCATTCCAAATATACCAGGATTAAAATGTCATAGGGAATCATGGGTCTGACTTGTAGTTTCAATGAGAATTGACCTTTTCTTCCCTCAGTGACCTTGGATAAGACATATGATGGCCTGTGTGTTGGCTCAAATCTCTGCTGAACAAGGATCACAAAGTTTACCTCCACCATTCACAATAGTGGAATTTCAATAATTCATAAATAAACTATGCTAACATGTACAAAAAACGTATAAAATTTCCCCTTCTTAGCCAAAGGGGGCTAATTTTCAGATTCCAAAGGGTTCAATTTCAGATTCCAGTGCTGTGTTTTGCCTATAATAAATGCCCATCAAATACTTGCTAAGTTTTTCTTTAATAGTATTTTGCTTTTAAAAATAGCAATTGGAGAGTGGGTTATATTAAGGAGTTCTAGAAAGATGTGTGTGTATGGGACATGGGAAGATATTGTATGTACTCCATTAAAGGAGTTTTAGATTCCTATACCAGCTAATATAAGAGATATTTACAAACAAAAGATTGTTCAGTCTCTTTTACAAAATGGTAAAGTAGATATTTGTCTTGATAGAACATTCCATTCCAACATGTTTCCAGACCTTATTATAATTTGCTTTCCCATTACTATTTTTAAGAGCACTATTTGATTCCTTTTCTATTCGCCTCTCTTTTTCTCCTTTTCTCTTGATGACTTCCTTCTATCTTTGAATTCTCTTTTTTGAGACAGGGAAGAGGGAGAGGGAGAGGGAAGCAAATTAAATGGGAGAGAAGGTGATATGAGGTACACTTGTCTCAGTTTTTATTCTTTTTTATACCATGATACCCAATCAACCCTTTCAAATTATCTTCTTCAGTGCTAGAGAAATAAGAAAAGATAATTCACTTTGTAAGGGATTATGAATTTTAGAAGAGTGAGATTAGGTCTTGATTCCAAACCCAGTGCTCTTTCTACTGCATTACTTAGAAAACAGACCCTCTGTTAATATCCCTAGTGATTAGATGTCAGAAACATAAGTACTTCAAAAATTGTTGAAGTACACTTATTCTGGTCAGAAATAAAACCCTATTTTTGTCTTTCTGAATATCCATTTTGCAGGTCAAAGTGAAGGCAGAACATGGTACAAAGTAAAGAGCCCTGAATGAAGAGTTCGAAGACCTGGATTTGAAAATCAGTTCGGTAACCAATAAATCAATTCAAATTCCTGAACTTCAGTTTTCTCTATTGTAAAATGAGATTGAATTGAACTATATAATTTCTTAAATTCCTTCTAAATCTAAAAGGCATGATTCTTCAATTATAAAGAAGAATGGTTTGGGAAAGAAATTAAATCCATGATCTACTTATTCTCCAGGTAATTGCAACCTGTTAAATCATTAGTATTCTTCGTGGGGTTGGGAAAAAGGAAAGAAAGAAGACTAAGTGAAGATGAAAACTGAAAATGAATACAGTAGCTATTTTGCAAATCAGATTGATGGAGGTAGAACATTTCCATATATTCTCATATATTGTATACATGTTTCTTTTCTTATTGCAATCTGGTTTTCCAGCTAAGGCTGAAAATTTTTGTGTGATACTCTCAGACACATGGAAAAAAGTGTTGTTACAATGCCATCTGACTGTATAAGGGAGCAGAGTTGGACTGAGAGCATTGGAGAACAACATTCTTCAATTCTTTTTTGTTTGTTTTTTTTTCAAGGCAATGGGATTAAGTGACTTGCCCAAGGTCACACAGCTAGGTAATTATTAAGTTCTGAGGTAGGATTTGAACTCAGGTCCTGACTTCAGGGCTGGTGCTCTTTTCACTGTGCCACCTAGCTGCCCCTACATTCTTCACTTCTTTGAGAAGGAAGACATTCATGATTCCGACTTACTTTGAGACCAATACCAGAAAGTATAAAGAGAAAGCTTCTCTAGAAAACATGAAAAGTCACTCCTCACATGTTGCTTATTTTTAGTTTGCCTCCCTAAGGATGAGGGAATTTCCCGAAAGGTGAGATCAGGGATTTTCCCTTGGTTGAGTGAACATTGCTTTCTCTATAGTTTATTTCTCTATACAGTTTATTCATTCATATATTTTCTGGTATATTTTAATCTGTATAATATACCCAATTTTTGTTTGCAATCAGTTTAGATGGATGGGTTCATTTGTTATTCACTATTGGCAATGGTCTTTTGTATAACAAGCATTTTATGGGAAAGAACCAACCCAGTTGGTATTAGTTTAAGGAATCTTCCCTATTTAAAGTATAATGATCAAGAAAGCTAGAAGTATTTTATTCTAAACCCATTATTCTCCTAGGTCAATAATATGTCAGGGGAAAACACACACATTTATATATTTATCCTGAACCCCTCAGGGCTAAAGAAGGTTGGGCAAAAGAACAGCAATATCTTTGCATCATTTCCTTTTAGTTACCTGTAAAATGTTTTAAATATCGTAGGAAGCCACATGAACACGAGTAACCTAATTTATATTGGTATCACAACAGTTACTGATTTTTAAAGGGAAGACCTGTTTTTAAATTCAGAAGAATTTAGAAAAGTAATTTTTAGCTACTAGAATTGAGAACAAATAAAAAAAGGAAGAATAAAACACTGGTATTGATCGAAGTGACTGTAGTAGCAAAGGCTTCTGGTGGAATGGAATACTGGTAAAAGGAAAAGAAAAAAGATGTAGCTAGGAAAAGGAAACCACAAGATTGTCTTTATTCCAATGCACTTCTTGTCATCTCCATTACCAGAATGGTCTCCAGATCACTTATATGAAAATAAAGAATGACAACTTTGCTAAGAGAAGAACTTTTTCTGTCTCTGGAAGATGGACCTCCTCTAAGAAAGAGGGTATGTTTGATTCTCTCAAGGTGGCAGTTGCTGAAGCTGTTCAAAATTGGGCACAGGATAGGGATTTTCCCTTGGGTTTTTTTTCTGAGAGCAGGTGCACATATTCAGTCATTGCCCACAGTGTGTAACTACACCCTCCTAAATGCACAACCAAAGGGATTAACAGAATAGAAGGGTGTCTTCATGTGCATTTCTCTCAGCAATCATCATGGTTCCTTTTTTATTTTTTCAGTTAACAAGTATGTATTTTCTCTCCTCCCAACCTTAATAAAAAAGAAAAGCAAAAACAAAAGTTGTAGCAAATACATGTGGTCAAGGAATACAAAAATCACATTATCCCAAAGTCACTAAACTGACTGTAGGTTTTGAATCAACAATCTTGAACCTATAACCCAGAGATAAAAGAAAGAAAAGAAGAAGAAAAAAGAAAATGATAATTGCTAAGATTAATAATAGTTGAACCATGTCTCTGAGTTGGAGAAAGAGTAATTACCATATGCTGTGTCTTTGCAATGGGTTTCACTTTGAACAAATAACATGAAACAGCAGATAACAAAGAACTTTGAAGCCCAGGATATGGATTCAGATCCTAACTCTGTCATTTCTTACCTGCATGACCTTATGTGAGATACTTAATCTCAGTATCTCTAATCCTCATCAATGAGTTTGGCTTAGATGACCTCTATAATTTGAATCTGATCATGAGATCCTGAGAAGTCCTTTTGTAAAGGGAATAATTGAAGGAGTTGGTGTTTCCCCATGAAACAAAAGATATAGCATCTACAAAAAGAAAACTTGTTAGTTTTCGTATGTTAGGTGTAAGGTAGTCTAACATTGAAAGGGCATTGATCAACTTTGCCACTCTCTGGTCCCTCCTTAAGGACAAGCATGTCACTTCATTTTTTAAATAGAAGGAGGGTTGTTTCTGAATTCACATAACTCATGGTTTTCTTACCTTTTGTCTTTCCTCCCCCATTTGAGCACTTTGTGTTTTGGTTTCAGCAGGTGCTTTTCTTATCAATGCCTGAAGGGATTTGTAGTGGTAGAGAAAATTACCAACTCCTCTCATCTGTGTCCAGTAGTCATCCACCTCCATGCACTACATAAGAAAGGTGTTTCATCATGTGAACTGCTGAAATTATGGAGAGATATATTACCAAAAACCTGGTCCATCTGGTGCTAGGAACTCCTTTGAATAACTTGATTTCTCTCAATGACCACTCTTCTATACTCATCTCTATACCTTGCTAGTTTCATTTCTTCTGTAATACTGTTGCTTCCTTAATTCAGTTCCTCCTTTTTCTTAGGAAGGACAATTTCTCACTACTTCGAGCAATTGAACTATATATCCAAAGAGAGAAAAACCCATGTTCATCCTTATCTCCCTCTCTTATAGATGATGATGAAATAATAATTAGCATTTATAGGGTACTTGAAGATTTGCAAAGCATCTTACAAAATCTCATTTTATCCTCACAACAATCATGGAAAATGCTTGCTATAGTTATCTGAATTTACAGATGAGGAAATCATTTTATCCTCACAACAATCCTGGGAGACAGAAGCTGCTATTATCCTCAATTTGCAGGTGAGGAAATTTATTTTTTTTAAGATTTTATTTATTTTGAGTTTTACAATTTTCTCCCAATCTTCCTTCCCCCCCCCCCCATAGAAGGCAGTCAGTCTGTTAGTCTTTATGATGCTTCCATGATCTAAGGTTGAATGTGATGAGAGAGAAATCATATCGTTAAGGAAGAAAAATATAGAATGAGAGAGAGCAGAATTACATAATAAGAGAATGGGTTTTTTCCCCCTAAATTAAAGGTAACAGGTTTTGGTCTTCAAACTCCATGATTCTTTCTCTGGATACAGATGGCATTGTCCATCACAGATACCCCAAAATTGTCCCTGATTGTTGCACTGATGGAATGAGCAAGTCCATCAAGGTTGGTCATCACTCCCACGTTGCTGTTAGGGTGTACAATGTCTTTCTGGTTCTGCTCATCTCACTCAGCATCAGTTCATGCAAATTTTTCCAGGCTTCCCTGAGTCCCCATCCCTCCTGGTTTCTAATATAACAATACTATTCCATGACATACATATACCACAGTTTGTTAAGCCATTCCCCAATGAAGGACATTTACCCAATTTCCAATTCTTTGCTACCACAGAGTTGCTATGAATATTTTTGTATAAGTGATGTTTTTACCCTTTTTCATAAGTTCTTCAGGGTAAAGACCCAGTAGTGGTATTTGTGGGTCAAAGAGTATACACATTTTTGTTGCCCTTTGGGCATAGTTCCAAATTTCTCTCCAGAAAGGTTGGATGAATTCACAGCTACACCAATAATGTATTGATGTCCCAGATTTCCCACATCCCTTCCAACATTGATCATTGTCATTTCTGGTCATATCTGCCAGTCTGAGAGGTGTGAGGTGGTATCTCAGAGATGCTTAGATTTGCATTTCTCTGATAAGTAATGATTTAGAGCAATTTTTCATATGACTATGGATTGTTTTGATTTCACAGGTGAGGAAATTTAAATAAAAAGTTATTAGGTGTAAGTGTTGAGGCTGAATTTGAACTCAAGGTCTTCCCAATTCTACTACTGTGCTATCTAACAATTTAGGTTTTTTCCTGAGAACAACCTCCCAAAGCAGGGCTGTTCTGGAGTACAGTTGGAAATGACTGCAGCAGAGAGCACTGAATAGAAGGAATCAGATGCAATATCTTTAATATAACCCAGGATTAGTATTTTCAATATTTTTCCCCATGAGATTTGTAATACTCTAGAATTCACAATTTCCTTGCCTCCTTCTTTGTATAAATGGTTGGGCCTCACCCCTTAAAAAGAACAGCCTTGTTCTTGTTTCTAATCTTTCCCAAGTTGTTCTTATGACCTCTTTAATTACCCCTAAGAAAATGCTTTCCAGAGGGATCTCACTAAATAGAGAAAAGAAAGATTCCAATTTCCCAACAATCACAGATAAGACTGAGATGTGGTTCTTATTTTGCAATATGTACATAAAGTGGTTTTGGTTTCTTGCCCTGACAAAGAGATTCTAGGGTTTCTTATGGCAAAGTGTGGCACCCAAGATATGGACTGCAAGCCCATTGCCCCATCTTGATGAAAGGCCCCATAACTTGCCCACTCTCAAAGGTGATAAACCCAAGGGCAAGAGAGAACAAGTAATAAGGTGTTCTTGTCATGCAGCTCAAGATTTTTAAAACACATTAACTGTAATTTTTAGATAGTCAGAATTTAGTGAACCATTAAAAGTGACCCAGTTCACTGAACCAAACTGAACTGAACAGATGGAATTCCACCCTCCCTATGCTTGAGTGAATCCATGAACAATACAGTCTTCTTTTTAAATTCCCTCCTCTGGGCTGCTTACCTCACTTATGCAAACATGTGGGAGATCTATAGTTACTCTTGTATAGGGCTATTCTGTTTTTTTGTAACTAGAAGCTTGAAGGTTTAAACCCAGACTTTGTGACTGCTCACAATTTGTCAGGGATATGCAATTTGCTATTTATTTTTCTGTCATTTTAACCAATTGTGCTATTGGTAGGAGACCAGTTCATTTTTTCTCCTACTTTGACTCCAGGTCAAACTACTATATGGATCCCTTGCCTTCTTATTATTCTTTCTCTCTTTGTAGAGGGATATAAATATTTACTGTGGATGATTCATCTTCCCACCCCCAACCCTGATTCTTCTTTTTCCTTTCCTGTTCTCAAACCTGCCTAGCACATTCAATCAGATAAGTGAGCAAATGCCTCTTCTGTTCCCTATCCATTCTGCTTAAATTGCTAAATATTTCCAATAAAGCAAAGTCTTCCTCCATGTTAGGATACTGGTAATGTAGAAATATGTTGATGTATCTTGGATTTTTAGAAATCCTTAATACTGTGTGAAGAGCAAGAAGAAACAATAGCAGAAATATGAAAATGCAATGACTCCCCCCAGCCTCTAGGCATTGAGAATACAGAGAGAATATCTCACAGAAAGAGATGCATAAAAGGTTAAAAATGTGGCAAAATGAGAATAAAACCCAGAGACCAAAACAGAGCCATCTGTATCTACACAGACTTTAGAAAAATAGAGATTAGAGAGGTTTCATTATGCTGACTGTCACGTGACTGGGGAAGCTGTAAAACAAACTGTGTTACGGTCTCCGGATGAGGTCTTAGAAGTGGAACCACAATGGGTGCATTTGTTTATTTTAGTCTGTATCAGCTTTAAGTGTTAATTAACAGAGTGCACAGTATTATTGCTGTGTCTAGTGAACAGGGAAGGACCAAAAATATCATATCACCCCCACATACATTCTATGGGACACCACCCTGTATGGTACTCAGGACTCAGTACCAGGCCCAGAAATGCAAACTTTATTGTCTAATTGGGGCATGGCCCTGGATTTGGAATGACCAGTCAATTAACCTCTGTGTGTCTCAGCTCACTCATCTGCAGGATGGGAATGCTAATACTATTCATAATAACCCCAAGGTAGATCAGTACTCAGCATATACTAGAAACTAGGTCACCAACAGCCCAAGTGAAAGTGCTAGTTCAAGCTTCCTTCTTATTTTTCCTATCTTTCTACCCTCAGTCAATCCCAGGCTCCCAAACTTCTCTAGATTTCAATGTCTCATACCCTTTTCATGCAAAAAGGTGGTCTAGGAACAGCATCAAAGAACAGACTGATACATTCTCATTTTAACTTGTTTCTGCCACAAGATTCTGATGACAATGAAAGCAGAATACTTCTTCCAACCTGGTTAAATATCATCAGCATTCTACATGAAGAGAGGGCCACTCTCATTAAGAGCTGTTGTCTGACCACTGAAGACATACAATTGGTGGTAACTTAGTTCCAATGCAGGAAGGACAAAAAAAATCACCTATTATATTTTTCAATCTTCATTTTATTAATTTAATAACAGGAAACTATTTGAAAATAACCAAATTCCCAGTAAGGCCTAGATGTGAATTTTTTTTCCCCTTTCAAAAAATAAAACAAGTTTGCAAAGATGTCTTTTTAGTAAATCTACATTCTATGTGTCAAAGCATAACTTGAACATATTTAAGCTCTCAGATTTCTTTTTCCCTTTGATTTTTTTTGGTATATCCATTTATTCATCCTCCTAGCCTCATTCTCTTTCCCCCTTTACAGTGAGTAAAGAAGTAGATAGGTAGATAGTCAACAAAAACACCATAAAGCAGAGAGAAAAAAAAACAAAACTAATCTCATTTTCATAAGTTCTCTGGTCTTACTTCTTTTAAATGATCATGATTGCAGCATCCCAGATATCATCTGGAATTTCTTCATCATTCTTTAGCTTCAAGATGAGAACATGGAGCCATAGTGTGAATTCCTCTCCACCCGACTTGAAGATTTCAGCAGGGATTCCATCGACTCCAGATGCCTTGTTGTTTTTCATCTGCTTGATGGCTTTCCTCAACTCATAAAAGAGTTGGAGGGATTCCGAGCTTGCCTCTGCCTGGGAGTTTTAGGATGGAGTTGAAAACATTCTCACTGATAAAAGAGACACCATTGTCATTTAGATCTTGAAATCGTACTGCCAATGTATATGTTGGCATCACTCTCTGTTTCTATTCCTCTCTTTATGCCATTGTCTCTCTGTCTCTTTATGTCTCTGTCTCTCTCAAAGCAACATCCTGAAACCTTCAACTGATAGGGTCATTATGGTAGCTTTGAGAAGGCTTTGGACCTAAAACAATCTATACAGATTATGGGTATTTAGGTTTACTTTACCTTGATATTCTATTAAGTGGACTGTGTCCTGATTAAAGTTCTTTATTGACATACAGATGGTTCCATTTCCATCACCCTGTTGAGTCATTTCTTCAAATTCTAGGAGCTAAAGAGCATTAGAATATCATGAAGAACATGGCTAATACTGTTATTAAGTCATTAGCAGAGATAATAAAGGATTATTTTGTATCCAGAGAGATTAGATGCTAAGAGTCAGAAGGTGTTCATTAATTTGAAAAGGAATTTCCTGATTTATTTTAGAAGCATATTCTTTTAAGCAAAACTAGCTATTATGATGTCACAGTCTGCTCTCTATTTGCAGTTCTGGAAGATAGTTCTGAAAAATGCATCCTTTTTGATCCTTAGAATACCCCAAGGCAGCTAGCAAGCTTATTTGTTGCAACAACTGCGAATTATTCATACCTCTAATATAATTTATTAAAGCCTACCATATGCCAGATGTTGAGAAGGTCACTGGGATATAAAGACAAAAAATTAAAAACATTTCTGTCCTCAAGGAGTTTATATTCTACAACAAGAAGCAACATATATGAAGATAAATATGAACAAAATATGTAATTTCAGAGGAGAAAGTGAAGATAACTGATAGATAACTAAGAGAATATACAAAGACTTCTTATAGTAGGTGACAACTGAACTGAGTCTTGAAGAGGATTAGAGATTTTGAGAAATAAGAATGTTTCAGGATTGTATAAGGTCAAGGAGACAAGAGACTAGTGTAAAGGGGAAACAAGAAGTTCATTTTAACTAAAATATAGTGGGAGATAAAGACATGTGGAACTAGTATGCAAGATCAGTTGGAATCAGTTTTCAAAATGAGTTAAATGCCAAATAGAAGAAGATATAATAAGGAATAAAGATGTCCTGAAGTTTCTTGAGAAGGGGAGACATAAGACCAGAACTTTAGAAATATCAGACAGCTGAGTAAAGGATAAGTATATTAGGAAGAGAGTATGGAGAACAATTAGAAAGCTGTTGCAGTAGACCAGGTAAATGAGAGGAGGGCCTGAATGAGACTGGTGACTAGTAAAGAAAAGGGGACTGTTGAGATATCCTGAATAAAGAACTGGCCAGAATTGGCAATCAATTAGATAAAAAGGAGGGAGGAAAAGACATACAAATGCTTGCTAGAGAATTAAAAATGAATGTTAGAATTGCTGCATATATTGAACACCTATTAAATTAATTTAATTAAATATTAAAAAGGACTCAGAAATTGAGAATCTGGGTTTTTTGAAAAGATAGTGGTGCCATCGACAGAAATTGTGAAGTGAGGAGGAGGATGAAGAGGTTTATGATTTTCTTATCCCTAATGGTCTCTTTACTTTTCTGGTTCTGATGCTGTTAGGGTTATCCATAAGGAACCCAATTTTCCAGAACTAAAAGTTGATTGCTTATGTTGATTTGAAGTTCCATGAGAGATTCATAGAGCACAATTATGCAGTCAAGAAAAAAATGCTAATTATATTTAAAACATATTGAAATTAAGAAGAACAGGGGCAGCTAGGTGGCATAGTGGATAGAGCACCAACCCTGGTGTCAGGAGGACCTGAGTTCAAATCCAGCCTCAGACACTTAATAATTACCTAGCTGTGTGACCTTGGGCAAGTCACTTAAACCTGTTGCCTTGCAAAAACCAAAAAAACAAAAACAACAACAAAAAAGAAATTAGGAATAAGCATTTACTAGCTGTATACTCCTGAGGAAGTAATTTAACTTCTGTCTCAGTTTCCTTATTGTAAAATAGGAATAACAATAACACTTTCCTTTCAAAATTGTTGCAAAATATATAAAATGAGGTGATGCTTTAAGATGTTATATAAATGCTAGGCTTTAGTGGATTCCTATAACTTTTTTGCACTTAATATTTTTTCCAATTATATGTAAAAATAATTTTCAACATTAATTTTTGTAAGATTTTGTTTCATTCTTTTCCCTTTCTTTTCCAAGAGAGCTGGCAATATGATATGATCCCTATAACTTTTAAACCAAAATATTTCTTTCTGGTCATCATTTTCCTGTTAGATATCTCCTTAACAGAATTATAAGCTCATTGAGGGAAGATGCTTACCTTTGTTTTTTTGTTTTTTATTCTCTATAAAAGAAATAAAAATAGTTCAATGCATGACACAGAACAAGCAAATACTTAAGAAATGGTTCTTTATTCATGTTTTTCCTTCATGTTTAAAGGTATGAATTATGGAGGAAAACTACTGTAATAGTCTAGATAGGAAAATGAAGGACTGAAATGAAGGTGATGACAGGTGGGCAAAAATATGTAAGGTAGGTAATGAAGGTAAAATGCTAGAACTCAGCAACTAATTAGATTTGGGGTTGGGAGAATGAATGAAAAGAAAAAGACAAAATTGATTCCTATGTTTTGAGGCTTGGCAATTCGTAAGATGATGAAACTGAGAAGTGAGAGCAAAAACAGAGCCAGAGGGAAAGGTAATGAGTTTAGTTTGGGTTATATTGAATTTTATGTATTCAAAGAATATCCAGGTAGTAATGACTGGAAGACGGCTGTATGTTTCTCAAGATCATTGAAGTTATGGAAATGGATGAAATTACTGATGTAGGCTAGCAAGATAAGAGTACCTGGAATAGGCCCCTGATGGACCATCCATATTAAGAGGATGAACAAGTTAAGGAAATTGAGGATTAATCGGATAAGAAAAAGAGAACCAGGAGTGAACAGTGTTATGGCAAACAATACAGGACAACAGGATATTCAACAAAGCCCAGAGGTGCAGAAAGGTCAAAGAGGATAGAGGTGGCTCAGGTGTGCTGATCATCAGAGAGGAGAGCATTAACTAGCTAGGCTATTGTAGGGAGCTTGATAAAGGAAAAGGATTTTGAACAACTGTTATAAGGATCATGAAAGAGAATCAAAAATGAATGTTAGAATTACTGTATATACTGAACACCTATTAAATTAATTTAATATTAAATTTTAATTTAATTTAATATTAAATATTAAATTAATGTTAAATGAAATTAATCTGTAGCAAACATAATCACCATATTTTAATTACTTCTAAAAGTATTTAACAACATAGGAATAGGAGCAGAGAAGGCAGATGATGGGAGTGAACCAAAGCTGATGATTAATATGGAACAAAGAACAAGGTAGCAGAGGATTCAAAGATTTATATAGGACAATACCTTATTGAATTAGTCAAATCAAGTGTTAATACTCTGAGAGAAAGAAAAGTGAGGCCAAATGTAAGGAGAATGATATGCAGTTATCCTTTCCTCATTGAGACTTTCCCTATTGCAGTTTTGATATTTCATCTCAGCATAAAAAATAACATGAGAATTTGGGGGAAGGGGATTTTGTGAAAGCCATAGATGAGACATGAAGGTAAGCAGATGACACAGAAAAAGATTATTAGAAACTCATAAATGCATAAAATATGTTTATTAGTGTATAATATCAACATATTTTGATATTTTAATACCATAATAATAATTCAGGTCCAAAGGGAGGATCAAAAAACTTTACATAGATTTTCCAATTATGGTAGGGTCACGCCTCTAAATTCCTCAATGTGAGAGGGATAGCTGTACTGGAAAACTAGGATATATTTATTTAATTCCCCATATGAACTTTGCAGCTCCTGACCTAGGTTTGGGTCTGAGCAACACAACTGTGAGTTTGCCCGTGGTTGAAGATACAGTAAACTGCTGCAGGACTCAACTGTCATCCATTACCTGAAAGAACTTAAAAGTTCAGTCACTGAATTATAGACTATACTTTGGTCTAAATTCCCAGGCCCTAAGAAATCTGGTGTATGTTTCATTCTGAGTGGGAGGCAAGAGCTGAGATGTTCCACTCCCACATTTTATGGAGCAAGAAAATACCATCATATTGAAGACTTGTTTTTTCCTTGACTGTTTTGTTATTGCTAGTCTAACATCCCCAGCATTGAAAATCATGTTCAGGATGCAATTTCTAGCACTCTATTCCATTCCTTTAGATGGCAGACTAGTCTTTCTTCTACTTCAGCTAATAGAATTGTCAACCCACACAACACCAATAACAACAATAATAGTTAACATTTTTATAGCACTATAAAGTTTAAAAGTAGTTTATTTCTTTATTTGATCCTTACAGCAACTCTATGAAGTAGGTGCTATTATTATCATCCCCATTTTACAGATGAGTTAACTGAGAAAAACAGTTAAATGAATTGACCAAGATCACATAGCTAGTCAGTGTCTAAAGCAAAACTTGGACTTTAATCTTACTGACTCCATAGTCAATACTCTATCCAATAAAGCTCCTAAACTATACCATAGCACTACTATTAAAGCAATCATTCACATCATCAGGAAAAGGAAGGACTGGAGAGAAAGAGAAGGTAAAATTGTAAAAAGTGAAGGAATTTAGAATTGAAGAGACCTTAACTGCTAATCTATTTCAAGCACCACATTCTACAAATGAGGAAACTAAAGTGTAGAAAGACTAAGTGGCTTGCCCAAAGTCGCAAAATTAAGGTCATAATGTGAGGATTCCATTTGAACTTCCCCAGCTCACTTTCCACCACCTTTCCCAAAACCACCCCCATTATTTAAGTCCCACAACTCTGAACAAAGACAATGAGAGGAAGAGCATGGAACAGTTGGAGAAGTGATGCTAGATCCATCAGTCAGGTAAGTGGTATTTATTCAATATCCATTGCATAGTATTATGCTAAATGCTTAGGATACAAAAAAAGGCAAAAGACTGTGCCAATTCTTCAGTCTAATGTAGGAGACATCAAGCAAACGCTCTCATACAAACAAGCTATAACAAATTTTGTGTATGTGTATATATAAATATAACATGAAAATTGGAAATATTCAACAAAAGGAAAACACTGCAATTAAGGGGAATTGGAAAGGCTTCTTCCTGTAGAAAGTGGGTTTCTTAGCTGGTATTTTAGAGTAAAGAGAAGGGGAAAGAAAAAAATGAGCATGTATGCACCGAGAGAGAGAAGGGGGGAGGGAAGGAAAAGACATCAGATAGAGATCACTAAAAGTGTATTATACAGATGCATATTTATCTTCTAATATTGTTTATTTCTTTGTAAACATTCAAAGTCAAGCTGGTTTATTTGGCAGTCTAGGAATCAGTTATTTGGAACTTGGAACACATGTTTTAAGATTGCCAGGTTAATTCACAAAAACCTATTTAATCTATAATATATGATATTATTAAAAGCACCCAAATAATAATATTAAAATAATATTAAATAATGTTACTATAATTGTTTATAATAAAAAATCTTTGTAATATATAATTTAATACCATTATTAAATAATAAAATGTTAACACATACTTAATAATTTTAAGAGTACTCAACACCTGACCACCATTTTATAAAATTACATTTTATAAGACAACCACTTTAAAAGTTAAGAAAATTCATACTGAATTCCAAATTAAGACATTAGTAAATACATTTTTCAATGTATTTACAGAAGTGGGATCAGAGAATTCCCTTCCCTAAGCACCCCTCAACCCTTTCCTAGCTACCCAAAACAACTTTGGATTACCAACACAGAACAGTAGAGAGAAGAGAGAGAACTCCAAAGGTCCTGAGAAACCAGACTTGCTGAGGAAAGGGTAATCTCCACTGACCTTAGCAAGAATGAGAAAAGAAGTAAAAATGACTTCCATTAGAAATGGGAGGGAACTTTAATTGTTATTGGGTTGACTGTATTTTTATAAAAACAATTCAAAGATGGCCTTTGTTTAGAGGATGCCAGATATGTGTAGCTATAGATCTTATAAGTTTCATGTCTTCTTCTAGGTTAACCATTATAAATATACTGGCTTGTAAGTTACTGAAGGCAAGGAACAAATCTCAATTATGTTTCTCTCATGCTGCACAATATAGCATAATATCTTGAACATATGTCATAAAATCCTGGAATCGTAGGATTTGAGACTGAAGTACTCTTAGAGTGCCCTTATTTTACAAAGAAAATTCTCTTAATTAAATGTTTACTAAGTTGCATTGAATCTCAGTGAAAGTATTCAATTCAACAAGTATTATTATTATTATTATTATTATTATTATTATTATACTTTTAAGCCAGGCACTGGGGAAACAAAGAAAACAAATGAAACCATTTCTGCCCTCAATGAGCTTGTGTTCCATTGAGGGGAGATTATATTTGAACATTAACTACAAAATAGATACAAAGTAAGTGAGAAAGTATATATGTACAAATATGTGTCAGGACTGACAGAGGTTTGGGAGTAAGGCACAGGCAGAAGGAAAAGGAAGACTCAATAGAGAGAAGCAGAAAATCATAGAGAAATAAATTTCCAAGCTGGAAGGGTTATTAGAGACCATTGAGTCAAACTCTCCTGCCCCTTACTTAAGAGATGATAAAAATTGAGTCCTAGAGCTAATTAGGAACAGATGATTCAGGACTAGAACATAAGTCTGCCAAATCTTAGGATAATACTCTTTTCTCTATACCATAAGAAGGTCAATTCTTCAGTCTTCTTCTTTCTTCATCTCTTGGAGGTGTAGAAGGTGACAATAACTTGCTCCCGATATCATTGCTGTCAAAAGATATAAGAGGCAGGGCTCTCCAATCTCCAATCATTATTTTGGCTCTAATCTAGTGTTTTGCTTGTCTGCCCTCATTTCTTATCCAACTACACCTGGTATCCCCCTTATATTACTGTTAATACCAGTCCATCAAAGGCATTACAGCATGAAACTAGAAAAATGCATTCTTATCCCCTTATCCCCCAGAGGTGGCCTCTCCAAGCCAAGAGCAAAATAGATCAAAGGGCCAGAGTTGAAAACTATGCAACATAATGGCTGTTCTGAGTAGATAGAAGACACCAGGGGCTGTCAGAAATGCTTCTTTCACCTGAGCTAAATTGGGCTTTAACAATTGTTTTCTAAGTACACCTGATGGTTGTTAACTGGGAGCCTGACATACATATCTTCCAGAACTAATACTGTGTTGGTACAAGTGTAGGCTCATGGGATAAATCATGGTGGTAAAACGGATTGCTGTTGTTGACAAGAGCCAAAAATGTTTCCCTGACACAGCTTTCTCAAACAACAATCAGTAAACTACAACAGCCAGTCTCAGGGCACATCACTGTCAGAAGATGTGTATCCTGCATGTAGGAAATCTCTTTCTCTAGAGGAGGCTGCACTGGAGAGAGGGAGGAGGAAGGAGATCTTATGCCCTGCCAAGAAAAGCTAAACAATCAAGAACATGAGAAATGAGGCTGGTTTACAGTACACATTTGCTCTGTTCAATGTACTATAGGGGATAAAGTATAAATACTTTAAAAAAGATAAAACTTGCTTCTGGACCTCTGAGAGGTTACCCTCTAGTAAGGACAGAAAATATGTAAACACATGATAGCATTGAAAAATTCAAATAAAAATCCACAACAAAAGGAAAAATAGCACATACATGAACTAAATAAAGTGCTAAATTAATAATAATGACAGTAACTGTTGTTAAAGTTAAGGGAGGGGGCAACCTGCTTATTGTAATTAAATGTACTAGGCATATTTTGACAGCCTGGTATAATGGACAGCATAGCCGACTTGGAGTCAGTAAGATCTAGACACTGACTAGCTGTCTGACATTGGACAAATGCTTTGGTTATTTAACCTTTCTGTGCTTCAGTCTCATCTCTATAAGATGGTGTTGGATTTGATGACCTCCAAAGTCCCTTTCAGCTCTAAGCCCATGATCCTAGAAGTCATTTGAACTAGGGAGGTGCTACAGAAGTAGAGGAGAGGAGAGGTGAGGCATTTCAGCAGAAACATAGCATTAATAGAACACCATCCATATTGATTAATAGGCCTATTTTCTCCATTAGCTCTGTACCTTCTCAAGGGGGCTCAGTTTTGCAATTCCAGAAGCATCTTCTATTTACCCCATCCCTCTCCTTTTTCACCCATATCCAAGTAGATGCTTCTAATATTTCTTTCTTACCACTTTACCCCCTCCCTTCCCATCTTATTTTTGTTTGGGTGTTTCACCTTCTACAGCTTCTAGAAAAAGGCCTGAACATTCTCTACTCTCAATGAGAGCTCTAGGTGTCAAAATACTGCATTTGAGGCACTATCCCTCTTGGAGTTCCCCCGCCCCTCTGGTGCATCTCTGACTGTGTCATGCTCATGCCTTTTGTCCCCTTGAACACTGCTTTAGCATAAAAGATTTCTGTCCCTTTGTGATGTCTCAGAGTTCCCAGTACACTCAGCAGCAGCCTGCTGCTTCCCTAAACGGTGATCCATCCCTTGAATTTGTAATCCCTCTGTATTTTATCACTGATTGTGAAGTGTTTTGTGATGCAAAAGCCACCATTGAAAATGATTTGGGGATGAATTTGGCTTATGTGCTCACAGGAGGGTTTCCTTTCCTTTTCTCCCTTATGTAGAAGAGAAACTGAGACCCCCCAAGAAGCTCCTCTCCCTTTCAGGTCTATTTTCATATGAACACCCGGCCCAGCAAAAAGGAAACACACCTCTGGGGTGTGACCAAAGACACAAAACTACTTTCCCCAAGGTTTGGGGTGTGACAAAAACCCAAAGTGGGTTTTGCAAAGCCAAGCACTTTTCTCCTCGTCTTCAACAACCATGTGCACAGCAAGGGGATTTTGGTCCATTATGTTTCTGATTCATTTGCACTTAACTCATCAAGATGTTGTTTTGTATGAGCTGTTTGATGTCCGAAGCACCTTATGAGCCTTTTTATAACCCTTTTATCTCAGAAGCTGCGAATCCTGCTTAGCCAAGAATAAACAGAACTGGAAGGTTCGAGCTCAGTTCAAAGTTAGAGCCCCTCAGGTTGGAACTGGCCAAATGGGCTGTCTTTTCTTAGCTGGTACTGCTTTTAATTGAGGAGAAAGGCAGAGAAAACAAACTCAGTGCATCCGAGGCAAACAGGAAAGAAGAAGGAATAAAAAACGATTTCTGATTCATTAAAGCTTTGTAAAGGGCCTGGCAATGTTGTAATGAGATGACATTAATTAGTCCTGGAAAAAAAACTGTCACCTTTTCTATCAAGCCTGTTTATGGAAGGTACAAGGGTAGCAGATTGGGGGGGGGGGGGGGTAGTGAGAGAGGGATGCAAGATGTGGGTAGAGGAAGAAGCAACCTTCTCTTTTTGTTGTTTTACTGGGAGGGGGATTGTTCCTCAGCTGAATGAACTCATATGTACTAGCTAACTTTGCTGGAGTTTAGGAGTTGTATTTAAAACAGATTTTATCCTACAGTGATATTAATTTGATAGGATCCCTGATCTGTAAACCATTGGTTATCTTGGTCTCTCCTGATAAGAAAAAAAAAAGTGGCGAGGATTTCCAGTTGGTGAGCACATTTGGGCAGAATCTTTCACACGTCACAAATTGCAGATGGGAGGCAGTGATCTCGAACATGCAGTCACATTGCGTGACCATCTGACACCTTCCATTTAGAAAAATAATACTTTCCTCCCAGCATACGCTCCCTGCTGCAACCAGCACCAAAAATTATGCCTGGGAGAGCTGTTCCTCCAAGACCAGGGTCTTAAATATTTCTTAGGCTGCTTTTAAAAGATTCATACTGCAGCAGCACCTAGCCTGCCACTGGACTCGCCCACAGAAAATCCTGAAACCACCGCCCAGGCTTCCTCCAAGATGCCGCTGATAACAAAAACAGCCACAAAGAACAAAAGGGGCTGGGGCTGGGGGAGGGGGTGGGGGAGCGAGGAGGAGACGGGGAAATTAAATCCGGCACGTTGGCTAGGTGATTTATCCCCGTCCTCAGTGCGATGCGAGGAGATCCATGTTCAATGCAATGGACTTCTTTTGTGGGCGCGTGTCTAACCTGTATCCCAAGGGGGAGGGAATTTCGCAGTCCCCAGGAGCGGGATGGAAGTCCCCCCCGATTACTGAGCTCGCTCACTTCCCCGCTCGCGTCCTCTACACCGCCCCGGCCCCCCATCTTATAAATTTCCCTAGTTGGGGGGATGGGGGGCGAGAGATTGCCTAGATTCCTTGGCTATCATTTAATGACCCTCTGGCAATAGGCATGGCAGCGGCTTCCCATAGCCATGTGCAGACAGATTTGTAACCAGTATCTTTGAAGTTCTCTCCCACAGGTTCAATAAATCTCACCTCAAAATAGCATCCCTTCCATCCTTCACCCCCCCATTCTCCGCACCATTCACACACACACACACACACACACACACACACACACACACACACAGAGAGAGAGAGAGAGAGAGAGAGAGAGAGAGAGAGAGAGAGAGAGAGAGAGAGAGAAACACATAGAGGACTTTCTTCCCGGTTCCTGAGGTGTGCCAGAGCACACTCTTGGAAGGAAACAAGCCGGGCTGCTTATACCAGTTGGAAGAGCACCAGGGCTGGAGTTGAGCAGCTGCTGCCCCATGGGAGCCGCCCGAAAACAGCTTTCTTAAAGGCTGGAGGAGGGGGGCTGATTTCCTCAGCGAGAGAGCAGAACAAAGGTGTCCTGGGGGCCAGAGCAGAAAAGAGCCACCTGCTTGGTAACAAAAAGAAAAGAAAAGAACTTAGAACTTCTTCCACTTTCACATTACCGAAGGTTATAGGGGATTTCCCCAAAGTAATAGATGAGTGGTTGAAGGCTGTAAACATCAGGGTCTCCTGAAAACGTAGGAAATCAATACTTGCTACTATTCAAATCCAAAGAGAACACCTACGGGGTCCGTTGTATTGTATCCTTGGTGTTATTATAAAGACCAGGCACAAAATAATTGTACAGTCCGCTAACAATCTTAACCCTGTCCTTGGCTGAGGTGAAGGATAGTCATTGCCCAGGTGTGCAGGAGTGGTTGTCCCTAGGATGATCCTAATTCCAGTTTCCTGGTAACAAATGAATTATTATTATTTCCCTGGACCCTTTAAGGAGATAAAATTTTAGAATTTCCAGTTGGAAGATGTTTTACAGGTCATCTGGTTCAACATCTTCATTTTACAGGTGAGGAAAATGAGGTCTAGAGAGGTGAATTCACTTGTGAAAGCTAAGATAATATACTTGATCTGAGCCCCAAGTATTTAAAGCATTAGACACTTCTTTAAGTGAAAAGAACAAAAAAAAGAAGGAGGTATCTTCTATCCTTACATTGCTCTTACAGGAACATTCCTACAGTTCCTATGGTGAAACATTTATGAATTTGGCATTTTTCCTCATAATCTTTGGGACAACGGAATACCTTTCTGCCTCTTTGTGCTCTTTTTCTGTCTCTTGTTCTCTTTTTTCTCTCTCTCTGGAGCATATGCACACAAATACAACTGATTAAGTATCCTATAATATTCATTATAAATCCCCTTTTAATGACACCAGTCAGTATAGCTTATATCCACCATTTGACTGACAACACTTTTGGCCTTTGCTGTTACCAATGAGAGTAATCGATACTGAAATTGACACTGCATATTATTTGTTCTAGCCTAAATACAAGGCAAAGAGTGAAGGAAGAAAAGGAGGATGTGGAAAAAGAAATAGGAAGAGAGAGGGAGAAATATTAAAAAATGGAAAAAAGGGGAAATATATTTGGAAATTGTAGGGTGCTACCAACATTTTACTCAGGGACTATTCATATTGCTGCTCCTTTTCCAAAGGAACTGTAGTATCCTTATTCATAAGACCACCAGGTGCACATTGTTATTTAGTTATCCACAGCAATACAGATATATCCTGATGTAAATTAAGAAATGAATCAACTTTGATCTGACTGTTCAAAATAACTAAGGAAGCAGAGCCTGGAACTTCTATTTCTTAGCCATACAGATAAAATACACTAAATATTTTCCAGTCTTCCAATTAGTGCCTCATTTCATGTTGTCTTACCTTTGTACAAGGTTCTCCCATAACTGGGATACTCTCTCTTCCCAACCCCCACATCTTTAAGTCCCCCTTCAAAGTTCAGCTCATGCTACCTTTTGAACTATTTTTTTTTTTAGGTTTTTGCAAGGCATATGGGGTTAAGTGGCTTGTCCAAGGCCACACAGCTAGGTAATTATTAAGTGACTGAGACCGGATTTGAATCCAGGTACTCCTGACTCCAGGGCTGGTGCTTTATCCACTGTGCCACCTAGCTGTCCCTCATGCTACCTTTTATGGGATGCCTTTTCTCACCCTCCCTGTTGTCTTGCTCCCCCCATTATCTTTTACTTACATGTATATACATATATGTATATATACATTTACATATGTGCACACACATATACTGAGTAGATTGTAAACTTCTTGAGGGCAGGCACTGTTTCATTTTTATCTTTGACTTCTCAATGCCTGGCAAATAGGAAGTAATAACTGAAACAAATATTTGTTGATTGATTGACAATTGTTTATTGAAACCTAATATAGGAGGTAGTATGAGTTCAATTACCATTTCTATGGCTTCCCTTCAACTAGGATTAGCCTGACACCCTTTCTTATGAAAAGCACACAGAAAAGATGGAACATTTTGTATTTGTTTGAACTATAGTTCTATTTCCACATACAAGAGAAAATAATTTAGGGGGACAATTTTCTTTTTTTATCTTTCATGAAACCAAACACCCTCAATTTACAGATGTAGATTGAAGGAAAGTTCCATGCCTAGCACTATGCATTCCAGAAATAATATAATAGCATAATGTGGGAAAGTTATCAGTTAAATTCAACATACATTTATTAAGCTCTTTCTATGTGTTAGGCATTCTGCTTGGTACTTGAGATACAAAGACAGAAACCAATGAACAATACTTGACTCCAAAGGGTTTCAATTCATTGAAAAGAGTGGGCAAGAAAGAATATCTAGGTCGAGAGGCAATTTGCTAGTGAAAAATAAGTGTTGCATCTGGAGTCAAATACCCTGAATTCATATCTTGGGCCATGAGTAAACAATGCACTTAATATTTTGAACTTCAGTCCTCTCATCTGTAAAATGTGGAGGTTTGATTAGATTACCAGTAAATGTTCTTTCAGCTCTTTGTCTCTGAATCAGGGAGAATTCTTTGATAGAGATAAGGTGAGAGATGGGGCCTGACTCAGGCTGATCTCATACTTTCAGTTCAAGATTGGAATAGGAACTGGACCTAGAATTGTATTGGACTAGGGAGCTTCCAGGAAAGAAAAATGCCTTTACCAATGCCAATCAACACATTCTCTATGATAGATAAGATAGATATTAATAGAGATCTAATATATACTCTATAATATATAAACATTAATAAAATAGATGAAAATGTGATTGAATGTATATAAGTAATATATTTAAATATATTAATGTATTTATTTTTATGTTATGCTTACATTTTTGTTCAAAATATATAAATATAATATAATATAAATTAAGAGAATTTTCTAGAGATCTAAAACAATACTGATCCTATGCTGGGTTACACAAGAGATGATTGCCTCCTATATAATAGTTATAAAAGGAGATTGCTTAATCATAGCAAGGGAAAACTAGCAAGATTGTTTTACTTTTCAGTTAAATGCAGCCTCCTCTACTCTTCATATAGATGTGTTTCTAATCAGGATGTGTTGGGTGTGGCAACAAGCATGGCAATGGGACAGCTGCTCAAATTGAAGGGTACTGACTTCCTGTGGATTGGCTGCCTTTTATGTTCTAGGGTAGCAATGCCAATGACTCTTCTAGGAACTGTAGATCAGCTTCTCTTCTTTTCAGGGAAAAACAAAACAAAACAAAACCAGGCATATCAACCTATGCAGAAGACCTCACTCCTTTCACAGGATCAATGGGGTTATTTGAAAGTGGAATATCAGAGAAAGACAGATAGAAAGAAACAGAAGGAGAGAAAGACAGAGAGACAGACAGAGGCAGAAATAGAGAGAGGAAAGGGGGGGTAGGCTTCTAGGTCCTATTTCTTTTATGCTGGATTGAATATTAACTATGGTTACAGAGATAATTAATTAGCTAGACCTTCCCTCTAAATCCACATATAGATGAACCCTTAGTTTCATCCTTGCTGCTCCTCAGTGAAAATTCTCTATATTCAAATGAGAGACATCTATTTAGAAATATGGATGGTAGGTAGTATTTTAATAGCAGGGAACATGTATTTGTCCTTATTCTCATGGAAGCATTGTTTCAGATGCTTTGGGATCCACCTACACAATGCCCAAATCTGTCTTCTTAAGAAAGAAACAATCTTTGTGAGAAACTCATAAAGACACTGGAAATACTGAAGCTACCAGTTCAACCTTGGCAAGATCTAAGTTATGATAACTAGGTGAACCATCAGGTATTCAAAGCATATATTGCTATCCATCTCTATTTTGCTATCATACTCAGGAGTTCCGTTTCATGTCCAAAGTTCCTTCATCTGATCATAATATTTTATTATTCCATATTTCTCAGTTTTTATAACCCACTACACTATTCTTCATTATTTCTATGATCTCCCAGTTCTTCTCCCCTTTATGTATTAGGACTTTACCTTTGCACTATTCCTTTTATATCTTTTTTGTTTTTTGTTTTTTGCAAGGCAATGGGGTTAAGTGGCTTGCCCAGGGCCACACAGCTAGGTAATTAGTAAGAGTCTGAGATCAGATTTGAACCCAGGTACTCCTGACTCCAGGGCCAGTGCTTTATCCACTGCACCACCTAGCCACCTAGCTGTCCCCATTCTTTTTATATCTTAACCACTTGATGTATCCTCCACTCTTTAGCCTCTTGTCCTTTTTCTTATTGCAAAGCACATTCTGCCAAGTCCCAAGCCAATTACTCCCAATATCTATCTCCTTCTCTCCTATTCACTTATTGCTGAATAGTATCAGAGGAAATCATGATATCAAGAAGATTAGTTTTTACTACAAATGTATATTGCTGTGATGGTAGAGTCCAAATCACCCCACTATGTATGACTAAGTTCTGAACATATGAGAATTCTGTTCAAATTGGAGGAGAGATCTGATAATGCCCTTTGGATAATAATCAAAACCAGTGAACTGAGGTAGGAGAAGGGTACTGAATAAGTTTAGGGTCATCTTGTTTAGTGTCCAACTCTCTGTAACCCCATTTGGGGTTTTCTTGGCAAAGATACTGGAATGTTTAACCATTTTCTTCTGCAGTTTATTTTACAGATGAGGAAACTAAGAGGCAAACAGGATTAAGGGACTTGACCAGGGTCACACAGCTAGTAAGTGTTCCAGGATAAATTTGAATTCAGGAAGATGAGTCATCCTGGCTCCTGGTGAACTAAGGGGTCAGTATCAGTAAGTATTCATGGTTAAGTTTTACCCTCTTATATGATTCTGATATCCTAGACTGTTGATACAGCCAAAGTTGACTTATCTTTAGAGTATAATTACTCTTTTGAGGTTTCAGAGGTCATGAGAATCAGAGAAAATGTCTATTCCTCCATTTTTTTTTCCTAATGTGTCCTCTCTCTCAAGATATTGAGTTTCTCTTAATTTGTTGATTCCTTCCTTGTTGCCTACAAATCCAAAGAATTTTTTTCCATTCCTATAAAATCCTCATTTGATCCTACCATCCCTGCTGGCCATCGTTCTACATCTTTTCCCCCTTCTTAGTTAAACAACTTGAGAAAACCATCTATACTCTATCTCCACTTCTTCTAGTTTCATTCTCTCCTAAACCCTCTGCAATCTGGCTTCCAATCTCAACTTTCAATCGAAAGTTATCTCTCCAAAATTACCAATAACCTCTAATTGCTAATTCTCCTCACTCTAGTGCATTCAAAAGCATAGATATGACTGAATCACCTAACTACTCAATAAACTACAGTGGCTCCATTTTACCTCCAGGATAAAATATGAAATCCCCCATGGTCTTCTAAAGTCCTTTTACAATCTGATCCCTTCCTACTTTTCCAGACTTTTTAAACTTTATTCCATCAATTCTCTACATTTTCCTTATTTTCTCTTCCTTGCATGCAATACTGTCTCCCATCTCCATGCCTTTCTACTATCTATTCTTCTCCTTCTTCACCTCTGCCTCTGAGTTCCCCTAGCTTTCTTCATAAATCAGATGAAATCTGGAGGTCTTACCCAGAACCAACAGGGATTAGAGCTTTTAACCTCTGAGATTATTTTCGTTCTATTCTTTATATGTCTTATATGGGTACCCAGTTACTTATGTATTATAGGTCCCATTTAAATATGAACATCTTGAGAGCAGGGATTGTTTTTGGTATTCATTTGTATCCCCATCACTTAACAAAAATAACCACAGTAAATGGTTAGTTACTATATGAATAGTTGGCTGATTGGGTCTTATCCTTCATTATCAAAAAAGACCAAAATGACATCACTATGTTTGAGACAAATAACAGTGTGTCCAGCTGTGGCTGAACAGACCCATACAATACAACTCTATCATAGATCAGGCACAAATAGTCCATGGGAACACCAGGGTGGGGACTACAAATTTACATATGTCACGTTTCCTCTGAGCTGCTTCAATTCTACCTTTCTTATAGAGCACAGCACCCTTACTAATGAGGGCATGCCATGTTGGGTGGTCCTGTGCCAGTGTCTCCCAAACTGTACAATCAATTCTAAAGTTCTTAAGAAATAACTCCAGAGTGTCCTGGTATGGCTTCTTCTGACTCTCTTTTTGAGAGTTTGCCTTGTGTGATTTTTCCATAAAATAGTTTTTTTGGCAAGTATACATCTGTTATTCTAACAACATGACCAGCTATCCTCTCTATAGTAATGTTGGAATGCTTGGCAGTTTAGCTTGAGAAGGGAACTCAGTGTCTGGTAAATTCTCCTGCCAGGTGATCTTCAGAATCTTCCCAAGACAATTTTAATGGAAGGGATTCACTTTCCTGACAAATTGTTCAGGTTTCACAGACATACAGCAATGAGATCAGCACAACAGTGTAGACCTTCAGTTTTATAGACAGTCTAATATCTCTTGTCTCCTACACTTTCTTTCAGAGCTTCTCAAATACTGAGCTAGCTCTGGAAATGCATGTATCAACCTCATTGTTAATGTGTACCTTCCTGGAAAGAACACTACCAAGGTAAATGAAATTGTTCTCAGTACTCAAACTTCTCTATTTGCTGTAATCGATGGTTCCACATATGGATGGTGTGCTGGCTGGTGGAACACCTGTGTTTTCTTGGTATTAATTGTTAGGCCAAAATAAGCACAAGCATCAGAGAATTGATCCATAGTTTGCTGCATCTCAACTTCAGAGGCTGCATTGAGTGCACAATCATCTGTAAACAGAAGATCATCCACTAACACTCCCTCCACTTTTCAAGTTGAATAATTTGCCATCAGTGAGACATCTGGCCTTGATGCTGTATTCATCCTCAGTGAAGGTGTTTGATAACATGGCTGAAAACATCATGCTAAAAAGCATGGGAGCAAGAAAACAGCCTTGATTCACTCCACTGGTGACTGGGAAATCGGGAGAGTATTATCCACTATCCAGAATCCAAGTATGCATGCCAACATGAAATTGGCATGCAATATTTATGAACTTCACTGGACAACCAAATAGTGACATAATTTTCCATAAACCCCCATGACTGATGGTATCAAAGGCCTTGGTCAGATCTACAAATGTTGTATACAGACCCCTGTTCTGCTCCTGACACTTTTTTCCTGCAGTAGTGAGGCAGCAAACACAATATTGACTATTCCTCAACCATTTCTGAAGACACACTGGCTTTAAGGAAGGTGACTATCTTCTAAGTGAAGGAACAGCCTATTGAGAAAGACTCTGGCAAGAAACCATTAGTGACTAAAAGAGAAATACCCTTGTGATTGTCACAGGATAATCTATTTCCTTTACCTTTATAGAGATGATCAGTGAAGGCATCCTTGAATTCTTGGGGGATAACCTCTTCATGCCATATAATCTGGAAAATTTCAGTCAACTTTTGGATGAGCAATGGACTACCCATCTTGTAAATCTCAACTGGAACAGAATCACCACCAGGTGCTTTGCCACTTGAAAGGAGCCTAATGGTTTTCAAAACCTCTTCTTCATTTGGAACTTCAGCTAGAGACATATTGACCTCAACTTGAGATAAATGGTCAATGGCTTCTGCATTGATGGATGATGGTCTGTTAAGAACACTATGGAAATGTTCAGCCCTTAATCAATGTGGATCTATCAGCACTGAGTAGTTGAGATTCATTTTGTCTTTGGCCCATAAATAACGTTCAGGAATCGTAAAAAGAACTTTAGTTTGTTACTATCTGCATAAAACTGAATTTCATCTGCCTTCTTACTGAGCCAAGAGTCAGTCGAATGTGAATATTTATCCTTGGAGAGGATGAGTCTGTGATCAGTCCAGAATTCTGCCCCACACATTGCCTTTGTTATTCTCACATCCTGTCTTGTCTCTTCTCCTTACACTCACATAACCTATTAGATGCCAATACAATCATATAATCTATTAGATGCCAATGTTTGCTACTAGAGTGCATCCAGGAAGTTTTATTATGTTTAAACAGAAGACAGTGTTTGTGATTAGAAGGTCATGAGATGAACAAGTCTTTAGTAGTAGATGCCCATTGCTGTTACTGTTTCCAATTCCATTCCTCCTAAGGGACTCCCTGCCATGTCTGGTAATCTGAGTCTACTCTGGCATTATAAATGAAGTATAAACTTGTCCACTTTTCTTACATTGATGATAAGCATCTCCAAGGCTTCATAAAATTTTTCTTTGACTTAACCAGAGTTCTCCATGGTGGGAGCAGTCACTGATAATGGTGGCAGGGCATTTTCCTGGAAGTGGCAATCTTATTGTCATGAGCCTATTTTTCTCTCCTTTTGACAGGCATTCAAGCTTGTTGACTAGATTAATTTTGAATGCAAATCCTACCCCAGCTTCTCTCTTCACTGCGGCCACTCCAGAAAAATGTGTATCTAGCTGGCCTTTATTTGCTAGCCTTCTTTCATTTAGGACTACTATTTGCATGATAGCTGCTCAATTCTCTTGCAACAAGAACTGTTCATCTTTCAGATCTATGAGCATGAGTACATTCCATGCTCCAATGGTGAGTTGAATCTTCTTTGAAGAAGGTTTTGTAGATGTTTCTGTGTCTCAATCTCAATCACACTGTGAGATTCCTATCTGTCATAGTAATCAGGTTAGGGTTGAGTAAGCAGACAATTTTAAGGGCACCTTTTCTCGCCCCTTCCTCATACTAGGAGTTGAGCTATTACTAACTATATGCTTTATTGACTAGGTATCCATTTTTAAAACTATTTTTTACCTTATTTTTCTTTGTCTCTTCATTTTCACTGCTACCACCCTGGTCCAGGTCTTCACCAACACATTCCAGGAATTAATTTCCAAACTAGGGGTCCTGCCCCACTCTAAAACCTCAATCTTTCATGAATGCTGCTGCCAGATTCATCTTCCTTAAGCATAATTTTCCTGTCATTCTCTCACTTAAGAAATTTATAATAGTTCACTATGACATATTTTAGTTTACCTAAATTACTCAAGGCATTTTATAATATGATCTATAAAACCTTATTAGCTAATTATCTCTAATATGAATTCTCTTATTTCAATAGACTTCTATCTTTCCCATCCCTTGCACAAACCTTGCTTATTCTCCCCTCTATGCCCTTCAACTCTTGCTAATCTCTACCCTTACCTAAATACACCTTTCTCATACTTTCCATTTAACTATATCCTGCCCATCACTCAAGATGCAAAGTGCCACTTGCTCTAATGAAGTTTCCTTGACAAAGTCATTCTCTCATAGTAACTCCCTTTTCTAATGCCTCTTAAGTTTGTTGTTGAGCCATTTAAGTCATGTCTGACTCTTTGTGATACCATTTGGGACTTTCTTGGAAAAGATACTGAATTAGTTTGCCATTTTCTAATTGAACTCATTTTACAGATGAGGAAACTGAAGTAAACAGGAATAAGTGACTCACCCAGGGTCATAAAACTATAAGTGTCTGAGGCCAGATTTGGGCTTAGTCCTTCCTGACTCTAGATTTGGCACTCTAACCACTATGCAACCTAACTGCCTCTTGTGTTTACAAAATGCAATACCCTTATGTTTATGACATCACAATTATTCTATTTTTGATTGTGCTAGTGCCTTATGATACGAATAGTGAATCTGTAGCACTGTTACATAAATGCTGTTTAAGTCACTTTTTCACAAATGTATGTTTTATTTTCCCAGTGAAAGATAGAATTAAAAAGGAAGAGGGACTAAACTCATGACTAAACTCATTGTTTTGTAGAACTCCTAGAAGAAGAAACTACCTCCATCACTGCAAACTGGTACCTTACAATCTTAGTGCAAACACTGAAAGGTTGACTTACTCATGGTTAGTCACACAACAAGTATATTAGCAGAGGCTAGTGCTTGAACCCAGGTTATCCTGACTCAGACCATTTCTTCATTCATTACACTATCACTACTACTGAAATATATTTAAAAATAGATGCATTGCAGTTTTTGAGGAAGAATGCCCTGGAAGTTTGTAGGGGTGAAGGAAAAGATTAATAGAGAAGCTGACGCCTGACCTCAAACTTGAAGGAAGCTACTAGTTCCAAGAAGCAGAGAAAGGGGTGGGGATAAGTATTTTTGGTCACAGGGATTAGTCAAGTACAAAGGCATTGAGGAAAGAAGGCCAATATAGCTGGATTGTAAAAGGAATAACACTTAATAGATCTCAAGTTTTGGAGTCAAGTTTTAGAAAAAAAGAAAAAACTTTGAATGTCACATAGAGTTTATATTTGTTCCTAGGGGTGATTTTTTAAAATATTTCGGAATTGTTATGTAGACAGAGAGCCTTAATAAGGGTGGAGTGATAAGGGTTTTTGCTCGATGGTGTCAAAATTCTGAAGGGCTTGCTTCCATCCTCACCATGTCTCTGTTCCCTCTCCCCACATCTCTGATATAAGCACTACTACATTCACCTTCCCACTCTCACACATCCTTTCCCACACTCCTCCCAAGGAGAAATACAAATAGAAGCCAGATTTCTAGAGTTTCTCCCCCAAATCCTCACATTTTTCAATCCCTTTTCAGTTTAGGGCATAGGTTGAGATTGAAAATATTCCTAACTAGGATTCCATATCGGTAATGGGTAGCACAGAAATAGGAAGACCTGAATTCAAATTCAGCCTCAGACACTTATTAGTCCTATTTGCCTCAGTTTCCTCACCTGTAAAATGTGCTGAAAAAGGATGCACTCTAGTGTTTTTGCCAAGAAAACCCCAAAATGGAGTCATGAAAAACTGGATATGACTAAAAATGATTAAACATGAATAAATAACCTTTAATATTGTTTTGGGTATCAACAAGCTCCAGGCCATAAATGTACCTTTATCAAATACAGAATGTTACTGAAGAAGATGACAGGAGAGAGATGAATAAGGATCATGGATTCAGCTTTCTGATTTGGTACTTTTGCATTCTGTTGCCCCCAACTTGACTTTTCCTCACTGATGCCAAAAGAATTCTAATGCTTCCCAGAGTAGTCTCCCACTTACTTGCTCATAGACCTTTCTCAGACTGCTAGTACTTTTGGCTCATAGCTAATTCACAGTTACCTATGTTGCTGCTGGGCATGTTATATGAGAACACTTTGCATTTCTATATCATTTTATTTTTGTGATTCTCTCTATAATCATTGAGAGGTAGAATGTTTTCATTGTATTTTCTGTCAGTGCCTTCCCTAGAGCATTAGGGATCATAAGCACTGGGCTTGGAAAAGACTCATTTCATTATGGTCATTCTACTGCTAAATCAAATGATGGGTTCTATTCTTAAGTGGCCTATATTATGGACAGGGCAACATTTATCTGTGGGTTGCATGTTAAATGAAAGCTGCACTGTCAGAATAAGAGACATTCTCCTTCATAGGTATTTTCTTTACTACTGCCTTGTTTTGCAAATTATGGTTTTTGGGTTTTTTTTTGTTTTTGCAAAAACAATCATTTCATGCCACTAAGTTTGAGAGCCATTCTCTCCTTTTGGCTTGCTAACTCCATCAACGAGCCAAAAAAAAGAGAGGTTTTTCCTAACATGCAGATATTAGCAGTAGTAAAGGTCTAAGAGTCCTATTTAATGAACACAGGGTAAGTTTTTGGCATCCCCAAATGGGTAGTCCAACTGACCTTTTAGTGTCAATACATAACAAAGATAGATTTTTCTGTTTGACTACAAACAAAGTAAGCCAACCCCATTTTTGTGTTCATTTCATGTCTTGTTTTGTTTTCAAACTTATAGACAGATGATACCCCACATTTTTACTTGAAGTTTCTCATGAACTCTAGAAGGTCATTTGCTGCCTCACATATATATATATATATATATATATATATATATATATATATATATATATACATATATATATATTAGATGCTTAACAAATGTTGGGAAGTGAGAGAAAGAGAGGAGAGTGAGGAGGGGTCATGAGGAAAAAGGAAAAGAAAAGAGGAATGGAGAGGAGAGAGGAGAGGACAGGGGAGGGGAAGGGAGGGGAAAGGGAGAGGAGGGGAGGAAAGGCAGGGGCCCTTAGGGTATGTGCTTTCCTCCTATGATGGAGGCAGAAGGAAAGAAGATATGAGGAGACAGAAGTGGGGAACTGCCTAACAGCTTCCGTATGGGTCTGAAAGAAGGGAAAATGGGGTGATAAATGATTGTCGGCTTTTCTGTCTGCCTCCTAACCTGCCTTTCCGGGGGAACAGCATGTTTAACTGACTACTCAACTTGTTTCTAATATTTTCTTCACATACCCAAAAGGACCATGTTGCACACTTCCTGTTTTATATACATACTCAATGTTAGAAACCACTGCTTGACACATGGATGTCAAAGACCTCTTTTGGACCATTATCATGTCATACCCAGAATGGACAACATCATGAACAACTTGCCTTAATTCAGTTTCATTAGGAATTAGGGTCATGTTAGTCCAATTCAAAGTGGTTTCCAACATCCTGTTAATCCCTGTTAATGTTTTCACGTCCAATATGTGGCCAATGAACTAGAAGGAATAGAAAGAAGCCCATAGGGATAGGAGATAAAGAAAGAAGGGAATTTTTATATTTCAAACCTCAGATTGTGATAGACCTAAATAGGTCAGAGTGACTTTTAACTTTATAATGATTCTAGGATTGAACATGATGTGAGGAAGGTATATAATAACCCAAAACATTTTTCTAAAAACTGTCTTTTAAAATATTTTCAATCCTAGCATTGGGATTTAGTTTGAAGTGTTTGAAAAAAATAGCTCCCCAAATAACTCTCTTTTAAGATACTGCTATCTACACTGTACCATGCTGGGTTATGGGAATTATTGCTTTCATTTAATTCCTTCAAGGGACATTGAAAAATATAACCAATTTCCTCAACTAAACTCTAGATATGCAAGTTCAATACTTCTCAGCTACCACTCAACTTATAAGTTTATAGATTGAGTCTTGAAGAGTGACTATTCCTAGATTCTGAGGATACTTTCTGAAGCCAAACTCCTAAAACTATAGCTCATGAGTTCGTATCAGTGAGCCAATCTCCAATAGTCAGTCATTAAATGCAATTAGCTCAAACTGAAACAGTTTACTTGAATTCTCAACTTCTCCCTTTAATCTACGAGAGATCTTCTTTGCTACTAGAGTACACGTCTCTTGGTAGTAAAGGAGAGAAGAGAGAATTCTCTTCACATTCTGGGAGAGCTTTTGGAGTTATACTCTTCAAAGCATTCCAGGATAGTAGGTTTAATTTATTAAATGCATGGCCAGTCCTCAGCCAGACAATACCAATTTCCCCTTCCAACTCTATCAAAGAAAAATTTTCACATTTCTACTGGCTTAACAGGGAATAGATATGTCTTTGCACTTTAGTATATTAATGCCCAATTAATTCTATTATCTGTTCCTTAATTTCAGCAATTATATAAATTCTAAATAGGAAGGGAGAACCAAATACCCCTGCTCTATTATAGAAATTATTCCAGATTTGCTTATTGTAAGTTTGCCTCTGGCAAGAGTAGAATTCACATCTCCTCTTAGGATCTCTTCATTTGTCCTGGGTCATCTTTGATATTGGATCATCTATTATTATGACAGGAAACTGCTGAGTTATAACAAAGAGCTGGTGATCATACGGTTCTCTGATGTTCTGTGACCAGGATCTATTTGGGTCACCTCCCTTAATGTTTACAACTCGAATAAAGAAGTAAAGAAAGTTGAGAACGTGACATCATGTCTTAATGTTATTGTGAAACTTTTTTCTACATTTCCTTTCTGTAATTCTCTAAATGTTTCAATGTTCTCCCACTGTGTAGAAGGTTCAGAAAACCTAACAAACTGGAAATATCTTTGGAAAGAATTGAATATCAATAATTTTCCTCTATGCACCTAAAACCCCAATTTCCTCTTTTTCTACTTTTATACATCACATCTATTTAAATGGATTTAAGTGACACAGAATTGTACAAAGCCATTAGCCTTACTCTCTCTTTTCCTGAGTCATCAAAGTCCAGTGTCAGGACAAAAATTGAGATGATGGGTGATGGCCCAGTATGCTGTGAATGACCTTGGTGTCTTAAATATATAATCAAGTTCTAACTTCTCCACAGTGCCTGCTTGAGTCACTTTTATGGCAATTAGAACAAATTATATGTGCCTATTTTTCAGGAGGAAGCTTTTTAATCTTTCTGATATACCCCAGATGTTCCATGTGAATATATGTTTGTATGCATGCATGTATGTGTGTATATATATATACATATACACACACACACATATATATATGTATATATATAATGTTTGTGCCTTTAGACATACTCATACAGTCATCAATGGAGCAAAACAAGGATCTGTCCTTGCTCCCATATTTTTTAGCATGATGTTTTAAGCCATATTATCAAATACCTTCAACAAAGATGAACAAAATCTCAAGGTCAGCTATAGCACTGATGTCAAATTCTTTAACTTGAAAAGGCTACAAGCCAAGACCAAAGTGGAGGGAGTTTTGGTACTTGATCTTCTGTTTGCAAATGACTGTGCACTTAATGCAGCCTCTGAAGCTGAGATGCTACAAAGTATAGATCGAGTCTCTGCTGCTTGTGCTAATTTTGGTTTAATAATTAGCATAAAGAAAACACAGGTGTTCCATCATCCAGCACCACACCATTCATATGTGGAACCATTGATTGCAGCAAATGGAGACATTTTGAGTACTGTGGACAAGTTCACTTACCTTTCCAAGGAGGAACACATTGACAATGAGGCTGACACTCATATTGCCAGAGCTGGCTCAGGATTTGGGAGACTCCAAAAGAAAGTGTGAGAGAGAAGAGGTTTTAGACTGACTACCAAACTGAAGGTCTACAGAGCTACTATGCTGACCTCATTGCTATGTGCCTGTGAAACCTGGACAATCTACTAGTGCCATATCAGGAAACAATTGTTTCCATTTAAATTGTCTAGGAAGATTCTGAAGGAGAAGTTAGCAGACACTGAGGTCCTTTCTCAAGCTAAACTGCTGGGCATGTTGTTAGAATGTCAGATGCATGCTTGCAAAAAAACCTATTTTATGGAAAACTCACATAGGGCAAACACTCACAAGAGGGTCAGAAGAAGCGATACTGGGAAACCCTGAAGGTCTCATTGAAGAACATTAGAATTGATTGTACAGACTGGGAGACTGACACAGGACTACCCTGCCCTCATCAGTGAGGGGGGCTGCACTCTATGAGGAAGGCAGAATTGAAGTAGCTCAAAGGAAAAGTGACAAACCTAAGTTTCGAGTACCCATCCCAGGTACTCCCATGGACTATTTGTGCCCAATTTGTGGTAGATCATTCTGAGCTTGTATTGATCTAATCAGCCACAGTTGAACACACTGTAATTTGTCTCAAACATAATGATGTCATTTTGGTCTTCTTTAATAATGAAGGACAAAAACCAAGCATATGTGGGTATAAATATATATATACACACATACATAAAATCCTACTTCAGACATCTCTAATATAATTTCTTTTTAGAAAATTTTGTGATACTTTAAAAAAGGATAACATAAACTTTATTTTTAAAAACCTTAATAGTCACAAAGACTCATACCATACCAAGAGTGAAAAATAGTAAGGAGGAGGAAGGGTTGAATCAAGAAGGTAGATTCGCATCTGAGTTCCCTCCACAAAACTCTTCCAAGCAGACCTAGAAAATGTACCAGATTAAATCTTCATAGAGAAATACAGAAAAAAGGCAGTCATGTGTCCATCCCAGTTCAGCAAAAGGAACACAAATTGGACCTATGGATACTGGGAATGGAACTAGGGCAAGAACATATCATACTTCAATGTCCAGGGTAAGGCTGTGTACCAGGTCAATAGACAGTCCTAGACTCATATGGGATAACTCCAGACCTATGTTGGGGCACCACAATGGTAATAGGAGCTGTCTGGTGGTTTTATTGAATATTATCCAGTTCCAAGTCATAGATCTAGGATGTACTAAGGATATATACAGAAGGCATATTACTAATTGCTCCTCTTCCTCCCATTTGACTGGGCTGTAGTCCCCTGTCATGGTTGTTGGGGGGCACTTCTATTTGAATTTAATTGTCTGGGTGCTGGAAGGTGGGGAGGTAGGGGTGTGTGTGTGTGTGAATGATGTTATGAAGGAGTGGGATTCGGTCATGTTTTGAATCTCTCAGTAATTTTTAAAAATAGGAATTCAGGAAGAGCCTAAGTAATATCCCAGTATATCAAGAAAGGAGGAAGTTCAGAATCAAGTAGTAATATGGCTCAAATTCTAGAAGCAGAGCAAGTCTCAGTTCTGTCATCCAGTCCATGCTGCAGGGAAACAACCCTGGTACAAAAGTGAAATCAAAGATTAATCTACATTTCTATCACTCTGAATCAACAGAACTTTCCAACTGGCACAGACCTTACCTAGAACTCAGGTAAAATGTAAGGTGGTAGCAATTAGATTTCATCCTGAATCAAACCATTTTGAGTTCAGTGAAAGCTTGCAGGTCCCCAGTCTGTCTCAGAGATTATGGAATAATACAACACTAAATTCCCTAAGAAGACAGCAACAGGACCAATCCAGATATCAAGGCCAAGCTTCTTTCCAGACATGTGGCAGAGGACAAATATCAAGTTTGAAGTGGGGAAGTAGACTGGAAGAATGATTAAAAATAAGGAATCCCACCATAAAATGCTATTATGGTGACAGAAATGGTAAAGAAACAAACTCAAAAGAGAATGATTCAAAACATCTTTAAGGTAAAGCATAAAAACAAAGAAAAAACAAAAACAAACCCTTACAGCTTGGAAACAAACTCAACTGGAATTCCTGGAAGAGATGAAGCAAGAATTTAAAAGGAGAGTTTTAAAAAGTATCAATATAATGAGACTCCTAGAAGGGAAAAAATTGGAAAAAATAAAGAGCTATGAAAATTAACAACTGGATATAGGTACAAAATCTTGACCAAATTCCCTGAAAATTTAAATAGACCAAATTGAAACCAATGACTCCACGAGTCCACAAGAAATAATAAAATGAAATCAAAAGACTGGGAAAAAACAACAGAATATACAAGTCCACATGTTATATTTCAATAAATCATAAAAGAAAATTGACTAGTTCTTAGAACCAGAAGGCAAAGTAATTATATATATATATATATATATACATATATATATAGATAGATATATTTATATAACATCATCTATTGAAAGAACTCCCAAATGAAAATTCCCAAGAACATCATAGCCAAAATCCAGAACTTAAAAGGTCAAAGAAAAACTACTTTAGGCAGAAAGAAAGAAAGAAATCAGGTATCAAAAAGCCACAGTCAAGAACACATGTGATTTAGCAGTTACAACTATAAAGACAAGAAAGACTTGAATAAGATATTCCAGAATACGTATTCCAGGATATTCCAGAAGGACATGGGTTTACAGGCAAGGATAGCTTACTCAGCAACCCTGAGTGTAATGGCATAGGATAAAAATGCAATTTTAATGAAATAGAGGACTCCCAAGCACTCCTGATGAAAAAGACCAGCTCTGTGGAGAATGTCTGAGGTTAAAACACAGGAGTGAAGAGAAACATTAAAAAGATTTGCATAAATGGATAATGCAAAAAAAGACTAAACAAGGAAAAAGCTGCTTATATTCAAATATGTGGAAATTATATATATATATATATATATATATATATATATATATATATATATATATCCTTTCTGATCCTATATGACCCCATTATCAGGGGTCATAGAGGTAGTCAAACTGGACATGACCTGGGAGTGTTTCTCTTAAGTACTGATCATCTTCAAAGAAGAATACAAAGAGAGAGAGAAAAAGTAATATATTGAAGATGGGGAAAGGAAGGTTGAGGAAAATTATCTCATATAATGCAGTTGCATAAGTAGATATCCATCAAAAACAAGGAAATGGTGATTGGCAGTTGAATTGGTTAAAGCTTATTTTACACACACACATACACACACAGATGTATATATATATATATATATATATATATATATACATACATACACACACACACACACACACACACACACACACACACATATATATATATATATATATATATATATATATATATATATATATATGTACTCAGCAAGGAGATTGGAAGGAAAGGTTTGAAGGGACAAGAAGGAATTGGATTAAGACAGGGATCAGTACTAAGCACAAAATTTCTGAGGAGTTATAGCTGTGTTGGGGGTATAAAGGAAATCAAATCTGAGAGGAAGAACACAAATTAAGAAATGTTTGAAAAAGTTATGATGTATAAATATAAGGATCTATTATACTGCTAAAAATATTGGAGACTGAGAAAAAACTGGAAAGACTCAGAGTGAAATGAATAGAACCAGAAGAAAAGTTTATACAATGGCAACAATATGATAGAGGCAAACAACTCTGAAAGAATAAGGAACTCTTATTATCCTAATTATCAATCATGATACAAGTAGATGAATAATGAAGCATGCTAACATGCTAAGAAATATTCTTTTGAATGTGACCAATGTGAAAATTCATTTTTATTTGTCTCTACATCTTGCAAAAGGTTTTGTTTTCTTTAGTTCTCTTCTGGTTGGGGGAGAAAATGGGGTAATAGTGTAGATTTCGGTTGATTGAAAAGATAATATATAATATATATAATAAAAAAGAGGAATAGTCATATCATGTATATAATTTAATGGGTTTTTAGTGTAAGGTTTTAATTAGTTGCTTTTGTACAAATATTTGTGATTCATGTGTATTATTTGTGATATATATATATATATATATATATATTTATATTTATTTTTGTGCCAATCTTTGATTTCAAGAATGTAAGAAGCTCTTCATGATAATTTGTTGTACCAATGCTGTTTGGCACTCATTTCAGTTTTAGAGAGTTAACTGGGGACACTGAGGGGTTATATAACTTATTTAGGGTCACATAGCAAGTTTCTATTAGAAGTGAGACTTGAACTTGGATCTTCCTGACACTCCCTAGAGTTACCTCTTAACCTTTTTTTCTGATGAATGATTTCATTTCCAGTTGGTATCAAAAAAACAAACAAGCAAAAAACCCCAAACTGCCTCAAAATGGATTATAGTTCTTAGTGGATCTTGTTCTACCCTCTACACCCCACATCTGAATTCAGGAAGTTTCATGTGGAAGTTCCATTGATCAGTTTTGTTCCAATACCCAAGATTCCAGAAATACTGAGAGAGGAAGCAGCATGTTTCAATCATGAGTTGGGAGATAAGTTAATGGTTCCCAGGCTACATATCACTGAATTGAATTCCTGTGATAATTTTTAACCTTTGCTCTTCATCAAACAACCCTGTCTGAGGTACGCCAGTCAGACCCAGAACCTTTCCCTCACTGCCCATCTTTAGCGCTGCATGGTTTTGCATTGCTTAAGGATAAACAGACTGGAGATGCATATGGTTAACATTTCTTGTTTGAACTGGTGCAGGGAGAAGTTGTTTAGCATCTGCAGGTCTCACATGGTGTCCTGGGCAGTAAAGGAATAAGTGAAGTTGCTTCAGACAGCATGGAGTCGACAATTCTTGGATTTGCCTAAGAAATCATGGATAATTAAATTAACATGAATTGAATGCAAAACGTTAGAAAAGAAGCATTAGAATAGGTCCCCTGTCTAAACCCAGGATCACCAAATTTACCTTTATTATAGGAGGCTATAAAAATCAGAGAGGTAGAATAATTATATTAAAAACAACAAAACACAAAAATATTTATATATACATACTTCTTTTCCACCAATGGGATTCCAAACCACAAAAGACACTCATGGAAAAACCTATTTGCAAAAGGAACAATGCTTTGTGATCAGTCAGTTTGTAATTTAAGATTATTGAATGGCCAAAAAGACTCCAGATAAAGTGAATCAGAAAGGTGCTCAGGAGAGGGAAATTGGGTTCCTGCTTCAATTTGTCCACTTCTCCTTCCTTCTGTACTTTCATACCTGAAAATCAAGACTGGCTTCAAACACACTCATTGTAATTTCCATGTAGCCATAATGGAGGTGAAGCATTAAAAGGGAACTGACTTGTTGAACTGAATCGACTTGGCGGGGTGGAATTCAGTCCCCTGCATGCTTGAACAGCCTGGGCAATACACACCTTCTTTTTCCTCCCATCTCTGGGGCTGCCCATTGCCCCAAGTTAATTCATTTTATTCAACATACCACTATATGCTCTCACTGGATAGATTTTCATACAAATGAGCTCAGATTCAAACTGTGGTTATGAGATTAAACTTGTTTTGTTGTAACTTTGAAGGATTTTTAGTGCACAGATGTTGACTCCAGCTGTTTTTTGCCAGTAATCTACAAGGAAAATGGTCCTAAGTAGGTGGTGTCCTTACTTGATGGCATCACAGTGTATCCTACTAAGACACATGCACAGATAATCCTAAGTTAAAAATGGATTATGAATAAGAATTCTCTTGGAATGGAGGGAGGAGAGGATTTTATTTTTTAAAGGGTAGACATACTGTAATAAAATTGCCTAGAATAGAATTTGAGCCATAAGAAAGTTTAAATTTGTTACTGCCCATTTGCAATATATGCTTGTAAATAATGTTAAAGAATTTGATGGCAATTTACCAAATTCTTGGTAACATGCATGTCTTTGGACAGGTTCCTGGGTTTTCTCATCTGTTAACAGACTTCAAATAAATGTTTCCAAGTTTGCTTTTGAGTGAACTACCATTCTACCATTCATAATACCCTCATGCTTGCAAGTTCCTTATTATTTTGATTTTATCTTATACCTTACAACTTTGTGGAATCCTTTTATTGTCTTACCTTGGTGAATACCTAGTATTCAGAGTTCAAATCCTGCCTATAATCACCACATTTACATGTATCTGGGGTAAATAGGAAGGAAAAACAATTAAAATGTAATTTCTCAACATAAGGAAGAGAGGAGGCAGTATATTAAAGCTTGACAGTGGCATCTTGAATCTAAATAAGCTGTGTACTGAAAGAATTCACAGCTATCCTAACTGGGCCCACTGTAGATTTATATTACTCAATCTCAAATAGGTCCTCAGTATTACATGACAATGCTTTTATTCTTTTCAAACTGATTATCACATTCCCCACTGCAACTTTCAAACTTTCTCTCTCTTCCTCAACCCTCCTCACTCCTCCCTTCCTGCAGAAATTTTCATATCTTACTTTACCAAGAAAAGAGGTCATTTTTGTCAACTCCTTCTCTAATATATTTCATGCCTCAGACCCTCTAAACATTACTCCCTACAGTCTCTTCTAAACCACATGCTCTGGCCCTGATAAATAAATTTGCAGTCTCCTTGAATATGCCCTCTCTTACATTTTGTGGAAACATCTCCCCTTGATCAATCCCCCCCCTTAATATTCATATTTCATTCTTTCATTACTGTTTGAAATATATGCTCACCTAAGTCTCCTCCAATCTTTAAAACTTTGCCATTTAAATATTTAAACTTTTTATTTAATCCTATCATTCCCTCAAACTATCATCCTTTATTATATACTTTCCTTTGACAACCAAGTACCTAGAAAAAAATCCTCTATACTTGTTGCTTCATTTTTTTTCCCTTTTCATTTCTCAACTGAAAGGTCAGTTTTCATCCTTCTAGATAAATCTTTAGCATTAAACACTGTTGACCATCTAATCCACCTGGAAATGTTCTCTTAAGGGTTTTGTGATACTCTTCTCTCTTGGCTCTCCTTCTACCTGTCTAAGTCATTTCATGCTCTCATGCTGATTTATGATCCACTATAGATATCATCCAGGTCTCTGCACTGGGTTCTCTTCTCTTATCTATATTATGTTCTTTCTCACTTTGTGAGCTTATCATAACATAGATATTCAGGGCTAATATCCAGTGCCAATCTCTCCAATTCAATCAGATCAGTCTCATATCATAATAAGGTCCAATCCCATAGAACTGGCTACCTATTGAAACTTATAGGCATCTTCAATTCAGTATGTCCAAAATTTTTTCCTCTTTATATAGGGAATTTCTAGGTGAGGAAAGAAATTTCTATTACCATTCAATCTGGCAATTTATTTGCAAATTGTCATTTTAGAATGCTATCTACAACACTGAGAAATTGAGTGACTTTCCCAGGTTCTCACAGGTAGTATGTATCTAAGATGGGGCTTAAGCCCAGATCTTCCTGTCTAACTCCCAAGTTTCTTTGCTAGATCAAATCCTTATCCCTCCTTTTCTCCCCTAGTTAAAAGATTTGCTATCTCAGTTCTCTCTTCCTCACCTTCCACATCCAATTAATTAAGTTTCACTTATTTTGCCTCCAAAACATTATCTGTCCCCATCTTTTCATTTACCTATATAGTTAGCTACCAAGTTCCTACTCTAGTTCTAGTTCTTATCATCTTGGCTATCAGACTTACCTGGGTCTTAGTCTCCTCATCTGTAAAGGGCTTAGACTAAATGGTTTCTGAGGTCCTTTCCAGCTCTAAATCTAGGATTTATATCTATGACCTCTCACTTTGTCTATTTGGATGACCCCTTAATTAGATCTCAGGCTTATAGACTCTACCCTCATCAATCTGTCTTCCACACAGAAAGAAAAGTAAATTTCCTAAGGCATGTTTGATTAGTCCACATCCCTATTCAAAAGTGATCACCTATTGTTTTAAGAAAAAAGAATAGGAAGTGAATGATTTGTTAATCACTACCTTTTTTTACACTTTTGTGTATATATATATATATATATGTATATACATATATATATATATATATATATATATATATGCTGTTTGCACTAAATTTTAACATTATCATTTTGGAATGTGAATAAATGTCAAACATAAAAAGCATAAACTCCTTATCTTATTAATTAATTCCCTTCACTATATAGTTCAAGCCTTTCTCTAACTTTTTTTCAAACTACTCTTGTTCACACACACACACAGTTGCAACCAAATTTGTTTCCTTGCTGTTCCCTGAACTAGAATTCTTCCTAGGACCACTGTGTCCTTGCATAAGCTGTCTCTTATGTTTGGAATATATTCCCTTTCTACCAGTACTTAAATGTCCTTCAAATATCTAGCTTCTCTTACCATCCTTTTAAAGATACCACCATGCTCTCCTCACCCAGGCTCAAAAATCTAGGTGTTATCCTTGACAATTCCCTCCCTCTCACCCCTCCCCCATATTCAATCAGCTGCCAAGTTTTACTGATTCATCCTTCCCTACATCACAAGTCCTTCTCTCCTCTGACTCTGTCACCAGCCTTCAGGTCCTCATTACCTTCTTCCTGTAAGAAGTCTTCTGCTTATCTTTCTGTCTCCAGTCTCTCTCCTATCCAGTCTATCCTTCACTCAAATATCAATGATATTCCTCCAGGTCATATCAATCTATGTCACACAGGAATTCAATAAATTTCAGTAGCTCCCTAGTAACTCCAGGATCAAATCAAAAGTTCTTAATTTGGCTTCTATAGCCCCTCAGAACCTACCTTTTCCTTTGATTTTAGTCCCCTCCATGTACTCTGCAATCCAGTGACACTCATGTCCTTGCTGTCTTTTGCACATAATACTCTTCTGTCTCTGCAGTTTTCCTGGCAGTCCCTGTGTTTCTGGAATGTTCTTCCACACTATATTTACCTCCTGGCATCCTTTAAGTCTCCTCAAAAATCCCATTTTTTACCAGAAGTCTTTCTTAATCCTCCCCAATACAAGTCCCTTCCCTCTTTTAATTATCTTCACTTTATCCTGTGTATCGTTTGCAAATAATTATTTTCATATTGCCTCCATTAGACTGTGAACCCATTAAGATCAGGGATTGATATTTTAGTCCTTTCTTTGTATTCTCATTGCTTAGTCCAGTGTCTGACACATATTGGTACTTCATAAATGGTTGCTGTCTTGGCATAACACACAATGTTAGTGTTCTCCCTTTCAAACAATCAAGTATAGACTTATCTGCTTGCATGGCCAATCAGTTATCAAGTACTATTGTTCCATCTCTGCAATCTCTTATCTCATCTGTCTCCTCTTTGGTTTACATCACAAGTATTCTAACTTAGGTCTTTTGCATCTCATGCCTGGAATATCCCACCCCCACATTAGTATCAACACATTCAGTTTCTCCTTCTCTCCAATTCATTCTCTACAAACCAGTCAAACTGATGTTCCTAAAGCATAGTGATGACCATGTGTCTATACTAATCAATACACTCTGCTGGCTCTCTTTTGCTTACAGAAAAAAATACAAATTCCTCTGTGTGACATTTAAAAGCCTTTAGAATCTGGTCCCAGCTCCCATTTCTAAGCTGATTCTAGACTTCTCCATCTCTGAATTCTCTATATTCTAGTCAAATTGGATGGCTGGACATTCCATACATTTGAATTCCATCTAACTTTTGCACAGTCTGAATTGTTTTCACTCCTCTTGCCTGTGACTCATGGAAACCTCAGCTTCCCTCAAGCTTCATTTCAAGTACCAGTTCCCATATGATACCTCTCTTGATTCCTTCAATTAATTAGTGCCTCCTCCATGAAATTATTTAGTACATGCTTTGTATTGACTTGTTTGTCAGTATATTGAATTATGATCACCACTACCACCAGCACACCCAATAGAGTGTAAGTTCTTTGAGACCAGGTACCGTTTCATAATTATTTTTGTATCCCCAGTGTAATTTAAAAGAATGGTATGATAGTTCGAGGTGATAGAAAATGAAAAGGAGTTTTTTTTTAAAACAAAACATGAGTATATTTTAGGCAGATGGGAAAGAGCCAGTGGTGAAGGAGAGATTGATGATGCATGAGAGAAAGGTAATGACTTTTGGAGCAGGTAGGAGGGAATGAGATCAAGGGCACAGATACAGGAATTAACCTTAAAGAGAAGTAATGAGAACTCATGTTTATATTATACTTTAAGTTTTATAATGCTTTTCATAATTTTTTCATATTTAATATTTTTGTTAGGCTTTTCAAATATCATCCTTCCATCTTGTAGATGAGGAAACAGAGAAACAGAAAGGAAGGAACTACTATGTGCTAAGAACTTTACAAATATATCATCTAATGCAACAGTTCTAAGATATGTACTATTGTTACCCCCATTTTATATTTAAAGAGATGGAGGCAGACAGAGGTTAAGGAACAGACTTAGGATCATACTAGTTGGAAGTGTCAGAGACTAGATTTGTACTAGTCTTTCATAGCCTAAGCCCAGCACTTTATCATCTACCTGCCTCAAAAGTTAAGTGCCTTGAATAAAGAAACACAATGGACATGACAAATCTAAGATTCAATCTCAGATCTCTCTTGATTCCCAATCCAATGTCCCTCCATTTGTACCATGCTAGCTGTTCTTCTAGTACAGTACTTGGCATATAAAAGGTACTTTTAATAAATATTTTTGCCTTCTGGGACTATGGATAAAACAGAAAGAGAAAGGATAGTGATACTAAGACGATTTGAGGAATGGAAGAAGAGAATGATAGATCATGCTGGTGATTCCAATTTTCTAGTTTCAACAAATAAAAGACTTCTCTAAGTCTGTAAGTATGGGGTGAATTAGCTCTGAAAGATAAAAAGAAAAGGTTTGGAACAGTGACTGTGGGAAATAATCTTGGTAGTCACTAAGGTCATAGTAATAATATGGAGTAAACTCAAGAGCTAAGAAAGATTAGGTATCATGGATATATATATATATATATATATATATATATATATATATATATATATTATATATATAGGCAAAATTGGCTCTATTTCCTTATTCCTCCCAGCAGCAACATCCCTACAGATAAAATGGAAAAAAGACATGCAGTGCTTTCTCAGGGATAGGAATTTGCAAGTAGGGACATTTAAAGAAGACAAGGAACAGGTGAATGTGATATGCTAGGGTACTAGTTATTGGGATATTCATATGGCAAACTACCAGAGCAGGGCTGGGTATGGAAGCACAAAGTAGAACATATGGCCTAGACTATTAGGGATAATTCAAAGATTAAAGGTCAAGAGAAAAGAGTAAGTTTTCTGTGAGGACCATAGGAAAAGGTTGACTTTGCCCAAATCCTATGCAGCCTGCAATAGCATTGACATGGTGACATTTCAGACCTCCATCAATTTCTTAACCTATGAAACAGCTGTCAGAGATACAGAAGACAAAGTCACAGCATCCTTCACCTTGAATGAAATACATAGGAATTTTAATGGTTAGGTTGCATTGATCAACAACCCCTTACACTGTCCCAGATGATGGGTCTGGGAGTTTGGACTACATATCATTCCCTATAGTCCTCTGATGAAAAAAACCATAATCTACCCATAGCCCCTTGCTCCATGTCTTGCCCTATCATGTCCTCTACCATCACCACACAATATTCCTTCCCTTCTGGAGTAGATGGAAGGACAGGCTACTATTTTTCAAAGTTTTAGATTTGTTTGTCAGAGTTGGTATAATTCTGAGAGATGACAATATCTGAAGTATGACAACATCAGTATATGGCTAAAGTGGGGGTTGTCTCTAGAGTTGAATTTGAGTATCAGAGAAGTCAGATTTCTAGAAGATTAATCAATATGAATATTGAAGTTTACAAAGATGATGTCAGGAGATAGATTAGAGAAGGAGACCACCACTTAAATACTAAACTCATTGAAAGTGCTTTAAAATACTGTTACCAAAATACTCTTTTAAACAAATTTACAGATGATGAGAGTAGAAAAATGGGAAGAAGATTGAACAAATAGACAGAATGGACCTTGAGAGAAGAAAAATCATAGAGGGGTGGAGGTAGAAAAATGTTCTAGCAGTAAGAATAGGAAAAAAAGAGTATATCTACCACTCATTCTGGCTCTGTAAGTCGGGGGGGGGGGGTCACCATCGGAAAGGCTTACAAGGAATATAGTGGCCCCAGGAAGAGCTCACAATTATCTTAAAACAAGGAGATAAAAGGAATAAATGTTAGCCTAAAAATCTCAGTGTTGTAAGGAAGTTAAGAGACCATATCTAGAGTAAAGATTCCAAAGGACATGGTAGAATTGACTAAGTCATGGGTGAAAGTCAGTCAACAAACATTTATTTAGTATTTGCTATGTGCCATATACTTGGCCAAATTGCTGTGATAAGGAAAAAGTATGGTTAACTGAGTAAGAGTTTAAGAGGAAGCTATATGGGAATAATGCTTGTACCTTAAATAGTGATGCTGAAACCTAGAATTGGGGAAATTCAATAGGATGGAGATAGGTGAGGAATGCTAAGTGGGCACAACTAAAAGCATAGAGAATTGATAGAGTTAGATAGATTTAGAATTTATAGGTAGATAGAATGAAATAGAATTTAGAACCTTAAAGGGTTATAGAGCATGTTTTCCTGAAGTAGCCACTCTTCAGATAGCTCAATGAGCGAAAAGTTGTAATCTGGGTTCCAACTTCCCAGGATCAATCCAGGGAGGACTAAAGAGTTTTTCAAGGAATGTCAAGTGTCTAATAGGTTTCTTTTGCTTTACTATTTTTTTGGAAAGGCAATGGGGTTAGGTGACTTGCCTAAGGTCACACAGCTAGGTAATCATTAAGTGTCTGGGGTTGGATTTGAATTCAGGTCTTCCTTACTCCAGGACTGGTGCTTTATCCACTGCACCATCCAGCTGCCCTAGTAGTTTTCTTATTGAGGGCAACCAGAGGTGCTACATATAGAGCATCAGGTCTACAGCCACAAAGACTTGAGTGTGCATCTGATCTCAGAGACTTGTGAGATATGTGACCCTGGACAAGTCATTTAACTCTATTTACCTCAGTTTTCTCATATGTAAAATGACATAGAAAAGGAAATATCAAACCATTCCATTATTTTTGCTAAGACAATGCTACATGGGGTGATTAGTCAGACACAAAAAGCTGGTGAAGGTGTGCTTTGTCTTGAGTTGAGGGATCAGGGTCTCAGATCTCTGCCTTCTAGACTTCAAATCTCCAGATTGGGAAAGGAAGAAGACAGCTAAATGTTCAGCCTCTTCCAGGTTTTTCATTGCATTCTGCATTATAGCCATGGTAATATTTCAGACCTTTACAAATAATATTCTATGTCATCAACCTTTAAAAAATCATCAACATAATTAATTTTAACATCATTTTAACTTTAGGTAGAGTGGAAAGGGTAACATATAAAACATTATGGATTATGTCAGGGGCTAATTTCCAGTCAAATCTTTATTGTATAATCTTCCTGTATTATATTCTTTAATTGCTACCTAATTATTTCATGGGTAAAAAACTTTAATCATCCTAACACACTTGTAAGTGCCTGATTTGTAGGAATGATAATTATAATATTTTTATTATTCTTGTTCGATCATTACCAATTCTTCATGATCCTGTTTGGGTTTTGTTTTGTTATTTTGGCAAAGAAATTGGAGTTTTTTTCCCCATTTCCTTCTCCAGTTCATTTTACAGAATAAGAAGACTGAGGTAAAAAGGTTAAATGACTTGCCCAGGGTCACACAGTAAGTTTCTGAGGCCAGATATGAACTCAGATGTTCCCAACTCCAGTTCCAGCACCCTATCGTGGTAGCACCTGATTGTCCTTCAAATTATAAGATTATTTCTTTTATAATATGCAATAATTATGTTATATTCTTCCCCAGAACCTCATTAATAAATCTTTGCTGAAATGAATTAATCAAATCATTAGAATGTGGATGGAGCTATTCTTTTTTTGTTTTTGCAAGGTGATGGGATTAAGTGACTTCCCAAGGTCACACAGCTAGGTAACTATTAAGTGTCTGAGGTCGCATCTGATCTCAGATCTTCCTGACTCCAGGGCCCATGCTCTATCCATTGTGCCAACGTAGCTGCCCTGAGCTATTCTAAAGTAACCTTAACCACTTCTTTATTTCACTCCTTGCTAGTCAAGCCAGTACTTTTCACCCTTTTCTGTTACATCAAAATTTTACACAGTGAATTCTATTCGTCTCAATATTACAATTGAAATGTTCTATTTGTCAATCAGAGAAAGAGAAGAATAAATGAAGTAATTCAAATTTTAATAATGTAGTTTATTCTAAAAGTGTCCCATATGAGTACTTAATAGACAGCAGAGATTAATGAACAAAAGCATGTTGACATAATTTAAAAATACATCATACTTCATATTCTTTTCTTTGTAGAGATGTTACTCCTCAATACAAATATAATTATCTTTTTTATTGATAAGCAAATAGTTTATTTCTATGCTTTAAAAGGAAAGCTCTGCACTTATTCCATCAATCTATATCCCAAATCAGACAAAACAAAGTCACATATAAAGGTTTATCTAATGTATACTATATGTATATACATATGATATATAATATAGAATAACTATGTATTTATATATTTCATTAAGGAAATATTTAGCATCATCTCATGCATCAGACCAAAGAAAGAAAAGTTATCTCAAGTTTGAGGCACTTCTATGGGTTATCACTTATTCAAAACTAAAGATTATGAGCCCTCACCAATATATTCAACTAAGCAGAGAACACATTATCCCAAAGCAAAAGACTTTTAATAAATTAGCAAATGAAATAAAATGATAAAATTTTTTCTGCTCCTATACCTATCTGCACCCTGGATACCTACTCTTTTGGGGACAACACTACTTGGAGGAAGAAAGCACACCTACAGAGAGCATGTAGGAAGGCTTGTGTGAAACTCAGATCCTTAAATTTACATAGCCTCATCTTACTTTTTTTGATTCATTATGCTGTTTTCTTGTTGTGTTTTTTTTTTAAACCTGGGAGTTGTGCCACTGTGCTCCACCACATTATTTCTGCCAGTCTTCTCCATTGTGTTTCATGTTTACTAAGTTTGTTTAGCCTCTTCAGGGTCATTGGCTGCTTTCTGCTTCCATGAATCAATGTAGTAGATAAAAAGCCTCTCCTTGGAAGGGAGATGATGGCTTTTTCAGTGCAAAGCCTAAAAAAGTATGAACCACCACTCTCAAGTAGGCATCTGAATAAAAGAGAATATCTCAGACTAAGATCATCTATTGTTTTGACTGTATTTTTAAAAATATTTAATCAAAGTCTTTGATTCTAAATAACTATATGACATGGATTTATTTTACTTCCTGTTAAGTCCCTGATTGTGAATTTTTATTCCCCCAAACCCATTTCAGAGATTCTTCCTCGTCCCCAGGTCCCTCCAAATCCCAAGAATCAAATAGAAATTGGAACAAATTTCACAAAATCTCTGATTGGCATACAAATAAAACTCAGGGAAAACACAAAAATCTAGGTGACCCAGGCAGGGCCATTAATTTCTACTGTGGTTTCACAGTTTTGCATTCTTGCTCTCATTATTCATATCTACTACCAGCAACAAAAATCACTGATCTTTTATGCAGCATTCTATCTAGCACAAACCTCCTTGGTCTCCCTACATACATTTATGAGCACATGTCATGCATATAGTACTTGATTATGGGCAATACAAAAAGAAATCTTTTAGGAAAGTAGGGCCTAATATGGAAGAAGGGAAATGTAAGAATATAAGAAATTGCCAGAAACTTAAAAAAGTGCATGATAACATTGTCAAATATGGACATGTACTAACTAAAAAAACGAAATGAGGGAGCAATGACAACAAGGTATATTGGGCCAGAGAAGCAATAAATTAAAGAGAAAATGCAAAGTTCATTGGTCATAATTATTTTTTTATTTCAGAAGAAATGGATTCTGAGAATGAGGCAGGTGGTTGACTTGGAAGATTTTTAACTATGAGAAAGTCTATATGCATAATCCTCAAAAAGAAAATAAAAGGATTGGACTGAGAGTCAAGGAAATAAAATTATGCCCAAAGTTCAAATCACCTGCAGAAGAGGTATATAAAGATAAGGGAAGACATATGTCATTACAGAATCTCAGAGACTAAAAGGACATCAGGCAACATTTTTTTCCTTGACTAAATATGCTATCAGTCAACTCACTTTTATTAAATGCCTACAAGGCATTATGTACTGAAGATATAAAGAAAGGCAGAAATAAGTCAGGCAGGAGGGCAGGAAGGCAGGAAATGGGGAGGAAAGAAGGGAAGGAGGGAGGGAGGAAGGCAGGGAGGGAGGGAGGAAGGAAGGCAGGAAGGAAAGAAGAAAGCAAGGAAAAGAAAGAGGAAAATAGCCCCTGTTTTCAAAAAGATTTCATTCTGAGAGAAACATGCAAACAATTTAAATACACACATATGGTAAAGTGATAATTTAGGTGGAAGGCACTGAGATTAAAAAGGATCTGGAAAGACTTTTTGCAGAAGACAGAACTTTAGCTGAGATTTGAGGGAAGCCAGGAGGTGGAGCTAAGGAGGGAAAGATTCCAGGCATGGAATCTTCTACTTGAAAACTTTTAGTGAAGATAATCAGACATTAACTTCTGAGCCAATTCATTCTACTCTTGGATAGCTCTGTACCCACTGTTCTAAATTCAGCCCTCTGAGAACAAGCTGCTCAAATCTAATCCCTTTCAGACAAGTTAGGGTCTCAAATATTCGATAAATCCTATCATGGCACTTTTGTCCCTTTAACCCCCACCTAGTTATTTCTTCTTTAGGCTAAATATCTCCAGTTTCTTTCTTCAAATACAGAGGCTCCATAAGCATCCTCATTACCCTCCTCTGGACATTCTTCAGCTCATCAGTGTCCTGAAAATGTGAATCCAAGAACTGAGAACAATATACTAGAGGCAACCTAACCAGCACAAAATATGGCAGCCGAAGGGAAATTATTGCTTCCCTTGTTGTGGATACTTTATCTTTTAAAGTTGCAAAAAAAGTATTGAGCCTGAACCCATCTGATAATCTGTAGTTTTGAATATCAGTTTACCTAAAATGTGACACATAATCCCCCATCATCAAAGAAAAAAGATTTTGAGTACTTTCATTGAGTGAATGCTGTGATGGTCAAATTACTCCTTCCAAAAGGAGAACACCTTAAAGAGGAACCAATAGAGCGCTAGAAGCAGTTAATTGATCTCCAGCATGACTGGGATTTTCAGGCTGGTGTTAAGTTTAACAATCTTGAAAGGTGTTTTGGAGTTCAAATGCAAAATAAGTCCCTCCCTCAGAGGGAATTCTGTGAATTAGTCAGAAGCAGAGGCATTTACAGCTCACAGGTTTCCTCATTTGCTGGAGGGTATCGTTATCTTTATGGTTCTATATACAAAAAAAAAGGCAAGTGGCCCAGGTCATGCCTCTTCCCAAGAAGAACTTAACATGGATTGGGGGTGGGGGCACTGTGGGGGTGAGGTGGGTAAGGTGGGGAGGGCTATGAAGATTAAAACAACTAAACAAATGTGAGAACATAAATACATATGCACATACACTCAAAAACACATATTCTCCATTTCGAAACTGGAGACCTTTCCCCTAACAGTGAAGATTAATTTATTAGAGGTGCAAAAATGTTCTTTTTGAGGGTAATTCGTCCATGCAAATTAACCTATGTTATTACATTGTTCCTTCTTGAAGAGTCAGAATGACAGACAGACAGATCTCAAGATCTGTAACCTGAACCTTCAAGTAGGGCACTTTCTCTGTAGTAGTGAAGAATGAATGAATACCTGAATGAAGGACAAGATGAAGTGGGAGAGAGGAGAATTTCTGTCTTTTTACTCTTGGTCTCTTCATGTTCTTGCTTTCAACTTCAAGAAAGAAGATGGATGAGAATTAGAGTCTGAGAAGCCAACATGAGAGAAAATGGTAGTCATCATGTTTTTATCCTTAGCTCACTACACTAGAAACTTCAGGGAAATTTCCTTGAGAGAAAGTTTCTGGGACTCTTTTTCTCGATTGAGCTACCTCACTAACATTGGAATAATTCCTACAATCTTATTACCTGATATATATTTTCATGTGTGTGCTTTCTGTCATTCACGTTTTACTATCAACAACTGAATTAGTTTCTTTGCTATTTGTTATGTTTATTCATTGTGGAACTGGTATTTGGTAGGAAAGCAGTCAAGTCTTGGATATAAAATATTCTCTATTAAGAAATAGCATGTGAAGTTAAGCTTGAATCAAAAAACTACATCCTCTAGTCTAAAAATATTTAAGATAGCTATAAGTCTAGTCTGATATCTGTCCCCTCTCTCTGAGAACAGAGTAGCCTCTGATCCCAATCTCCTACTTTCTTCTCTTCCTGGCAAGAGTCAGTGTCTATTGGAGAAACATGGGAAGAGGAAATGATGGATATGTATCTATTTTTACCTCCCTTTCAGTCAAATAGAGACAGCTTCATTGCATATCTTTTTAGATATAGGAATCCCTTTATCTGTACCAACATGAATAGACATGCCTATATCTATATCTATCTACATGTATATATAATTACAAAAGAAAATCTTCTGAGATATTGCTTCACTCTTATAAGGATCATTAGACAGACAATGATGACTCAGCCAATCAGAATTCACTAATGTTGTTTTTTTTTTTGGCAAAGCAATGGGGTTAAGTGGTTTGTCCAATGTCACACAGCTAGGCAATTATTAAGTGAACTCTGGTCCTCCTGACTCCAGAGCTGGTACCTTATCTACTACAGCACCTATATGCCCCGAATTCAACTAATTTTATTATTACTGCATTAAAATCACAATTTTAAACCTAGAAATTTAAAGCTGAGGTAATTTAATAAGTAAAAGATTCAAATCCAGAGAGGTGAAAGTAATTTGCCAAAATTTGCATGTTTACATAATATCAGAATTGCAACTAGAGTCCCTATTCTTTACTACTTTTTCCATTCTCTCACATTGCCTGTCATTAGGCAATAGTTTGTTGGATTTAATTTTTAGCTTTTTCATTCCAAAAACCTAAATCACTTCACAATAATGATAGCCTTTGATGAGATTATTATTTTTCATGATGTCAACATTCCAGATTATAATTTTTATCATGTCAAAAGAATCATAAAATCCCAGAATCTGAAAGTTGGAGGGTACCCCCAGTGAGCATTCAATCCAACCTAAACCTCAAAGGAATTCCACTAGAATATATCTGACAAGTGGCTGTCCTGGCTCTGCTTAAAGACCTCCAATGAGGAATCTGTCACTTCTCTCGAAGTAATCAATCTCACTTTTGGATGGCTCTGTTAAGATTTTCTTCAAAGAGCCTATATAAGTTTCTTTGAAATTTACACTTGTTGGGGGGGGAAGAAAAAAAATTTCCACTTGTTGTTTCTATCCCTCCCTCTGTTGCCAAACAGAACAAGTCTTATCCTTTTTCAGTCAGTTAATAATCATTTATTAATTGCCTTCTTAATATAAATTACTTTCCAGATAATACTAAAATCATGGTTTTGTAATATATGTTAGAGAATAGGAATCATAGTTTGGATACCACATCTGAGCACTATTACTCTGTAAGGTATTTAGGCTCTCCTGAATGAAATTTTTGGATTGCAATAAGAATGCATAAGTAATTATCTAAAGCAAGACCATCTAATTATAACAAAGGGGTTCCAATAACAGCACAAATCATGAAAGTGGAACTTAAGTGCTTTATTATCAGAATCATAAAACAGATATATAGTCATTTATTGTATTACTGAAAATCCTTTATTTTGATAATATAGATTAGAGCTTGCTTTTCAGATTGTCATTTTTATGCTTGAAGATATGTCTTCTCCTTTGTCATAATGATATTAACATTATTACATGATATCATGTCATTGTTTCTAATGGACATTTTCATAAACTCTCTTATAATTTACACACAAAGGGCAATGATGAGGTTCTTGCTATAATATTAATTGACCCACGTTGTACACCTAGAAAATGAATTTCACGTCTTACAAATATGTATGAGGCTATAGGCAAATATTTCATACACTATGGCTAGTGATCACCTCATAAAATGTTTTCCCACCATTGAAGAGCACGGACGCACACATATGTATAACTTTGAAATAGATTGCCAGCAGAATGCCTTTGAAAAAAATCCCACTGCAGCTGAAGTATCATCAATTGCTGCGTTTTTTTCTACTGTATACTTTATGAATTGCCTCATCATAATTAACTCCAACCACTGGAATTAATTACTCCAAATGATTTGGAAATTGGTCTTCTCAATTCCTCTGGTATTGGTTGAGATCATCCCTCAGGGTGGGGGAAGTAGTTGGAATTCAGCAAAAAGTATCATGAAAAACACTCAACATTTTCAGATTTTTTTGGTGGGAAGTGGGAGTGGTGATGCTGAGAAGTAATTTAGGCAAATTTTATTCCTTTATAAATTATAGAATGTTAGAACTGGAAAGGAAATTTTCATATCACAACTCATTTTTCACGTGAGAAAACTGAAGCTCAAAGAAGTTCAGAAGATCCTGAAGGTGGAAGAGGCTGGTCTAGGACCCAGGACCTGGTGATTCCCCCCCCCACCCCGCCTTTAAACTACACTGTTCCTTGGAAGTTTTTCTTGGAAATTTTGAAACCAAAATCTTAGAAAGTCTGTAAATTTTCTGAATGCATTTCAACCTTATCCTTAAATCTCTTCAGATTTACCATGATGGATCTTTCTCTGTAAAGCTACAAGGGACATGAAATATTTTTGGGGGGGGGGTTCAACATAAGAACCCGTAGAAAGTATATTGAATACTGACCCTTTTGGGTGGGGGTAGGAACCCAATATAAATATCCAGATTGGCAATAATAAAATCCAGCAAAGCAATGTTTTTCTTCCCTCCTAGGGAAAGAAAAATAAGGTGTTCACTTCTTGGACATTTTAGAACTTACTTCTAACCTTTTTTTGGTGATGTGGATCCTTTTGATAGTGTGGTGGAGCCCATGCATCTCTTCTCAGAATGGTGAATTTAAATAATTGAAGGAAAGTTCAATTTTAGTTGGAGATTAAACAAAATAAAGATGTAATTTTTCTTCCCATTCAAATTCAAACACCCCCTAAAATATATTCTTATACCTCTTTCCACAGATCCCAGTTTTTGAACCCCTACTTTAGAGTCTTTTCATCATAAGAGTTTTTCAGATTGAAGATTAGGTACTACTCCAAGAATAACTTTGATTTCTTTTTTCTACTTACAAATAAATGAATAAATGTAAATATTATATATAAATAATATATAATAAACAATAATATGATAAATAAATAATATGCAAATATAAGTAAATAAAGGCATGCCATCTCTGTTGAGAAACTTCTTGAAAGCAGGATGTAGCATATGACTTGGTGCAAAGTATCTAAAAAATGCTTCTTGATTAACTGATAGATTACTTCATTGGAAGAAGAAACCTATTAATTTTTCTGAGTTTTCCATCTTCCCTGGAAAAAACTAATTTAAAAAAGCCTTTATAGCCTGAGTGAAGTCAAGGGTGACCTAACCAACATGCTGTTTAAAACCAATGCTGATTTAGGAAAGGTCTCAAAGTATGTCATGTGTTTACAAGAACAAACATGTACACACATACACACATACACACATACACACACACATATATATCACAAAATGAGAATAAAAATAAAAATAAGATGAAAACAATGTCCCCCTCTCTTGTTTTCTGTTGATTCCTACTATGGGCCTTGTTAGTTATTGTTGTCATTTGTACTTCATTCTCAAAGAGAACCATGATATCAGGGAGGTTATGCCATGACATTCAAGTGAATTGGATATAAGTGAGGCAGAGCTGAGCAAAGTCACCAACCTTGCTCTCTCCTCCAGATCTATTTTGTGTTCATTGGGCAGATATGGATCAGGATGACTAGAGATGTCCCTGGATTCTACTATGGGCCTATTGATGTGCTGAAAGCTAGCATTAAGTACTGATTACTAATTCATGTCAATCGACTGCACAAAAATCTGGAAAGTCTAGATGAATTATTTTATCGGTATTGTCTATTTCATAGATGTATTAAATGGAGATACTATATAAGATAATAAATCTCTTGCACCCAGGAGCCTTTATAAAGTAATTTCTTACAATAAAAATTTAGATAGCATCCTAAAGGTTTCACCTCATCAAGTCCAAGAATCACCTTTGTGATTCTTTCAGTCTGTGAAATCTCTCTATTTTGATATGTATTTGAGAAAATATATAATCAAAACATCCATGTCTGTGTTTGTAGAGCTCAGAAAATACTGAAGAATCCTCCCCCTATTCTGGAAAACTTGTTTCCTCTCTTGAATATCCTTAGAACATTTTCCCAAACACATTCAGTTTCCTCTCCTGTCAGAACAGCAACTCCATTTTGGGTTCTACTGATTTGCTTTAATCAAATTACTCAGTTAAGAAATATAAGTTTTGTTCATTTTCTCTTTTTTTTCCCAAACTACTATTTTGTCTCTGGCCTCCTTCTTGCCAACTCTTGATGACATGGCATTGATTGCTGCTGCTGAATCCATTCCCTTTGCAACAGAAGACTACTGGATTATAAGAAACTAGCATTGCTCTTGTGTTCCTGCCTCTTCAGCATGGAGTGGCAGCTTATTTAGTTCAAGACAAAGTTGACCAACAGAACAGACCTTTGGCCTTATATTTAAAAAAAACTGAAACCAAAGAGACCCCAAATCTCTCATTTTTATGACCCTTTCTATACAACCCTCCTTTGAGGTCAGGATTGCAAAATTATTGCCTCCGTTTGAAAGACAGATTTAAGTCCAATGTCCTTTCCAATGTCTTTCTTTTTTTTTAGGTTTTTTTTTTGCAAGGCAAATGGGGTTAAGTGGCTTGCCCAAGGCCACATGGCTAGGTAATTATTAAGATCGGATTTGAACCCAGGTACTCCTGACTCCAGGGCCAGTGCTTTATCCACTGCGCCACCTAGCTGCCCCTCCAATGTCTTTCAAAACAGAAATAAATATATATGGTTAAGACCTAAGAACTTGCTGGTCTTTCATAAGTCAAATCAGTCAGAATTATTTAGATATTGCTCAGAAAATTCCTTTGTTCTAAAATTTTACAATTTTGTTATTTCCTTTTGATTATGACACACTAATGTCCTATGTCAATATAAAATGTCTGTACATACAAGTTGTAGGAAATATTTTTTTTAAAACCCATGATCAAGGATATTTGATGCATTGTTTTATTTTTGTTTTTGTTATGAGCTAGAAATTCATAAAAAAGGAAGGAAATGTATATGAAACTATACACCTATTATATATCCTTTTAAAAACATATTTGAAATTTAATATAGTGGTGCCAACAACATATCTCATTGATTTTTTCTTTCTTTTCTTTTTTCATTACTGTCACTACTCCTACTTTCCTTCACAATTCTATTCATTCCACTAAAAGCCTTCTTTTATTGCAAGTATAACAAGAAAAATAACCTGTATTTTATTGGTCATGTCACTTTTTTGCACCTTTAGCCCATCACTTCTCTACCAAGGGGGAAAGCTTCATAGTTCTGTGAGACTTTATTGCCTTCTAGAATTAAGGGTTTCTCAGGCTACTAAGATTCCTTTCAGCTCTCAAATTCTGTGATTCTGAGGGTCAGATTAACCTATTCGAGAATGAAGGATTAATTTTTACAATATATTTATTCCCATATATTTGTCTATTGGTGCCCATCAGAACTGGGGCCTTGCTATAGAATACATGGACTACCTGGACAAAGAGGTTTGGGCAGGCTGAGGTAAGTCACACCTCAATTCCTCCTGAAATGGAAGAGAATTCAGTATTTCCCTGAAGTCAATGAACTGAATCCTAAAACCCAAATTTCATGGGGAACATTGGATTTCCAAAATAACCTAATAAGAGGTGATTTTTTGCTGAAAAAGCACTTTAAACACAATAATTCATTTGATGATTTTTCACCCAAATGAGATACTTAGTTCTATTATTCGAATTTAGTAGAAGAGAAATCAGGAATTCAGAGTAGTTAAGAGACTTGTCTATGATTCTCAGTGCTTCTGATCCTATGCACAGGATCTGCTTTTTCCACTAAACCCATTCACTCACTATGGCTTTGGGACTCAGACTGAGAGAGAATAAATGTAAACTAGCTTTCTTTATTTGGATATCTTTTCTTTCCCATTCATTTAAAACTCCTCTTCTCTCTCTCTCTCTCTCTTTCTTCCTCCCTCCCTCCCTCCCTCTCCAATCTTTCTCTCTCCCTCCCTGCCTCCTTCTCCTCCTTCTCCCCCTCTTCCTCCTCCTTCTCCTTCTCCTTCTCCTCCTTTTCTTTCTCCTTTTTTTATCTCATCTTCTTTCTTCCTTTTTTCTTCTTTCATTTTCCTCTTCTTTCTTCTTTTATCTTCTTTCTTCTTCCTTCTCTCACCTTTCTTCTTTTTTTTTCTTTTATCTTCATCTTCTCTTCCTCACATACACACGATTTCCTCTTTTCTGTTCAATGAATACAGGCATACCTCAGCTATAATCCTTAACTGATTCTCTGAAAACACATTAATCTAAATATTGGTAGGATTGATTCTATAGGAACAATATTTGGGCACAGACAATAGTGGCATAATAAGAAGAAGTAGACTGCTACTCAGTGGATTAACATTACTAGGATTCAATTACTAGCTCAGAACATTGTTGGCCATATGATTTTTGTTTTAGACTGAATGGCATTATTGAAGGATTTCACTACATCATAGTCGCATTATGTGATCATATTTAGCAGAGGAAGTAAAACTGTACATTTTTTGCACGTACTTGGCTTCCCAACTCTAAATCCCATAAAACTACCTTTGCCCAGGAGGAAATCTTTGATTGTTAGAATAACTTCACACAGTTGACCCCACAGGAGCTACAGATCTTGTGTGAAGGTAAAGAAAGGGGGATAAATGAGATTTTTACTCAGAGAGGGACAACAGGGGTCTCACTATCCAGCCTGAAGCATTGCTATCATAAACTAGACAGCATACATATAGTACATTAAAATTAATAATACTTCACATATTTTATCACATAGTTCCTCACAACAACCCTTTTGAGGCAAGTACCATCAATATCTGTCCTTTACAGAAGGAGAAACCGAGGCTGAATGACAAAGAAACTTTTCCAGGATCACACAGCTATTAAGTTTCTAAGCTAAGATTTGTTCTTAGGTTTTTCCTGTCTCCCAATCCAGTATTCTATCTACTGTGCCACAGCAAACAATCTTAGTTCTAGAGGAAAGAGGATGGAGACTTATAGAGTTACCCCAACCTATTTGGAAGTAGGAAGGGGAAATATGTGCCTGATTATTGTTCACACTTTCCTAAGACCAGTGGTTGACAAAACAGCAACACAATGAATAAAGTTAGAATAGCACTTCCCTTCTCCCCTTGACTGGCACTAAAGTGATGCAAAAAGGACAATTGTGATTGTTTAGGGAAGGTCAAATACTGGTGACTTTGTTATTCTCTATGAATTATGGTAAACCCTACTGATTTTCTATGACACTAGATCCTTCTTTGAGCCTTGCTAAGTGAAGCCATTCTGTTACCTCTATATACAAAGAAATCAAGTGTCCTCTTGATGACAATGGAAGTTGGTTACAATAGAGGAACAAGTCTCATGGAGTGAAGTTTCCATATGATTTGAGTGGGACAGTTACACACCAGAGGAGTGGGACATCAGTATATTCTCATCAGTCTATTTAGGCAGTGTCATGCCAAGAACCTCTGATAAAAGGGTTATAAATGCATTAATACATTTATGAGAAAATAGTATGTCATATAGCATACCAATGATAAAAATTATCAAACTCTAGGAAGTTTAATAAAGGAGTGATCTTCCATTTATATTTACCATATAAAAATTAGTTTCTTGACCTTAGCTTTAGCCTCATTGCATATTGGTCTTGACCCTAGATCTAGTCTATTTTTTTCAAAATTGTATTTTGTAAAGTTTTAATGTTCCACAAAGCACCATAAGAGTTCCCATCAACTCAATTTAATTCTACATTAATTTGCAGCTACTAAGACAAGATCTGTGCTGGAAGCCAGACATAACAAAGAAAAAGATACAAATAGAGTCTAGTCTCAAGGTGCTTATATTCTCCTGGGAGAGGAGATACTCCTATGGCTCTGTGATCCCATCAGTTTGGGATCTAATGAGGCAGATTGCAATAAATGCGAGAATTTTATCCATGCCCTCTCAAAAGTTCTCCACAGAAGTATTTCTACTTCTATTTCTACCATCTACCTGGCATTTTTCAATTTTTCTATTCAATAATTCCACCTTTTATTTCTATTTTTTTAGGTTTTTGCAAGGCAATGGGGTCAAGAGGCTTTCCCAAGGCCACACAGCTATGTAATTATTAAGTGTCTGAGGCTGGAATTGAACTCAGGTACTACTTACTCCTTACTTACTAAGCCACCTAGCCACCCCATTGCTATTTTTTTAAAGACATGCTTTACTCTTGTGCTTTGGATTCCTTCACAAGTTATATGTTGTAGGCTGTGCTTATCATCATTTGCCTTTCCATTGTTCACTGTATCTTATTTAATCAAAAATTCTGAGCATCAAAGATTAGGAGAGAGTACATTCTAGGCAAAGAAACAACAATGGTGATCAAGGACATTATGCAAACCCATCTGCTTTGCTCTCTGTGTAAGTGGTATATAGAAGGCATATTCAAACTAAGCAAAAATCACCAGATTGATCAAAATCAATCTCATGTTAAAAAAAATTGCTCCTTATTGGACTTGAATCAATCATTAAACATAATAATGTATGTCACATGATTCATTCTTAGTCTCAGGAGAGTGACTGCATAAATATCAGTTACTTTTTTTTCTTAAGGGCAGCTTTACTTTGTTGTCTTTTCTTTAATTCTTGATATCAACATGTACTATGGATAATTGGAGAAATAAGAAAGTTTGAAAAAAGAAAACACAAATACATTAAAAAAGAAAGGATTAAACAAATACCCATGGATCCAATTTAAGTTCTAAATTATAAATATGAAAGAAATACAGCTGTAATAGAAACAATCTCGAATTTGTTTCCTTTTAGTGATCTTACCAAAAATTTTAAAAATAACTTCTTGGTTCTGGCAAATTTACCGAGGCATTTACAAATAACAAGTCTCTGAAGGACTCCACTAGAGACTTTTTGAGTTGATATTGACAAATTAATGACAATGCTTTGTTTCTGTTTCTTCAATCACTTCCAACTCCATCTAATTGTACTTAACCCATATCTCTCCATCACACTCACAATCATAGCATAAAGACTGCATAAACTACCTGACTACTTCTTCTCATCATCTCAGATCCTAGGAAGATCTTAGATCATCATGCATCATATTCTCTTCTTTTCCCTCTGTGTTGCTCTAAGGGATTTCTTCAACTTTCATGAGTTTGATCAGTCATCTTCTTGAAGATTAATCCCCAAACTAGATATTAATTTATAACCATTTCCCCAAACTCTGGTCATACACCATCAACTCCTCCTAAGTATGTTCCATAAATATCTAAAATTTAACATGCCCAGTGTAAAAACTGATTGTTTTCCTCCAAAACACATGCTTGCCACTCCTCCAAACTTCTCTTATCTTTTTTTTTAAGACAAGTTCATACTTCCAGTCACTCAGGTTTGTAATCTCAGTCATCCTCATTTCTTTCCTCTCTCATGGGATCATTTGCAAGTCTTTCCAATTCTGTCTTCACATTTCTTGCAATTTCCCCCTTCTACACAGTTTTTAAAAATCTGTTTGCTTCCGTATCCTCATTTGTGAAATCAGGATAATAACATCACCTATTTCAAAAAATGATTTTGAGGATCTACTGAAATAATATTTATAAAGTACCTAAGATAGTACCTAAAACATAATATGTATTATATAATGCAGTTTTTATTATTTTTTAAGGGTTTTTTCCAAGGCAATAGGGTTAAGTGGCTTGCCCAAGGCCACACAGCTAGGTAATTATTGTGTCTGAGGTCAGATTTGAACTCAGGTATTCCTGACTCCAGGGCCAGTGCTCTATCCACTGTGCCAAGGTTTTATTACTTTTTAAAAGGAAGTGGAGGAAATAGGTTAGGTAACCTTTTTGTAGGAACCTGACTAAGAAATAGGAGAAAGGGGAAAAGAGTTGTAAAGATGAAGTGAACAATGCTTCATATTTTTTAAAGAATGAATAATAAGATGAGGACATGCTTGTAAAGAAAGAGCCAATAGAGAGAAATAAATTGAAAAACTAGGGGGAAAAGGCATGATTTTGAGTCAAGTCACTAGAAAAGATAAGAAAAGTCTCAAAGTCTTCAAAGTGGCAAAGTTGGGAAGTGAACGCAAGTTTTCTGAGGTTGAATTAACAGTTTTCCCACACTGTGCTGTCTCTCTGGTGATTAACTGGAATACTATTTTCAAATACTGACACATCCATGTGCAGAATTAAAAATGTTGGGAAGCATCTTATGAGATAAGCTATTATTTTGTTTCCAATTATGAAGTATCTATTGGTAGTGAGCAATCATATTCTTTCACTAAAATGTAGTACCAGAAATGAACACATTATTCCTTTAGGTTCTAACTAGGGAAGAGAACAATGAAATTATCACCTTCTAGGAGGTCTTAGATATTGTGCTTCTTTCTTTGGTTTATATTGCATTAATTAATATTATGACTGACACACCATTCTAGGAGTCATCATATTCATAATACTGTTAGATGCAGAATAAAAGTGTGCTAAAGATACCATCTTTGAATTGGGCTACTTGGTGGTGATATTGATGGTGGTCTTGAATCATTTCAGTTGTCTTCAATTCTTCATGCTTCTTTTGGGGTTTACTTGGCAAAGATACTGGAGTGCTTTGTAATTTGTTACCATTCAAAAATATTTTTATACTGGGATGTAATTGAAAAATACTGTTTCTGGAATCAGTAGCTCCCTATTTTCTCTATGAACAAATCTGAGCTAGTTACTCTTTTTGCATAATACTAATGATAACTCACATTGTACTTAACATTTGCAAAAGTTTACATATATAATTCCACTTGATCCTCATGACCATTATGATGACTCCTAGATTGGTGTGTCATATATTTTAAGACCATCAAGAATGTGGAGAGTCTATTCAGTATAAGGTAACCAAGCTGGTTAAGAACCCTGAATTAATTGAATTTAATTTTTAAAAAAAACATGCATTGGGGGCAGTTAGGTGGTTCAGTGGATAGAGCACTGGCCCTGGAGTCAGGAGTACCTGAGTTCAAATCCGGTCTCAGACACTTAATAATTACCTAGTTGTGTGGCCTTGGGCAAGCCACTTAACCCCATTTGCCTTGCAAAAACCTAAAAAAAAACATGCATTACGTCTATACTATGAACAAGACATTGTGACATTGTCAATTGAGAGTTAGCTTTAAATCAAGAAAATTTGGGGTAAAGTTTTATCTATGACACAAACTGGTTTCCTGACCTTAAGCAAAACCAACTTTACAGTCTTCTTATGGCCTCTTGTTCTTACTGGTCAGTCATTCAATCATTCAGAAATGACCCTTTGTCAGGGAGTTCAGGGACTACACTATCCATGAGGTTTTGTGGGGGGTTTTTTTGGCAAAGATACTAGAGTAGTTTGCCATTTCCTTCTCCAATAAATTGAGACAAACAGAGGTTAAGTGATTTTCCCAGGGTCACACAGTTAGTGTTTGAAGCTGCATTTGAACTCATGTTTTCCTGACTCCAGACCATCTCTCTGTCCATTAAGTCATCTAACTGTTGCTCATACCCTCCTCCCTACCAAATGTGATAATGGAACTCTGGCCTTTTTGTCAAACAAGACATTGCTTCTCCTGACTCTGGATATTTCCATTGGAATTCTCTCCCTTCTTGTCTCTGTTTCCTGCCTTCCCTAGCTCACTTCAAGTCCAAATTAAAATCTCACCTTCTTCAAGGAACCTCTTCAAATCCCTATTGTCTTCTTTCTATCTTGATTATCTCCAATTTATGCTGTATCTACCTTAATTGTACACAGCTATCTGCAGGTTTTCTCTCACATTGAATAAAAACTGAGCACAGTTTCCATAGAACTCACAACTTCTATGGGAAGTGATTGCTTTCTACCTTTCTTTGCATTCTTAGTACTTAGTACAGTGACTGGCATATAGAAAATATTTAATAAATGTAGTTAACTTGCTTTCAAACTCCCAGTACCCAACAAACTCTCTAAAAAAGGTAAAATACAAAGTGGCTACTAATCTGTACTTATGAATAAGATTTCTTTACACCTGTGCTTTCCAAACTATTTGGTCTCAGGACCCTTTGCACACTTAAAAATCATTGAGGATCCCTGCCAAATATATTTTCCTTATATAGTTTATATCTATCAGTATTTTTTTACCATACTATTAAAATATCTTTAATCTTTTGAAAATAGTTTTGACCAGGCAATGCCACTGAATCTCAGAGAATTCCAGACATCTCTGGAACACATTTTGAGAACCATGTCTGTACACACCAGAGGTGTCAAGCTCATGACCCCCAAAACTCTGGAATTGGGCAGAATTAGATTAAAATTAATTGGGAAATGTTGAACAAAATAAATAAAAATATAATAAAATAGAATTTGTGGGTTCCTAAGTCAATTTGCAGCCTGTAGAAATCAGTTTCTATTTTAATTTGACACGACTGCTTTACACTAATGAAATTATAGGTGGCAGGGGCAAAACAACTAAAAACTAGGGATATAAAGAAAGAATTATAATAAAATTGTAGTTCTACTGGTGCAGAGGAGGGGTAAGAGTAGAATATATGTGTAAATAAGATCAGTGTTGCTCTGAAAAGAGTAAGAAGCTAAGATGAGCGACTATTTGTTATTAATAGAAGATTCCAGAGGGTATCAATGAACAGGGAGAGGAGGGAAGGACAGGGCCTCATGAGGGGTACTGAGATGTATGAGAATGAAAAGGAAAGCAATGTCATCAAAACTATGTATTAAGAAGATTAATCTGTCAGCCATGAACATACAGGATGGATTGTAATGAGTCAAAATCTAGAACAAGGAGACTATTTAGATGGCTATTAAAATATGTTAGGCGTGAGTAAATAAAAACTAAATTGGGGTGAATATAGTAGAGGTGGAGATGAAGTATAGAAAAGTAAAATGGACAGGTTTTTCATTCTAATTAGAAATTCAGGTATAAATAGAAAGGCAGAAGTTTAAGATGATTGAGTTTTCAAGTCTAAGTTACTAGAAAAGTGATGGTACCATTAAGAGAAATATAGTTAAGTCAAGAGTTTGGAGAAAGATAAGGAAATAGGTTGTAAGTACTGGCCACACTATGTGGAATATGTGGCCATACGATAGAAATAACTAGGCAGCAAATGAATAAGAGTATCAGATCTAGAGACAGGAAGACTTATCTTTTTTAATTCAAATTTGACCTCAGACACACTCAGACACTTAAGTGACAAGTCACTTAGCCCTGTTTGCCTCAGTTTCCTTATCTGTAAAATGAGCTGGAGAAGGAAATGGCAAATCATTCCAGGATATTTGCCAAGAAAAACCCCAGGGTCCTGGAGAGGAAGCCATGATTGAAATAACTGAACAGCAATAAGGAGAGGAGTGTGGGAGATAAAGTAGCTAAGAACTATTCACTTAAAGGTTACAGTTAATAAGGATTAACAAAATCACCATTGGAGGGAGGAGGGGGAAAACAACAGGGCCAGAGATAAAACATTGGACAGCACCTACATTTAAGGAACAGGTCTAAGTGAATACCCACAGTAATTGATAATTTCTCAATTAATATACCTGCATCCCTCCAGTCCCCATCTTGTTTTAAAACTAGAGAAGAAATTTGAGGCAATTTGGGAAATGTTAGGGGGGTTCTGAATGGGGAGTGGAGGGGAAAGGTTGTTGCATTTCATTTTCATCTAGAAGAGAAATGGACTTAGTGACATTTAAACACTAGCCCATTTGATTTCATCATCAAGCACTCTAGAAAAATTATTGAATTTATCCATTTTTTCCTCCTGAGTCTGCTGACATGCTTTAGGTAGCTAGTTTATTTGATTTGACACCCACTACACAGGAAGGTTGCCCCTTCTGCTCTGCCTATCAGAGTTGGTATCAGGAACAGAGAAAGAAAAATTGTGCAGCTGGTAGTACAGTGAACCCAAAAATATACAAAGATGTACCAGAGGGAATAGTCATCAACATAAAGTGAACAAGCACCCAGACTATTGATTACATGCTGCTCACAGAACACCAGGCATTTCTGCCAACTCCTTCCCTTCTCATACACTGAGCTACAGACAGCATGTTGTACTTTGCATCATCAGTTTTGATGAATAATGCACTGATAAACACTGGAGCCAATATTCTGGAGGAGCTGAGAAGCCAGATGTCATCTGGACCTCCAATAGTTTTAACCCTGGGTCTCTGACAAGCACTGATGCAAACCCTAGGAATGTACTGGGATAGGCAATTGCTAAGCACAAGATCATGTTGAATAGGATGCCATTGTGAACAATGAATGGGAGAACTGGCTGTCACAAACAAGAAATGCAGGGATGTAAGGATGTTATGATGGAATTTGTTACTTATTGGTAGTTTCTGCTAGGTAAACTTTAATAATCCTGGGAAGACTAGGATTTCAAAAAGAAAGAGACTTGGAAATAACAGGGAAAAAATTGACAATAACATGATTGCAAATGGACTTCAGTGGTAGGCAGATGGAATGAGGTCTCTCCACACTGGAGTTTTGGGAGGGGGTTGGTTATGACAAATTTGAATGTCACCTTCGTGGGAGGGCACATGAGATCCCTGCACACTTCAAGCATTTCAGCAGGGGTACTGCACAGATCATGTTTTAATTCTACCATTAAAGGTAAATGTTCAAAAGGATCAATTAGACACAAGGTTTCCTCCACTTGCTAACCACAGACCTACCCCACGTTGTTTTATGAGTGGAACCTGGAGTAGGAGCAACAATTGTCTTTGCTCTATTTAATTCTTCACCTAGACTTTAACAGATTTTTCTGACCCTAAATCCAACAATAGTTTTTGATTCTATCCCCAAGCATAACCTCATTTCCCCCAACCAATCTGTTTCAGCTTCTTTCTCCTTTCAGTCTCCCCAGACCAAGCTTTCTCTAGCTTTAGCTCTTTCACATCCTCTTCAGTGGTATTCCCTAGCTACCCAAACTTACACTGTCAGGATCAATACCCAACATCTGGCAATAAAAAGCATCTCAGTTTCTAGCATCATCTTTCTAATTCTCAAATATTATTTGTAAAAACACTGAAAATAGAGGAAGAACTAAGATAGAAAAATTAATTAAATGGACAAATGAAAAAGTAGATTAACATATAGATCAAAATTAATTTAATGAAAATTATTGTCCTTAGTTTGTTATTGTTTATTAGTTATGCTTAAAGAAATTCCCTAAAGACCATTTCCTCTCTTTTAAAAAAATTAATTCAATATGCCCAATGGGAAAGTCAGTCTTCCCACTGAAATGATTTTTGCCTGGTTGAGAGGCCTCACCCTAACTTATGGTGACTAATAAGTACATTTCCCAAATCTTCATCTCTTCTATTGGTTCATGAAAATGATAAGGATTGGAAAAGGTAAATGGATAAACTATGCCCAGGAGATAGACTCATTGTTTCTTTTGTGATAAAACTTCTTGACTGGTTTCATTAAGTCTAGCTAGGTGGTACAGTGGATAGAGCACCAGCCCTGGAGTCAGGAGGATCTAAGTTCAAATGTGGCTTCAGATAGTCAATACTTGATTAGCTGTGTGATCTTGGGCAAGTCACTTAAAATTGATTGCCTCACAGCCAAAGTCATCTCCAGTCTTACTGATTCATATCTGGCTGCTTGACCCAGATGACTCCACAGGAGAAACGGAGACTGATGATTTAGCACCCCAGCACTCAAATCTGATTCACTTGTCTTGGCATCACTTCCCTGATCACTTCTTTGAGTACAAAGGTCAAAAATCACCATCACTGCTGGCCTTTTCCTATGTAAATTATCTACTCAAACTCCTCTCCCTTCCCCTTCCCCATGGTACAAAAAGCCTACTCAGATTTATATCCTTCACAAGATTTGAAATGATCTGCTCAAATGTGAATGGGACTTATAAATGGCAAAGGCAGTCTAAATGGGATCTACCTTTTCATCTGGAAGGAGACCTTCTGTCTCCAAGTCCAGGATTTTCTCCTCTCTACATTTAGTTTTGATTAAATATAAGGAGATAACAGGTAGGCTTTCATAATGATTTCTACAGCTGGTCACATCTCCACAGTCACACATCTGACTGAGATATGTGCAGACTATAAAAAACTCAAAGTGTATATTGTTTATTGATTTTTTAAAAGCATTTGAAGTAACACGATAAAATGTAGTCTTAAAGGTTCCATATAAACAAGGAATTTCCCATGCATATGATATAATTGCATGAGACTCTCTGACATGTGCCTGTGGCAAAAACTTTATTCAATAAACTACTGAATACTGACATGAAGCAAGATAGATAACTGTAGATATAGAGATGTATATAATATAGATATATAAAAATACCTATACATATTTGCCAGCATCATGGAAAAATATCCTATGACAGGTTTAAATAAACAGATTCGCTATTCTTGGAAATATCTTTAAATAACCATGATATACTATTTGCTTGAATCCCTGGAACACTAAAAATCTTTCTCAGTGAAAGAGATAGGTCTAACTCTATATTCTGGAAAAATAAGCTACATAAAAACTATGTATTTCCTATTCTATGACTATTAGATTATAAGACCAACAATTGGATAGATCCTGAAGAAAAACAATAAACCAAGCAAAGAATCAAGAGGAAGAAAGATAATTTTATGACATTTTGGAAACTGTGTATGCTGTGTTTGAAATATCCCAGATTACTCCCTGCCACACAAGTCACTACTATTTTAAATAGCCCTTTTATTTCCTCAAGTAAACTATAAGTTATAGAATACCACAAACTCAAATGAGCAGATAATCTGAAAGATCAAGGAAAGCTATGGAAATAGTGTGCTTAAGTAGGCTGCAGCATTCCTTCCCAACAGTACATGTATGTGATAAGTTATAACAAAAATATCAACAAGGTAATGTGTGAATGGCAATGATGAGTCTCCCTCAAAAGACATCTCTGTTGCTTCATGGTGGTAATGAAAGTGAAGAGTGCCTGGGGTGAAGTATGATAAAAAAGTTCACATTTTCACTTCTCACCTCTCTGTGGAGGGCAAAGGTGAGTTCAAAACTGTTCAATAGGGAATTTTGTCCATTTGTATAGAAATCTACTTATTTACATCTATTTTCCCAGCTGTGCTTCTGACTTTCTGGACCTCAATACCATGTCTGTATCACTCTAGGTAGTGTTATGGCACAGGGGATAGAGTATTTGGGCTTGGACTTAAATTCAAATCTGTCCTCAAATAAATCACCTTACCTCCATTTGCCTCATTTTCCTCAATTGTAAAATATGGATAATAATGGTTGGTTCTTGTCGTTCATTATCAAAGAAGATCAAAATGACATCGCTATACTTGAGACAAGTTATGGTATGACTGATCAGACCTATACAAACTCAGAACGCTGTACCACAAGTTGCTCACAAATAGTCCACATGAACACCTGGAGTGTTTATTCTAAACTTACACATGTCATGTTTCCTCCAAGCTACTTCAATTCTACCTTTCTCATAGAGCACAGCAATCTCAAGCCTGGCTGGGTGGTCCTGTTCCAGAATTTTCCATTTTGCACAATCAATTTCAAAGTTCTTAAGTGATACCTTCAGGGTATCCCAGTATTGCTTTTTCTGACCCCCTTGTGAGTACTTGCCAGTTGACATTTTGGAAACTGTATATAAAGTAAGTCTTTTTGTCAAGAGTACTTCTGGCATTCTAATAATGTGTACTCTCTATAATACTCTATAAAATTATGCTCTCTATAATAATGTTGAAATGCTAGGCACTTTAAGTTCTAGAAAGGACCCCAAAATCTGGTATTTTCACCTGTCAGGTGATCTTCAGAATTTTCCTATGACAATTTAAATGGAAGCAATTCAGTTTCCTGGCATGGCACTAGCAGATCATCCAGGTTTCACAAGCATATAGCAGAGAGGTCAGCACAATAGCTCAGTAGACCTTCAGGTTGGTAGTTAGTCTAATACCTCTTCTCTCCAACACTTTTTTTTCAGAGCCTAATAAAGTCTGAGATAGGAATGGCAATGTGTGTATTAACCTCACTGTCAATGTGTCCCTCACTGGAAAGTAAGTGAACTTGTCCTCAGCACTCAAAACTTCTGCATTTGCCGTATAATTAATGGTTCCACATATGGATGGGTGTTGGCTGATGTAGCACCTGTGTTTTCTTGGTGTTAATTATTAGGTCAAAATTAATACAAGCAGTAGAAAATTCATCCATACATTGTTTCATCTCAGCTTCAGAAGCTGCATTGAGTGCACAGTCATCTGCAGACAGAAGATCATGCACCAATACTTCTTCCATTTTGGTACTGGCTTGTAGCTTTTTCAAATTGAAGAATTTACCATCAGTGCAGTAACTGGCCTTGATACCATGTCAATCCTCAGTGAGAGTGCTTGATAACATGGTTGAAAACATCATGTTAAAAAGCATGGAAGCAAGGACACATCCTTGTTTCACTCCATTTCACCCCATTGAATGAGACCATCTTCCACTATCCAGAACCTTAGTAAACACGCTATCATGGAGCTGATGTACAATACTGATGAACACCAGGCAACCAAGTTTTGACATGATTTTCCATAAACCCTCATGATTGATAATATCAAAAGCCTTGGTCAAGTCTGTATACAGACCTCTGCTCTGCTCCTGACATTATTCCTGGAACACCAGGCAGCAATCACCATATGGACTGTTCCTCAATCCTTTCTGAAGCCACATTGGCTCTCAGGTTGGTGACCATCTTTCAGGTGAAGGATCAGCCTATTGAGAAGGACTTTGGCAAGAATCTTACCAGCAATGACTAAAAGAGAAACAACCCTGTGTTTTTCACAGAGCAATCTATTCCCTTTTATCTTTATAGGGATTACCTCTAATGCCACATAACCTGGAAAATTTCAATCAACTTTTGGATGAGCTATGGACCCTCCACCTTGTAGATCTCAACTGGAATGGAATTCACATCAGGTGCTTTGCCACTGGAGTCTAATGGCATTCAAAACTTCTTCAGTTGGAACTTCAGCTAGGAACAGATTGACTTCAACTTAAGGTAAATGGTCAATGACTTCTGCATTGATTGGTGATGATCTGTTAAGAACACTATGGATGTGTTCAGCCCAGCTCTCCAGGATCATGTCCCTATTGTTAATCAATGTGGTTCAATCTGCACTGAGTAATGGAGATACACTATAGGTTTTTGACCATAAATAGCCTCCAAAGCATCAGAAAATCAGTTTGGATTGTTACTATATGCAAAACTGAATTTCATTTGCCTTCTTACTGGGTCAAGCTTCACTTACTTTTGATGGAATTAGATGCTGCTTTCTTAGAAACAGATGGACTATCCTGTTGGTAAATCCTATGGAGCTCTTGTTTTTCATTTAACAACTTCAGTATTTCTCCATCATTTTCATCAAATCAGTCTTGATGTTTGTGAGTGTTCTGACCCAGATGAGAGAATATGGTTATGTTGAGTTCTACTTCTAGACTCCTTAAATCTTCCCTAGATCTCTGAAAGCTGCCTGCTCTTTTTCTGCTCCACTGGTGCCAACTGTATGCTGGCTCACTTTTTCCCTTCAAAATTTAGCTACAAAATATTCCCTCTCAGAAAGACACTCTAATCTCACGACATTAATTCTGCTGGTAGTCATTTTGCCTTGGGACCACCATTTCAGTTGAATGTGAATATCTTGTTTGGAGAGGCTGAGTCTGTGATCAGTCCAGCACTCTGCACCACACATTGCCTTTATTACTCTCATAACCGATCTATTTTCTTTACAATCACAAAATTTATTAGATGCCAATGTGTGTTATAAGGATATATCCAGGAAGTTTTATTGTATTTAGGTGAATAGAAGACTGCATTTGTGGTGAGAAGGTCATGAGATACATGAATCTTCAATAGTAGGTCACTGGTTCCATCCCCTTTCCTCCCAAGGACTCCCTGCCATGTCTGATAGTCTGAACCTATTCTAGCATTAAAGTCACACTGAATTATAGGATTTTTCTCCTTTTGTACATTGAAGATAAGGCTCTCTAGGTTTTCATAAAATTTTTCTTTGACTTCATCAGGGTTTATCATGGTGGAAGTATAGGCACTGATGATGATTACATGGTGTTTTCCTAAAGTGGCAATCTCATTATCATCAGCCTGTTGTTCAATCCTTTTGGTAGCCATTCAAGCTTGTTGACTAGATTAGTTTCAATTTCAAAACCTACCCCAGTTTCATAGTGCCCCACTTCACTGTAGCCACTTCAGAAAAATGTGTATATCTAGCTCCAACTTCATAAGCTGGTCTTCATTTACCACCCTTGTTTCACTCTGGGTTACTATTTGGAAATAATACTTGTTGGGTTTTCCTGTAACAAAAGCTGTTTGTCTTTCAGGTCTGTTGAATTTTGTGTTGTCAATGAGTGTGAGCACATTCCATGCTCCAATGATGAGTGATGAGTGGAATCTTCTTTGAAGAAGCTTTTTTTTAAGGTTTTTGCAAGGCAATGGGGTTTAAGTGGCTTGACCAAGGCCCACACAGCTAAGTAATTATTAAGTGTCTGATATCGGATTTGAACTCAGGTCCTTCTGACTCCAGGGCTAGTGCCCTATCCACTGTGCCACCTAGCTGCCTCAAAGAAGTTTTTTTTTTTTTTTTTAGGTTTTTGCAAGACAAATGGGGTAAAGGGGCTTGCCCAAGGCCACACAGCTAGGTAATTATTAAGTGTCTGAGACCAGATTTGAACCCAGGTACTCCTGACTCCAAAGCTGGTGCTTTATCACTATGCCACCTAGCTACCCCCTCAAAGAAGTTTTTAATAGAGTTTTTTTATCTAGACTGCAAGTTGGGATTTCCATCTACCACAGGAATCATGCCAGGGTTGGGTAAGCAGACAATTTTTAGGGCACCTTTTCTAGTCCCTTCTTCATATCAGAAGGTGAGCAGTGAGCAGTGTTATCCTTAAATGGGCTGTTCAATCACCTGGGGAACTGATGAATCCCACTGCTGCTTTCAATGGGTAAAGGATCCTATGACTTGGACCTCTTATGTATCCACATCTGCTCCTTCATCACTTGTCTGTTGCCACAGGACTTTGAAATAGAAATGATAAAATCACATGGTGATGTCCTTTAATTCATGTGTAAGTTGAAGTGAGGCAGAAGTTATCAATATCACTCCCTCTTACAAAGTCATCATGATCCAGTGGCAAGACAGAGTCAAGACAACTGGTGATGACTAGATGCAGTGAATTGTTGAGTCCCTTTCCTGGACTCTTATGTTGAGTTCCACTTCTGGACTCCTATGTTGAGTCCTACTTCTAGACTCCTTAAATCTTCCCCAGGCAAGTCTTGGAGGGTCAGGAGACAGGGATGACAAAGGAGACAAGAACTCCATCAAGATCTCTAAGTGTTCCAAGTGCTCCATTTATTCACCAGAATTCAAGTGCTTAAATATCCTTCCCAGACCCTAATACACTCCCATTCCTGTGGTACTTAGTAAAACAAGACTCTGATGCTCAAGGACATCAGGTGATGATAGTTTACAATGCTCACATATACAACAGTTCCTAACATATCCCCCTTCTTGTTTTTGAAAAAAAATATTACATAATGAATATCACATAAATTGTAAACAAAAGTGCAAAAATAGTACACACAAATGTCAGTTTAGCAAAACCAATATTCCCAAATTCCTTAAAATACATTTTATCCCCAACTTACAAACAGCCAAAGTTTACAAAGTTTTTCTTTTGCCAACAAAAAACCTTTCAAAGAAATCAAATTCAAACCCAAACTAAAAGGAGTAACTTTTAACTCAGGTAACATTTAACTATTTCAAACCTGAATCACACACACACACACACACACACACACACACACACACACACACACAGAGGAGTTTGGACACTAACACGAATACAGAACCAACTCTCTTGTATCAACATTTACCAAGTGGAGACTAATACCCTGGCCAGATCTCAGAACATAGAAACACTTTCCCACCTCTCCAGGCCAGTAGAGAGATGTAAAATGTCCGATATATGTTTAAATACACATATACACACACACACCAAAATATTAGCCATCAGCACAGCTTCATTAACAGATGAAATCTAAATTTCCCAATCCCAGAAAAAAAAATCTTCTTCCTTTTCTCTTAACTAATTGAACCACGATGCTTCCCAGTCAATAACCTATTAAAAAACATACTCATTGCACAACACCCCCCCCTCCTCCCCAAACTAGGAAGAAGGCATGGGGGTCCCTTGATTTCTAAAATAAGCTTTTTTGAGATATGGGTTTGAGTTTCGAAGTTCCAAAAAAAATATTTCCCTTCTGCCCCCCTCCCCCGCAGAGGGTGGGAACAACAGAGAATGAGAAAGAGCATTTGAAATCACCTAAGTGGTTAACACCAGTACAACCTGGAGTTGCTGCACCTTGTGAATAGTAGCCACCATCATCATAACAAATTGTCCAACAGCATGTGACTCTTTCAATCTTAACACAGGAAGCTGAAATTCATAGCCCTCTGCTGCCAGAGCAACAGTCTCAACACCCCGGCTGTAGGCTGAAAAGTGAAACTAGCTGTATTCTAGTAGGTATCAGGGTCTGCATCAAAGTCTGCATCTTCACCAGAGTCTTCAGCAATGACAGAAATCTCTAAAGTTGCCTGTAGGTTTAGGGGTTTAGATTGTGCATAGCGCAGTCAGGCCAGCAGCCACTGCAAAAAGGAGAGGCAAGCAGCTTCTCCACATCCTGCTCATGGCACTGGTACTGACTCCTACTGAGCAAGAAGCTTCATCCACTGGGTCACTACCTTAGAGACTCTAATTCCTGCTGACTCCTCCATGTTAAATACTTAATTTGTTTTTTCACTTTTGCTGGTTCTTCTTTGTTTAAAATCAGCCTCCCAAGTAACAAATCAACCTGTTACTTTCTTCATAGTCCTCCCATCTGGGATGCTGCCTACTTCTCTTGCTTGTATCTGCTATGTCCTTCTTCTGGAGTTTACTCAGATAATACCGCCTTTATGTCCTTTACGAGTGCCATGTGTTTAATCCCTGTTGTTCGATATATATTTTGAGTACCTTTCTGGACTTATATGTTGAGTCCCACCTCTGGACTCCCTCAATCTTCCCCAGGCAAACACTGGAGGGTCAGGAACCAAGCGAGACAAGGAAGACAAGGAATACAAGATCTCCAAGTACTCTAAGTGCTCCATTTATTCCCCAGAATACAAATGCTTAAATATCCTTCCCAGACCCCAATCCACTCCCATTCCTGTGGCACTTAGTATGCTCAAGGACACCAGGTGATGATAGTTTACAATGCTCCCATACTCAACAGTTCCTAACAGTGGATAACATGCATCTTCAGTGTCTAATTGGGCTCTAAGCTATCTGCAACACCTGCTTCAGCTGCCTTCCTGGCCCTAGGAACATAGTGAACTCGTTTGCCCATTCCACCAGTGGAAGACTTCACATGCCACCTCCAACCAAATCATTGATGACTTTGAGTCCTTCAGTTACCCTTAATCTGGTTTAACCTGACTGCTGAAAATGGTTTACCAGGGTGTGGTCACTGTGCATTCTACAGCTTCTTGGAGCCACAAATGAGAGTGAAGATGGACATCAAAGGTGGAAAACAGCCCTGTAAAGGGCTTAGCAGCTCTCAACCAGAGGTACAAGTCTTCCTTGAACACACAATTTACCCCAGTAATAATAACACCTATGTTGTAGAATTGTTATGAAGATCAAATGAGATATTTGTAAACCACTTCACAATGTGACAAAACTTTATAGGAGCAATGGTTATTCCATTCTCTCATCTTTGACCCTGAAACTTTCCTCATCTCCTGGGGTCTTCTCATTCTAGAACAGCCATCACAGCTAGATCTCTGCCAACTCTTTTTTTTCTCATTGGTGAATTCCTCCTGAGGACTTCAGTTTGGAGAGGTTCTTCATTTTCCTTCCATTTGTGCTTCTGATTTTTTGGAGCTCAACACCATATCCTTTTGTTGATGTGTTGGAAAAGCACATGTCCCACTGCAGGAGGACACACATGTCCCACTGCAAGGGTGTAGAGCACATGATCAGTTTAGAAGGAGAAGTTCAGTGGATAGAAGGTTCTCCTGATCACCCCCATGACATATCTAATATTGCCAACAACTAAGTTACTAAATTATCTAAATTATATTAATATATATATCATATTATATACATTATCTCAAATGATAAATATATAGTAAAATGCTTAATAAATCATTGATGACTGTCTAAAAGAAGAGAAATAGTCTAATGAGAAAAATTGAGAAGTATTTGTCAAGGATGTGAGAAGACCAATGCGAGGACAAAGAAATGGAAGACAAAGTATCATGAGTGAGGAACAGTGATAAGTCTAAGTTGCCTGATCACAAAAGGTAGGGGGAGGAGCAATATTCAATGGAACTGAGAAGACAGGTTTGAGATAAGACAGTTTGGAAAAAGCTAAACAGAAGAGTATATATTTTATCCAAATCTAGGTCTGATTAGTAAATAGTATATGAATAAGGTCTCTAATTGTTTTTAAAGTTCCATTTATTAATATTAAAAACAAATATTTTAGATTTATTTATTTTTGAATTTCACAATTTTTCCCCCTAATCCCACTTCCCTCCCCACCCCCACGAAGGTTATCTGATAGTCTTTACACATTGCTTCCATGCTATACATTGATCTAAATTGAATGTGTTGAGAGAGAAATCATATCCTTAAAGAAAAAAGTAATAAGAGATAGCAAAATTACATAATAAGATAATGGTTTTCATTTTAAGTTAAAGGTAATAATAGTCTTTGGTCTTTGTTCAAACTCCACAGTTCTTTCTCTGGATACAGATGACATTCTTCATCATAGATACCCCAAAATTGCCCATGATTGTTGCACTGATTGGAATGAGCAAGTCCATTAAGATTGATCATCAACTCCATGTTGAAATTATGGAGTACAATGTTCTTCTGGTTCTGCTCATCTCGCTCAGCAGTAGTTCATGCAAATCCTTCCAGGCTTCTCTGAATTCTTATCCCTCCTGGTTTCTAAGAGAACATTTAGTATTCTATAACATACATATACCACAATTGTTTGACCATTCCCCAATTAATAGACATTCATTCAATTTCCAATTCGTTGCTACCACAAACAGAGCTGCTATGAATATTTTTGTACAAGTGATGTTTTTACACTTTTTTTCATGATTTCTTCAGGGTATAGACCCTGTAGTGGTTTTGCTGGATAAAAGGAATTTGTTTTTACAAATTTAGATTGACTTTGTATGGCAGAATGTCTTGGTTGTCTTAATTCTCTACTTGATTTTAGAATTGAATTTGCATATGTCAGTGTTTCATGCATAGCAGAAAAAGTTGGACATGTGCAGTTGGGAGAGCTGGATCATATTGTTATGAGGCTTCTGGTCATACCTCATAGATATTCTTTTTTTTTAAATCACTGACCAATACAATTTCACTCTGTGGGGAGGCTAGAGTACTTCTCATTTACTCTGAAAGATGACATAGACAGAGTTTTCAACATGAAGAAACCAGCACAAGTAGGTTAAAAAAATAAGACTATAATAATCAATATTACCAGAAATAGGGGGAAATATGACTACATTTGGGTAAAAGTCAGACAAAAAGGTAGAGATAGAAAAAAATCTTTAAAAATTCTCAGTAATCATCATTTTAATATGACAACTAGAATCTTACCACAATGAGAAATAATGTAAAAGACATTATCAGAGAGATAGTTGACCACAAAAAGAGGCAAGCCAACTGTAGTTAAACAAAGGGGAAAGTAGTGAACAGGATGCATTTTCCATTGGTCTATTTACATAATGTGAAGATCTAGAAGCAAAGTCCCCAGTTTTTTGAGTGAGTTGTCTGTCAAGAATGTATAAGAAGATATAGATAAAACTTGCAAAGGATTACAAGAGTTACATGGATGAACAAATGAATGAATGAATGAATGTGAATGAATGAATCGATGAAAGAAAAAGCATTTATTAAGTAGTTGCTTTGTGGCAGATACTGCTAAGCACTGAGGGTGCAAATATATAAAAGAGACAATGGCTACCCTTAAAAGTTTATATTTTAATACAGACTCAATTTGTATAGCTATCTATCTACTTACCTATTAATTACCTACCATCTACAGATATAGAAGTAGATAATAGATAACTACAGAGACAGATGATATAGATTGTAGATATGGATAGTCAGATAGAGATAGAGATAGAAAGATAGAGAGAGAGAGAAATAGAGAGAGATAGAGATAGAGACAGAGACAGAGACAGAGATAGAGATAGAGATAGAGATAGAGATAGAGATAGAGATAGAGATAGAGATAGACATGGGTATAAGTACAGATATAGATAAATAAAAGTAGCCTAGGAGGGCCTTCTTTGGGTTTAGATCCTTACTCTGCAACTTATAACCTGTATAACGGTAAATTATTTAACCTCTCTGAGACTTCCTTCCTTCCTCTATAAAATGAATTCATGGTCCCTTCTCAGTCTGAAGTTATAATCCTATAAATCTATCTACTGCTCTCTTTGGCAGCTTATGTAATGTAGATACAATAATATTCCTTTGATACTATTTTAGCCAGTCATGTCCCAGTTCAATAGCCTTCAATGGTTCCAATATGTCTAATTAATTAATTCCATATTGTTAACCTAATATTGAAGACCCTCCACAGTCTAATCCTAACCTGCATTTCTAGATGAACCTATTGTTACCATCAATAATCTTCTACTCTGGCAAAACTGGGTACTCTGCTATTCCTGAATTAATATCATATAATCTCTCTTATTTTACTTCATTCATGATGTCCTCTTTGCCCAGAATGCTCCCTCTCATCTCCTGTTAAAATCCTATTTACCTTTTACAGATAACTCAGATCCTCAAATGTCAACATTTCCATGAAGAATTCTCTGATTACCCCTTTTGAAAGTAATCTCTTCTTCCTCCAAACTTTATTATTATTGTATTTGTACTGCTGTTATATTTATCATACATGAATTTAAATCATAGTTATTGGATACTTTAATTTTCCTGTCTACTAGACTATAAGCTTTTGGAAGTCAGGAACTTTGTCTTATTCAACTTTGTGCCCTTTGTGTAGAATCTATTCAATAAATAAATGAATAAATGCATGAATGATGTGCAACAGCCTCAAGTTAAACATTAGAGTGAAGTGCGAGCTAATGTTCAATGCAAATGAAAATATAAGGAAAGTCACCCTTCCCTTGAGGGCTGAATAATTTAATTTACTAAATCTATCAGGAAAATAAACTAAGGTATGGACATACCTCAAGCATTTTCTTGTTTTTGTTTGTTTGCTTTCTTACATTCAGTATTTAATAGTCTTCAAGCTAAGATTGGAGATTAGACGACTGACCAACACTGGCTGTGATTAACTCTCTCAATTTAATTAGTCATGTACAAAAAATGATGTATTAATTATGCACAAAAGCAATTTAAATCAAATCACCAAAAATATTTGTTGAGAACTTATTATTAGATTGAAGCTCACAGATGAAATTATGAATTCTAGCAAAGAAAAATGACTCAATTTCAACTGGGCTTCTTTTTGCTCAATAAAGAAGGGTGATATATTCAGGTGGAAAGGGGAGAATGAAGACATACATCCATTGCATATAGGTGAAGGAGTTATGAATAAGGATATGATAAGAAAGCATATAGCTGAATACATGAAGAAATGAATTCTTGACATCCAAATAAAATATGTATCAAGTGCTGAAAAACCAGACAGATGGGATTGCTAAATGCTTATTTACTGATCTTTGAGTTATGGTGAGTATACTTCAGTACTGGAAATAGGCAAACACTTGTCTGCAGAAGAAGGAAAAAACTGAAGGACCAGAATGACAATGTGTCATACCACTTGGGTATTGTAAACTGAAAGGCTCAAGGTGAGAGAACAAGAACAAAATTGTTTCAGGTTCTCGTTCCTTGGTCCTGTTGTTAATTTTTCTCCCTCTGCTCTAAGAATCATGAACTCGGAGCTGAGATAAGCTGCTGTCAAAGATTCCTGCATCACCATATCCAAAGGCACTAAATCCCAAATCCAAGAGGAAGAATTAAATCATAGGTGTAGACTTTTGTGCTTTTAATGAATGAAGGAATGAAAAAAGAATTGATTAAGTGCTTACTGTGAGAGAAGAGGAAAAGAAGACATTCCTTTTTTTCCCCCAAGGAGTTTAAACTCTAATTGAGAAAGGCAATAAATGTGGTAGAATTCAGCTGCAAGGTAGCAAGGTATGAAGGTACTAAATGTTCAACTACAGAGCAGATAGTAAAGCCCAAAATTCTTTAGAATGTATCTGGCTATTTTGCTCACAGGAGTACTTCACCATCATTGAGAAGGCAGAAGTGAGTCTAAGAATCACAGCAGAGAAGAGATTCTGAATTTCCTCTGTAAGGGATAGAAATGCTTGTCAGTGTTTGACCAGGAGAGAAGAGGAAGGGGGAAAGGTTAGGGATAAATTGAAGATTTGGATGGGGGGAGAGGAAGTCCCACTTCACATAAACTTCACATAAACCCTAAATTGGGTCTAGGATGATCTCCCTGTAATTAGTCTTTGCTAGAATAGAGTGCCTAAGTAGTCATCCTCCAGTGTTGAAGGCAAAAGTCAAATACCACTTGGTACCAGTTCTGGCTGGGGCCCTACTAGGTAAAGTAAAAACAAACATCAGTATATACACACACACATATACACACACATACATATATATGGATGGATGCATATACTTATTCTGGATGTATATACATATTTCTTTTCCTATTCCTGGGAGGATGAACCATGGGGACTAAAATGAGCTTTTCTAAGAACTTTAGTGTTTCTGAAAAAAACAAAATTTTGTATCTATGTAGTAGATGTTGAATTTTTTTGTTGTTTAGGTATTTTCAGTTCTGTCTGACTCTTTCTGACCCATTTTGAGTAGTTTGTCATTTTCTTCTCCAGTTCATTTTAGAAATGATACAATTGAGGAAAACAGGGTTAAGTTACTTGTCCATTATATCAGCTAACTGCCCAGATATTATATTATATTATATATTGCATCTATAGCAACCTGATATACATATATGTATATACATATACAGATTTAAATATAATATATATATATTTGTGTATATTCTCTTTGTTCCTTTGGAAAGTCACTCCATTATGTCAAAGTCATATGACTAAGGCTTAATGAAATATAATATTCAGGAATGAAGCAGTTTCCAGGAGAATGGAAGGTCAGAGCTAATTCCGATTGGATGTGCCTTAGGCTAACAAAATGACAGGGATACACAGAGAGAGCCAGAATTTGAAGATGGAAGGTTGATAGCCATCTGAATTTGATACTCCCCTCAGCAGAATGAAGCACTCTAACAAGTAGTGAGTGTGATATGATCATAGGACCATATATTTAGAACTAGAAGGGTTGGGAGAAGCCATCTTAAAAGTTCACTTCCTTCATTTTACAGATGAAGAAACTGAAACTCATAGAAACAAAAGGGCAAGGTTATAGAAATTATAATGGAAAGCCAGATCCTTTTTCTTCTAAATGGGGTTAGGTTTGGTCTAAGGTCTTGTGATATGACATATAAAAGAGCTAAGATGATCTTATTTCAAGTTAAAAATATGTGATTTTACAGGTGTCTAGGTGCACTTTCCATCCACACAGATTCCAGTTCCTCTATGACCTCGTAGATGGGTTTTATTGACAAGGTCAAATATAAAAACATACATCCAAATAGTTAATATTTTTCTACATTTGGATAAACTAGAAGTCAGTCAGCTTAATCCAACACTTTGTGCATACTTAAAACCTCTAGTTTGGCAGAAACTTCCAGAACTTGCAAGTCCTTGCTCTGTCCTTCAAGAACCCAGAGTCTCCTTCACTCTATAATTTGGCATGAGAATGGTATTTTAGTGGAGGAATGGAATCTCGGGCTGCACTAGCAGAAACATCATATTTACAGAAGAGAAGCTTTTTTTTTAATGGGGACATGATAATTTTCTTTTTTTTAAAGAAAGACTTTATTTATTTTGAGTTTTTTAATTTTTCCCCTATTCTTGCTTCCTTCCTGCCCCCAGAAGGCAGTCTGTTAGTCTTTACATTGTTTCCATGGTATACAATGATCTAAGTTGAATGTAATGAGAGAAAAATCATATCCTTAAGGAAGAAAAGTATAAGAGATAGCAAAATTACATATAATATAATGGGTTTTTTTCCTAAATTGAAGATAATAGTATTTGGTCTTTGTTCAAACTCCACAATTCTTTCTCTGGATGTAGATTGTATTCTCCACTGTGGATAGCCCAAAATGTGTCCGTTTGTTGCACTGATGAAATGAGCGAGTCCATCAAGGTTGATCATTGCCCCCATGTTGCTGTTAGAGTGTACAATGTTCTTCTGTTTCTGCTCATCTCACTCAGCATCAGTTCATGCAAATCCTTCCATGTTTCCCTGAATTTCCATCCCTCCTAGTTTCTAATAGAACAATAGTGTTCCATGAGATACATATACCAACTACAGTTTGTTAAACCATTCCCAATTAATTTCCAATTCTTTGCCACCACAAACAGGGCTGCTATGAATATTTTTGTACAAGTGATGTTTTTGCCATTTTTAATAATCTCTTCAGGTAGAGACCCAGTAGTGGTATTGTTGGATCAAAGGGTATGCATATTTTTGTTGCCCTTTGGGTGTAATTCCAAATTGCTCTCCAGAAAATTTGGAGGAATTCACAGCTCCACCAACTGCGTTAGTGTTCTAGATTTCCCATATCCCTTCCAACATTAATCACTGTCCTTTCTGGTCATATTGGCCAGTCTGAGAGGTGTGAGGTGGGGACATGATAATTTTCAAATATTTGAAGAAACATTATTTGGAAAAGGGAAGAAATTTGTCTGCTTTAGCCTCAGAGCTTAGAATGAAGAGTAATAGATAGAAAGAGGAAAACAATAGATTTCAACTTATAATAACAACAACAATAATAATAATAATAGTTAACATTAATGTAGTACCTACTATATACCAAGCCATGTACTAGGCACTTTATAAATATTATCACATTTGATCTTCACAAAACCCTAAGAGATTGGTGCTATTAAATATATGAGATGGGATTTGAATTCAAGTCTTTCTGACTCTAGGTCCAGTGTTCCATCCACTGTGCCACCTCATTGCTCGAAATTATAGATTGTTTTTAAGATTAATGTGTGGCCTTAGTAGAGAGTAGCTTCTATGTAAATGGAGGTCTTTGATAAAGTAGATGGTCATTTATCAAAGATGTTGCTTAGACCATGGGGTTAGTCTAGAAAGGTTCTCAGCTAGAGGGATAGGAATTTTTCAAAAATATATTTTGAAAGTTTTACTTCAATATAACTAGGTTACTTTGTAATCCTATGTATTTTATCTTAGCATTTGAGAAACATTATTCTGAGAAGGGGTCCACAGGCTTTGCCACACAACCTGAAGGGTCCACAACATAAAAAAAGTCAAGAATCCTTGGACTAAAAAGACTGTCTAACAGTGAGTCAATGATTCTATGATTTAAATGCCTAAAAATGAAATCTAAATAAGAGGTTTAAATAATCATTCAAACAAGACAGTTTGTTATTAAGTAGTTTATTATTATTTTCCAAATGAGATATATGACAGTAATTAGCATAGATGTTCAGAAGAGGGAGAGAGAGACAGACAGACAGAGAGAGAGAGAGAGAGAGAGAGAGTATGGTCAGACTCGTGAATTAAAAAAGGCCTCATGGAAGAGATGACATGCAAACTGAATCTTGAAGGATAATTATGTTTCTAATAGAGAGGAAGGGGAAAGATATTCTATTGAGTGAAATAACAAAAGTGCAGAGACAAGAAAGTACAAGAGAGGTATAAAATCCAATAAGAAGTCAACAATTTTTGCCTTTTATAGAACAATCGGTATTTCAGGAATTGTTTTAGTTAAGGCTAAAAAGACAGGTCAGAGGCTAGTGCAGAATTTATTCTTTTGTCAATAAATAACCCTGGAAAGATATTGAGCAAAGGAATGACAAGTTGTTTTAGGAACACTATAGTGGGAAGGAATGCAGTGAGGGAATGGAGGGTGTGGAGCCTGGAGAAGCAGAGGTCTGTAAAGAGATTATTACAGCAATTCCTACGAGGTGATAAGGGACCAAATTCTCTTGGTGATGGTGGGAATGGGGAAAAAAAAAGTCAGGTCTGAGACAGAGAGAGAGAAGGAAGACTTGACTTCTGATTCAATCTGAAAATAAATAAACAGAAGTCAAATATAGCACTAAGATTTCATCTCTGGGAGATAGGGAATTCTGATTACACAAACAAATAATGTGTTAAAAAATTTTCAAGTCTTTTAAAAAATGACTTAAAAATTCCCATTCTAATTTTGTTCTTCACTTGCTTGATAGACTTTTTCTATAAACAAAGGTAAAATGGGCATGAGCCTTGAATAATTATTATACAATTCTGAATTAGCAAAGACCTAATTCATACATTTTCCCTTTGATTTCAATTTGCTTATCAAAGTCCAAACTTTTGTAATGATCACATAACACATTAAGGGTTAGTTGTTTGGTTGGGTTTTTTTGGGGGGGGGGGGTTATAAGGTAATGAAGTTAAGTGACTTGGCCAAGGTCACACAGCTAGGTAATTATTATGTGTCTGAGGCCAAATTTGAACTTAGGTCCTTGTGACTCCAGGACAGTGTTCTATCCACTGGACCACCTAGCTGGCCCTCATTAAAGTTTTCAAAATAACACACACACACACACACACACACACACACACACACACAACTTTATTTTGTTTTCACAATCTTGTAAGGTAAATTCTTAAAGTATTTTTTTCCTTGTTCTTGGCTTTTATTAGAATCTGACCTGAATGAGTAAAATCAAAATCATGACAATATCTGAAGTATTCTTAACCCCATTTTAGGAGAAGAAACTAAACCTCAAATATCTTAAATGACTTATCCATCACCACACAATTAATAAATGCCAAAGAAGATACCTAAACACAAGCATCTCTTGATTCCAAGTCTAATACATTCTTCACCATAGCATTTCAGAATATAGGAGTATTTTTGGAAAATGCAAATCCTTTTCCTGAAAAATTAATGTTTCTTTAAAATATGTTTAATCCAAAAGAGAAGGCAAGAATAGGCCCAGGATGGTAGACAAACAATGACTGGTGCATTTCAATCATCTTGACACTGAGTGATATAATGAATAGAATCAGAAGGATGCCTGCTTAGGAATGTAGGACTGGAATGTTTCCTCTCACAGTTTGTGAAACAATCAACAAGACCAGGGGCTATTCTGGATTTAGGCCAAGGAAAGGAGAGTAGGTAAAATGAATACTGTAACATAGAAACAAGGAAACCCCTAGGGGAAAGTTATCATAATATCATCAGATTGAAACACACTTCAAATAATATTTGTGAATGGTAATGGAAGTATAAAAATATTAGGAATGTGGAATGAATTGAAAAAAGTTGATTAGAATCAACTACTGCCATTTATATTATTAGGACAGAGAGAGAAAGAGAGAGAGAGAGAGAGAGAGAGAGAGAGAGAGAGAGAGAGAGAGAGAGAGAGAGATTTTTGGTTGAAAATGTCACTAATTTTGGTAAGATATTTAATTATAGGGATTAGAAGGAGTGAGGGGAAAAGTTTAAAGTAAGACTCAAAAATTTATTTAAAATTTAGTTGTCTATGCCAGTTGTTACCCAAAAGTCATCTCCTTTGTTCCCCCTTGCATTAGAGATAGTGCCATTATGGGTCCAAGTCCACTTCTAAGCTTATTATCTAATGTTTAGGTAGTATAAAAGACTGAGGCATGGAAAATATAGGTATGCTTGGGAAACTAGGTAAATAGAAACAAGAAAGTAAATGATGTCATTTTAAATGTACCAGTTAGCATACAAATAAGTTTGGAGTCACTGCAAAAGAAGAGGCATTAAATATGCAATATTCAGGTGAGGATTGGCTCCTTTCCTGAAAATGTTAGAAGGGAGGTAAGATAGAACACCTCTTCAGATTTTTCTGAATCAAACCATACTCAAATCTTTCCTCCTACTTAGAAGGAAACAAATACAGAGAATGCAGCCTTATGTTGTTGAGTAGTGTTGCTATCAGCATAATGGACGATAAATGCCTGTTTAGCAAAGATACAACTAAAGGTAGACACACCACCACATTTATATACATTAAGATCTATATTAATTCCCAGGTTCACAAAAACTTTCAATATTAGTCAAAGGTAAGCCTTCTGTGTTTTTGTCTAAAATAAAATATGAAGTAAAGAAGAGCATTGCTGAATTTTCCTGCAGTATGGTAGTATTTTAGTTAAGAATAAGGAACTGATTTGGATTTGATTTCCATCAAGGTACTTCTACAGGCTTTGACTATGAATGCAGTATGATTTGGTAGAAAGGACACTGCTCTTAAACTTTGAAGAGCTGGCTCAATTTATCTAAAAATGTAACTCCTTCAAGAATCCAACCATACTAAGAATATCCACTATATACATATTGAGACTCTTCTCTCAATAAACATTGTCTTTCTCATTTTCACTTTCCAAATTTTTCAAATCTCATGTTATAATATTTTCCCCTCCCACTTCTTAGATTTAAACTATACAATTTAAACTATAAATGACATTTATAATATAATTATTTTCTCCCCATTTTAGAGATGAGAAAATTAAAATGCAAAAGGAGGAGGTAAGTGCTATAGTTAGATTTCCTTAGAGTATTATATTCTTTTCTGGGATCCTTAGGTAGGGCACTGACAAGCAGGAGAAACAAGGAGGGCAACCATGATGATGAATACCCTAGAAACTATAATATATGAGAGCTAATTGAAGGAAACAAATATTTGACATGGAGAAGTAAAGAAGGATTTAAGAACCAAGATTGCAGCAAAGTAGCAGTCTAACTTTCCTACTGCTCTTCCACAAAGATAAAAATTTTGCCATTGTGGACCCCCAGACTATGTATTGAGGGAGGACCAGAATCAAAGATCAGCTATAGAATCAAAACAGAGTAAGGATCTCAATTCCAGCATTCTGCCTAGGCTGAAGCCCTAGCAGAAAAACGAGGGCAGAAAACCCAGAAGAAATGGAAGACTGAGGTTCTACTCTGAACCAGTAGAGCTTTCTAACTGAATGATGATAGCAGTTACATTCAGTCACATTCTACTGGAGTTCCAAACAAGAACAAGACCATAAATGAACTGCTCATACCCAAACCCAGGTCAGACCTAGAGGAAAGAAATCTGGTTTTGCCCAGGTTCAGTTATTTTGAGAATACTTTGTAGGTCTCTAGCTTGAACTATCCCTGGGATCCTGAAATAACACAATGCTCAAGGAAGCAGAGAGGGAGAGAGAGAGAGACAGACAGACAGACAGACACAGACAGACACAGAAAGACAGAGAGACAGAGGGACAAAAAAGAGAAAAGAAATCTACCATAAAGAGCTATTACAGAAATGGGAATACTCAAGCCCTAAATCTAGAAGAAAAGAATAATTCCAACACATCTACAAACAGTCTGAAAAAAAAGAGCTTGGGTGTAGATTCCATCAGAATTCTTAGAATATTTGAAGCCTGACTTTTTTGAAGATGATTTATTTTTGGAAAAAAAAATAAAAAAGGATAGGAAAAATGGGAAACAGACAAGAGTTATGGGAGAGAAATTGGAAATGGAATTAACATCTTTGTATAAGATTTTTTAAAAAAAATATCACCCAAACAACGAACTCTCTAAAAATTAGAATGGTTGAGGAGAACCTAAGTGGTGCAGTGGATAGAGCACCGTCCCTGAATGCAGGATGACCTGAGTTCAAATCCTACTTCAGACACTTAATAATTACTAGTTGTGCAAGTCACCTAGTTGGGCAAGTCACTTAACCACATTGCCTTGCAAAAAAAAAACCCAAATCAGAATGGTTGAAATAGAAGTTAATGACTTCATGAGACAATAAGAAATGATAAAGTTAAAATACTGAAAATGTAGGAGAAAATGTAAGGCATTTAATGGCAATTAACCTAGAAAACAGATCAAAGAGACATAATTTAAGACTCACTAACCAGGACCATATTTATGATATGAAATCAAAAAGAAAACTGGCCAGATCTGTTATAGGGCAAAGTAAAAATAGAAAGAACCAACTAGTCAATGCTATATAGCAACCCCAAAGTGAAACTCCCAGGAAAAATATGACCAAAATTCAGACCTTTCAGCTTAAAGGAAAAAAATACTAGAAAGAAAGAATTCAAATACTGATGATGAGTCCACAAGGCAGAAACACACAAGATTTCACAGATACCACAAAAAGAAATGGAGAGTTTAGGATACAGTGTTCTAGAAGACTAATGATAAAGTTTTATGGATAAAAAAATTTACTCAGCATAACTGAGTATAATCCCATGGGGTGAGTAAAACAAAAAAGATCTTTAATAAAACAGAAAATTTCAAAACTACCCTAATAGAAAGGCCAAAATTGTGTAGAAGATTTGAAATATGAATTCAGGAGTCAAGAGATATATGAAAAAGGTAAATATGGGTCAGAAATCATAAGGGATTAAATATGGATAAATTGTTTTCCTTCTAGTTTGGAGAAATGATACATGAGTCCCCTAAGAACCCTATCATCATCAAGAGTGACAGAGGCAATCTAATAAAACAGAAGGTCAAAGAGTAGTTCTGTTATGCTTTGATGATCATAAAGAGAAGGGGGGGAACTATGCTGGGAAGGAAAATGAAGAGGAAAGATATCAGAAATTATCTCACATAATCTGCATATGCAAGTTGAAGACTATTCAAAAAAAGAGGAATGGGTTGGAAAAAGAGGTAATACTTAAACTTCACATTCATCTGAAATGGTTAAAAAACAAAAGAATAAACACATAGATGGGCATAGAAATCCATTTCACAGGAAAAAGGAAAAAAAGGAAGAGAAGGCATTAAGAGAGAGAAGACAAGGAAATATAAGAGAATTTAAGGAAACTTCATAACCATGAAAATTGTCATATGAGAATAGTTAGCTTCATCAGATCATGAGTTTTTCTTCACTGGAATTCTTTACTGCAAGAGTTCTTAACATTTTGTGTATGTGTATCTTGAATATCTCTGACAATCTGATGATGCGTAAGGATCCATTCTCAGAATAATTGTTTTAAGTGCACAAAATAAAATCTAAGTATGAAGTAAGATTTTTTTTAAAGACAATTACATTGCAATAATACTATTTCCAAATTCCTGGAAAGTACAGTTATCCTTTCCATATCATGATTTTCTGCATTGAACTTTCAATAAATCACAGGGTGGGCATAAGAAATTAAATGGGGCGTTGGGTGGAAGCTACAGACAACACACAGAGGCCAGCAAAAGGTACAAGAAAAAGTTTAGAAACTCAGAAATGCAAAAACTAGTGTTTAGTGTTGTATAAGGTAGCCTTTGATCAAATATTTACCCTCAATTTTACAATAAGGTGCTATAAATACCCCCATAAAATAAAAATAATTCATATTTCTTCTCCAGTAAGACGGGAGAGTTAAAACTTTTTAGTTGAATTTTCTATTTGGCAGGGGTCTAACACTTCTAAAACCCCCCACAATGTGGAAGGGATAATTGTAACAGTATTTCTCAGTCCACTAAACCTGATTTCAACCAAACCCACTCTGCGATCCATGAGGGGAGAAATCATCATGGAGAAGGCTCCGGTCATTCCCTGTACCTACCAACCAACTGCCACTCACAGGGTAGGTGAACCAGCCTGGTTGAAGCAACAAGGCACCATGAAGGGTAGACAAGAACCAAAATTTACTTGGAAAGTCAGACTGTCACCACCATCTTGAACATCATCTCCCCTCAGATCTTGATGATCCAGGACCTTGAACTCAAGAACTCAAGGTTTTGGAATAGCAATGTTTATAGTCTAGAGTCCACAGCCATATCCTTATGGAGAGAAAGTTTTTTAATTGCCCCTGAAAGTGATAAAAACACTTCTCTTGAAAATCCAGAATTCGTATTCCCAGAACTTATGCATAAAGTTTTGCATATAGTAAGTGCTCAATAAACATTTTATTCATTCATTCATCCATTCATTCATTCATTCATAAAAATGTAACTTTTTTTCCTTTCCATCTTTACAGATTCCTCTGAAATCAAATGACAAGTTAGGAAGCTTTGCTTTTAGGGAGGTCTAGATAATCACTTGCTGAGGATATTTAAAAGGGAATTTCTGGTCAGATACAGGTTGAACAAGATGATCCCCTAGATGAGATGCCTTCAAACTCTAAGATTCTTTAATTTTATAATTTTCCTAAGGTAATACACTTATGTTGTGACAAAGCCAGGTTTTCTTCAACAAATAAAGTTACAATATATTCTACCACAGTAGTTACTATTTAGTAAATATATACATAAAGCAGCAAGCTCTGATTTTATAAGAACTAAAATATAGGAGATGAGATTATTACCTGAAGTCCTTGCCAAGGTCTTGTGTCATTGAAACCTGAAAGTTCACATAATGAGAAGCACTTCTTGGGAGAGCAACATGGGTCAGTAGGTTAAGCAATGGCCTGGAAAGGACTCTGGGTCTATGAATTTTAATTAGTGTTCTGCCACTAATTTTGTGACCTTGCACAAGTCATTTATCATCTCTCTATATCTCGGTTTCCCCTCTGTAAAATGGGAGAGTATATTATAAAATGATACTTGGGGGATCTCTTATTATGCATGATTTGACACTTTTTCCTCATGCCTTAGAGATATAGATTGATGTAACTATTACCATTTTGTGAAACAGGACACAGATGCAAAAAGCAAGACCCAAGAGATTTCCCTGTATTTGTTTATCAAATCAGTGATCTTCCTAAAATTAGAATCGAGGATTTACATTTCCTCAGTCTGCTATCTGTATCCATCATGGTTTTTAGGTACTTTGAGACAATGAGGAAATAGCAATAAAATATTAAGGCAAGTAGTCATTTATTTCAATTCTTATCATTTATACAAAAAAGAAAAGAAAACTTATTTTCCTCTTTTCTCCCTAAGATGATGCTCAGTTTAAGGAAAACTGTGTCCAAATAATGTCTCAGTCACCTCTAGAAGTTGTGCCCCCTTATTGTGTAGACCAGATAGCTGCCAGAGCTTTCTATTTAAATCATATGACTTTTCCCTGAAGACCCCTGAAGAAATGTGCTCACTAGCCACTGTCCCATTCTACCTCTTATAATAATTCCTCAATGTTTCCTTAGTTAGTGGAATTCTACTGTGTTGCTGCACAGTGTGTGGGACGGGAGTATAATCTCCTCATTCTACTTCTCCAGTTTCATGGTTACTCCTCTAAGGAGGATAAGGCAAAAAATGTCCTCCCTAAAATGTTCATCTTATACTTTTCTTTTATGGTTGTCTATGTTCCTATTTTCTCTTACCTTTTAGAACATAAGCTTTCTGAAGGCAACCACAAGTTCATATGCACTTACATTGTAATTATGATCATTTGGGCACCATGCCAAGTGCTGGGAACACATAAAAGGAAAAATCATACTTTCTGCCTTATTCACTTTGTGTCCTCCTTCACCTCACATAATAACTGCATGGACTAAATATTTGATAAAGGTCCTACAGCTGGTAGAAACATGGAGAATACCTAATCCAATAGTATATTTTTACATATGAAGAAAGTGAGACCCAGAAAGGGGAAGTGATAAACTGAAGCCTTATTATTATTATTATTATTATTATTATTATTATTATTATTTTCTAATAGTAATTTTTATTCACTAAGAAACTTGCATTTTAAATCATTGCATACCAATGATAATTGAAACATAAGAACTGAGGAGATTAACAAGAAAAAGAATGAAGAAGAGGGTTCAAAAGAGAGCCTTGGAGATACCCACTCAAAGGGAATTTAGCAAACTATTTAACAAAAAAAGGTAAGCCTTGCAGATTATCTTCAACCCTCTTATTTTTTACAGAAAAAGAAACTGAAGCTCAGTTTCTTAAGGTTATAAAAGGATCGAACCCAGATCTTCTGACTTCAAATTCACTGTAATTTTCAGCGTATCACTCTGAATAATCAGGGAGGAGAACTAAGAAGGCAAAAGGACCTAGGAGGAGGGGATAAGTAAATACTGAAGAGAGGTCAAGAAGCATGAGGTCTGAGAAAAGCTATTTAGCAATTTCAGGGTCTTACAAACCTTAAAATATTCTTTGTGTCAGTTATTATTATTGATCTCCACATCACATTGAAATTCACACTCTTTGTATTCTTTGTAGCAATGTAAAATTCTCTGCTCATTGTGAATCAACTTTAGACTTGATAGATGAGAAAATGGAGCCCCAAAGAAAGGAAATCACTTGCTCAAGGTTATATTAAAGGGAGTAGCAGTTCTGGAACTGGAATGAACAATCAGAGCTATCTGAAAGTAGAATGAGCTGCCTTGGAAAATACTGAGATCTCCATTATTAGAAGACTACTCATTAACCACAAAGTAGAGAACAATCTTTTGTTAGGTTGGAATTGGACTAAATCATTTTGAAAATGTTCCTTTCAACTCTCAGGTTCTGGTCCAAGGAAGAGAGTTTTTGCATAAAACCCCTAAATCCAAAACCCAGATTTTTTTGTAGAGTAGTATAGACTACTTTAGAACTCTACCTATCAAGAGATTAAGATTCTTTGACCTGAGTTTCTGATCCCATGTTGTTTAGTATTATTAGGAGTCTCCTACTTAATTCTCCTTGTTGTTGTTGTTGCTGTTCATTATTATTTTAGCTGTGTCCAACTCTTTGTGATCCCATTTGGATTTGGTTGGTATTTTGGCAATGACACTGGAATGCTTTGCCATTTTCCATCTATAGCTTATTTTATAGATGAAGAAATTGAGACAAAATTGAAAGACTTGCTCAGGATCACACAGCTAATAAATGTCTAAGGCCAGATTTGAACTCTGGAAGATGAGTCTTCTTGACTCCAGGCCCAGCACTCTTTCTATTGTGCCATATAGTTGCCCCTGACTATCCCTTTAATTATTCATTGATTCTATATTATAGTTCCAGTTCTTTGAAATCGAGGATAAAATAATGAATTTCTCCCTGTGACAGTTGAAAATGGACCAAAACAGGAGAGCAAAGGATCATATGCCTGGGTTCAGGGGTCATGTTTATGAATTAGACTTCTATTTAAGAAACTACTTGTGATCCTCAAGATCTGGTATCAAACCCTCAAAGGATACTGAGGAACAAAATCTCTAAAGGCTCATGTAAATGGTAATGAAACATGACCTTGATAGCAACTGACAATAGCATTCATTCATTCTTCCCATCAGATTTTTGAGGTTTGCTCTCTGAGAAGAGAGGGAAACCAGCATTTTCTTCCTTGTATTGGAACTAGAAGGTGAGTTCATATGATGGCCTAACTGAGGTCAGAATTAAAAAGCATTTCTATTCTATGTGCAGTAATTCTGATTTGTCTAAGATTAATATTATTAATTACAGCCTCAGTTTCTAGACACTCTCAATGATGAACTCATGTATTTGCAGTAAACTAGAAATTTTCCTGAAAATTCATTTGCAAGTTCCCTCACTATCTCTATTCCAGCAGGATTGTATTTATTCAACAAGTCCAGTATCCTATTGCATCTTTAAGAGGCTAAGAGTTATTGGTAGAGAAGAGGATATCAGTTGTAGACCCAAAATCTCATCCTGTTATAGTATTGTTAAGAATATCTTTGCTTCTGTAAGGGCATGGACATTTTTGCTCCCCTTCAGTGAATGTAACCACAGAAGACCTGGATATCAGTGGAGGTAAACACAGAATCAATTATTCAATCAAAAGACATTATTAAATTTTAAATATGAAAACAATATTATTTATGTCCTGTGATACTTTTCTGAGATAAAAACCTCTTTGACTATATCAAGAAGAGAATTTATTGATTGACTAACAAAATAAGCTAATTATATGTGTGGTGGCTTTAAAATAATTTTAGCAATTATTCAGTCACATGACAGAGCAACCTCTTGGGAACAGACTCCAAGTTTGGAATTTTATCATTCCAGATTTGGGAATCTGAGGGTGAATACATTTTGAAGAAGGATAGAGTATCTCTCTTTCAGCTCGTTCTCCATACCCTAAAACTGACCATGTGAATCAGAGAAATTGCATTGGTAGAAGACAATTGCATTCATCTGGGTGCTGAGAGAAGCATACTAAAACCAAATATAGAAACAGATATCTAGTACAGACAGTAGTTAGAGTTCTGGGCCTAAAATCAGTGAGGTCAAATCTGAGATCATCAAGAGTTAGACACAACTGAAACAACTGAACAACAAAACTACCATGACAACAACCATCCATCAAACAAGACTGGGAATCGTTGCCTCTTTCCAAGGGAGGTGGGGATGGGACAGGGAGCCGCAAACTTGTAGCAATCTAAAGATCAAAAGCATCAACTGACTGTAAATATCTCTTTGATCACCAAATCTCTTGAGATCCCTGTAGATAGGCAATTAGAAGTATTTCTCTATATCTACACCTATCTCTCTGATCACTAGAAATATAAGACAGAAGAGGTTCTATGATTGATTTACCTGGTTGCTAAGGATTATCATAAACTTATTCTGAAGAAAGACAAATGAAAATATATGGGGGGAAAGATCAATGGAAACACACAATCTCAAAACATTAGAGTCAGTGTGGGTCAGTCCTATTTGAAAGAAAGATGCTGAAAAGAATTGGTAAAACTAAAAGTGAATAAGGCCTCTGAGTGAATTAAGAAAGAGACATAAGTTTCATTATGATTTGAGGATGAGAGGAGAAAATGAGTCTGGTACTTTGAAAATTATGAGGGTGGTACCCAGTATGTCAAGATGGACTGCCCATTTTTCTTTCTTTAGAACCCAATACCCATGAACAAAAGACTGGGTAGCCACATTTATGATTTGAGAGTCCCCTTGAGAGGAAAGCAGCCCAGAGGAGGGGATTTCAAAGAAGACTTTGTATTGTTCACAGAGGCTGTCAAGCATAGGGAGGGTGGAATTCCATCTGTTCTGTGCAATTCGGTTCAGTGAACTGGTTCACTTTTAATGGTTCACTGAATTGTGACACCTAGTTGAAATTACAACAAATGTTTTAAAAAAAACCATATATGACCATTTAAGAAATTTAAAGACAAGATGTTCCCTCCTCCTCAAAACAAAACAAAAAGCTTTAAGCTACTCTCTCCTTGTGTCCTTGAATTGTAGATTTGGGGTTTTCTCCTCTTATTAGACAATCCCAAAATACACCATCGAGATTGAGGGATTTATTAAATGTATTATGTTTCTCATACAGCCTTAATTTGTGCATGGTTGCAGACAGAGGAGTAGAAAGCATGCAATCAGAGTTTACAGTCACCTTTGCCTTTGCTAGCCTTAACATAGGGAATGTTATAAATGCCTAACAGCCTTTGAGGTAGCTTAACAGATACCTTACCTTCAGGACCAGGTAGAATTGCATTCTATTTGCTTGAATGGTTTTTTGAACAATATCAAGTTGTTAAGTTTTTCAGTGATCCAGGATGGTGGTGGTGTGTGTGGGGGGGGGGGTGTGGGGAGGGAATTCTCTCTATCTGATATCTGCTCAGTGGCGTCTTACAGAAAGTCACTGTGCTTCTATGGACCTTTGCAGGAGGCCAAGTACTGAACAACGTAGATTATGATCTCAACTAGATCTTCTTTCTCATTTGCCTAGAGGTGCGGAGGGGGGAGGGAGGAGGGACACAGAAGGGGTGGGAAGTAATGAGACTCCAGGACCATGTATAGTGATGGATGCTGGAGCAAGCAGTAACATTAACCATGAAGAAGAGGATCTGAGGATGAAGCTTTCACAAGGTTCCGAAGGAGATCCTTGCCACAGTTTGAGTTTCTCCTATCAAAAGGCCCATGCTGGTGTCTCTCTCATCAGGTGATGCTCCACAGGCAACACATTATAAACTGAATCTTTTTTTGGGGTGGAGGGGAAAGCTTAAGGAAGGTTTCCACCATATGCATCTTAAGAAAATTGAGAGAAAAGAATCTTTAGGATAGTCATTAAAGCTAGAGAAAGGTGACTAGAGGCTTAACTTCTGCAGGCAGCCCACAGAGTGGTTAAACTTACCTGGATATGGTCACAACTTCAGATATTTCCAGGTACTCTGAACCATGATCCTGGGACTAACTCCCAACTTCATCTACTGATCACTCAGTAGCAGAAGATTAAGAATAAGGGACCTGCTATCCCTATCTCAGCAATAAATGGCCCACCTTGGGAAGGTCATTTAAGTAGTTCTTGCTTCATTTGCAAGGAAAGGAAATTTATGTGTTATTGCCTCTGACATTTTCCCCTCCATTGATACCCTAGAATTAGAATATTTATTATGAAGAGTTGTTCAGTTTTCCTAGGATTCTGTTCCTGATTGTTGCTTTTTGACTAACTCTTATCTTCCCTTATTGCCAACTCAAAGCAGATAGTGATAGATAGATACACTGAAAAGCATGGATGTGCAATATGCAATAAGATTCTGTTTTTTTTTAAATTCTATGTTTTTTGTTTCTTTATTTTCCCCCTAGAATACTGATAGCTTTCATCTCCTCTCTGACACTGGCTCACTCATAGATTTTTCTGCTTTTCTTCTATACACCTGGTTCTGTTTCTTTAGATGTTTCAGATGTCATCCTGCTTGACTATCTTGGATTCCCTCAAAAGTGGTCTGGGTGACTAATTTTGAATGGGTGGTGAGATAGGTCAACTTTGTGATCTGTTAATATTTAGAGCACTTGATTTTTGTTCTGACTCTTTTTATCTGCTTTTCTGCTTTTCTAACCTTCTTCCTTTGCCAAAGCTTCTCAGTTAAGGCAATGAGCTCTGTGGATCAAGTGAGCTTTTACTAGATGAAATCCAGGTGATCTGGGAACAACTCATAACCAAACTCCAACTCCACCCCCTTCCATTGCCTGCTTCCATCTTTTCACTGTTTTATTTAAGAAAATATAAGAAAATTCCTTAATTGGTAATGTCTAATTACAATTATAAGAAAAAACAAATTACCCATGTTTTCTGTGATTAGACCTTACCCAAATTAAAAGTCAACAAATCAACAAACAAACCCAACCTATACTTTTCATAAAAAGAAACTTCGTTCTCCATGCATAAAGTTCATGCAACTTTGGAAAACCAGCTTTAGAACCAGGAGAGAACCAGAAACAAAAGTCAGAGCAATCAGACAGCTGAGGACTATATGAAAATTGTAGACCCATCATTTCAGTATCTTTGGAAAAGGCTTTGTATGAAATTATTTCAGGAGCTAACCTGGGTGGCATTTAGAAAATCACAGCATGATTAAAGAGAGCTGGCATACTTTACAAAAAAAAAAAAAAGAAGGTCAAGCCTCACTAACTTCTTGGAATTTTTGGAAGATACAACTGACCGTGAAGACCAAAAGGATATAATGGACAAACTATTTTTTGAGTAGTTTTTTTTTTGGTTGTTGTTGTTTGTTTTTCTTTTAAAAGAAAGCTGATTAGATATTATTGAACATTATTTAAGAAAGTTAAGTTATTAATAAGACCAGAATGGAGGATGGGGAAGAGGAATCATTTTTAAATGAACCCTAAAAATATAACAATTGATCCTTTCAGAACATCCATAAATATAAAATTTGTAGTAATAGAACCTCCTTTTCTCCTCTCAAGATGATGATTGTCTTCATTTTTGTGTTTTAATACCCAATGCTAAAGTCAATGCTATCAGATACCATAAGCATTTGATAAAAGTGTCCCTTCTTTTCTCTCTTCTTTCTTCTTCTTTCATTCTCTTCTCTTCCCTTCTTCTTCCTCTTCCTCTTCTCTCTGTCTCCTCTCCTTTTCTCTCCTCTCTTCCCTTTCCCTTCTCCTTCCATCCCTACCTGGATATTCTGGTACTTAAGATTAAATAAAATCTGGGTGATGGGGGCTATGTAAATTTCAGAATACTTAAACATAACCTTACTGACAAAAGAAAATAAAAAGGGAAGGTGTACTCTTGGGCTTCTCCCAGCTCATGTAGTGAGCATGATTATTTAATATCTAGAGTCTTTGATTTTAAATGAATATTTTTGAAATAACTGCTTGTTGATACTGGGCATGATTTCTGAAACACTTAAAGTTTGTTCCCATGCTAAAAGTGCCTTGAGGGCATAACTAATGCTGCATAAACTCCCTATGTTTTTCCATGCCCAACAACTGGGGATCCTAGGCAGAAGGACAAGGTATACCTAAACTTAGTTTCAAAGAAGGAAGTGAGATAACAATTTATATCTCAACTCCTCTGAGAGTAATTCTGAATTTCTGGATTTGGAATATTTGATCATTATTGAACATTATCGATATTATATTAGTATTATTGGTTAGACTGAGCAATACACAGACCATATTCCTAAAGAAAAATGTCAGGTACTCTTTATTTCTTTTTAAAATTAAAACAAAATAAAATTAATTTGCCTGGAGAATTTGGGAAGATATTTTAGGAGCTCTTTTAAATTAATTAGAGTTACTTTAGGGTTTCATAAAGCCAAAATGGGAAATTATTTGTCCAGTGTTCTTCAGATTAAAAAAACACAAAGGCTTCCGAAAGCTTTCCTATAATTACTGTAGCTTTAAGCTATGTCTATTTACTTAACTTCCTGCCTTCACAGCATAGTATACTATGCACCTCTGCTCCTTTGGTCTTCCAAGGTACACAGGCACATAAGCTTCATGATAGGACTAGTATCTACCAGGGTTCTTCCCCTCCATCAGAATTGGGTTAGGAAAAAAAATTAATAAAGCCAGAATTTAATTGGCCAGGGAATGATATAAGGTTCAAACTGTGCCTGTCTTAATGTAGCTCCCTATGGCCTCTTTAGTTTTCTCATTACCTTAGGGTTTAAAAAATTTCCAATTACTGAAGTCAGGAAATCTCATCTTCTTGAGTTCAAATCTGACTTCAGACGCTTACTAGTTATGTGACCCTAGGTAAGACATTTAAACCTGTTTGCCTCAGTGCAAAGAAAGCTAAAGAAGGAAATGGTAAATCTCTCTAATATCTCCATCAAGAAAAATCTCATGAAAAGTCAGACATGACTGAAATGACTAAACAACAACAAACATGAAGGTGAAGCTATTTGATTTGGTGGATATTTGAAGACTACAAAGGTCATTACAACTGTACTATACTGATAACACACTTTTCTCTATAGTATCAGGGAAGTGTACAACTTTTTTATAAATTATTTAATGGTCTAAAGATTCAAAAAATTCATTTCTAACTCATGGAAAAGATTGCATGAATGAGAGCATGTTTGGGGATGAAAGTAATAGAGAAGGAGTCATTATGTTTTCTACATATCCTTTCATGTTAGGGTTAGTAAATCTTTTGTTAACTTTTCGGATATTTGGAAAGGTTCCATTTTATCACAACATCAAAACTGAATTAACAGGGTACTCTCCTCAGGACTACCCCCAACAGATCCAGAGCTATTAATCATCCTGGAAGTCATAGTCAGTCCCTTAATTTAACAGATAAGGAAATGGAGGTCCAGGAAAGTTTATTGACTTTACCCAAGATAAATATCAGAGCTAGCATCCTTTGACTCCAAGGTCAGAGTTCCTTCCTCTATAACATGCTTCCATTTCCTAATTTAAATTGTTTTTTTTGGGGGGGGGGGGTTGCAAATCAATGGGGTTAAGTGGCTTGCCCAAGGCCACACAGCTAAGTAATTATTAAACGTTGGAGATCGTATTTGAACTCAGATACTCCTGACTCCAGGGTCAGTGCTCTATCCACTGCAACATCTAGCTGCCCCTCTAACTTAAATTGTTAAGGATATAATTTCACACTCAAAGACAGCTTCCTGCCAAGGGCTCATGAATACAAGACTGAGTGATCTAATTCAGATTCAGTAATAAATAAGACAGTTATCTTTCCTACTTTGTATAAGTAATACTGCTCCTTGGTTTCCTACAATAGCCATTACAATATTTGAAGGGTGTATTACTTTTAGTAGCTCTGACCTTTGCCTTGATGACTATTCTTTTTCCAGTTGGTTAATTTTACTTTTTGATGTGTTATATCCTTTCTTCCAATTGGTCATTTTTACTTTTAAATGAGTTGATTTATTTAGTCAATTTTTTATAATTCTCTCATTTCTTTTCTCCATTTTTCTTTTTCCTCCCTTTGATTTTTAAAATTCTTTTTTGAGCTCTTTCAAGAGGTCTTTTTGGATTTGAGGCCAATTTATTAACTACTTTGAGGCTTCACATGTAGGCATTTTGTCACAGCTTTCCTCTTCTGTGTTGCATTTTTATTGTCCCTATCAGAATGGTGGCTTTCTAGGGTTAGTGCTTTTTGGTTTTTGTTCATTTTGATAATTGAACTCTCCTCCTAGGGTACAGGGAGTAGAGTTCCAAGCTTTTTGTCCTGGAACCAGGATCTGGTCCCTAGTTCATGACTTGCCAAGGTGTTGCCAATGCAGACATTTGTTTCCTACACTGGGAGAGCCCAGCCCAATCTTTTCTGTTGCACCAGTGTTTCCAGGACTCAAACTTTGTCTTCTGAGCTGGAGTTGGGACCCTTCCTGATGGCCTGCTGCATCTCTGGTGTGCTGAGCCTTGACCTGAGCAAAGCCTTTGGCTGGTTTTGCAGCTCTCCTGCCTAGGTTGGATTATACTTCCCTTTTACTTGGAAGAGACAAACATTTACTGAAGTTCCTTCATGATATCTTGAGTTGAGAACTTCTTTCATTCTGTGTTTGTGTGTGTGTGTGTGTGTGTGTGTGTGTGCGCGCGCGCGTGTGTGTGTGTGTGTGTGTGTGTGTGTGTGTGTGTGTGTATGTAATCTGTAGTTTTAAAGTTTATGTAGAGGCTTCAATTAAAGTTGTTTTGGGAAAAGTTCTGGGAACTTCCTAGCTTTGTGCTGACATCTTGGCCAAGGGAAGTGCCTTGATGATTGACTATCACAGTGAGCTAGTCTGTTCTCGATTGACTCACTCCAGATTGGTCTGCTCACTCAGTTCAGCTATTTCAATACTAAGCATCTTGCTCTATATGTGGTTTCTTCTGACTATTTTCTTTCAGTGAGTGACATTCCAACTCTTTTGTGCCATTCCAACTCTTTTCATAGCAGACATAGAGACCATGGGATCCATATTTCAATCTTTAAATATTTTAAACTAATTTTATATTTAAATTAAAAATAAATATTTTTTTAAAAATTGAGACCAAAGGGGGGAGAATTTTGTAATTCTTACTTCATAAACATCTTCTCTAGCAGAATTATATTTATAAATACAATGAGTTCCAAACTCATATTCAATCTCACTGGCACTTCAAACAACACATTCAGAGTCAAGCTTTTCCTTCCAAATCTCCTCTTCTGTGGTTACTACTCCTGTCAGTGTCATCCTGATTCATCTAATCTCCCATGCTCAGAACTTTGCTATTATCTCTAACTCTTTCAGGTCCTCATCTTTCCATCCAGTATCTATTGACTTTACTTCTGCAGCATCTCTTTTATTTCTAGATTTCTTTTTATGCCTTCTACCACTACCCAAGTATAAGTCTTGATTGTCACCTGTCTGAATTATTGCATCAGTCTCCAAATAGGTTTTCTTACCTTTTCTTTTTCCCTGATTCAAACCATTGTTTGCACAGCTATTAGATTTATCTTCTTTATGCAGAAATCAGATCCTATAACTTCTCTACCTTCAATGATTCCCTGTTGAATATTAAACATGATTTCAAAGTCATTCACAATTTGGAGTGCCCTACCCCTCTTGCCTTTTCTTTTGTTACTCTGCCTAACTGGAGACAATATAGTCATTGGTGTTCTTTTTGTAAGGAAGACTTGGATTTGAATTCAGTACTATATACTGTTTGTAACATCCATAAGCAGAGTAATTTTGCTTCTATTAGACTCAGTTGGCTCATCTATAAAATGGAGATAACAGTTTATGCCTCATAGGAATGCTGTAATGCTCAAATGAGATAATGAATATAAAATATTTTATAGACTTTAAAGTGCCACATAAATAGAAGTAATTATTCTCTATTCCACCTAACTTGGTAACCTGCCCAGGGTTACACAAGCTAGTAAGGATCTAAGGTTGGATTTGAATTCAGAAAGATAAGTCTTTTGGACTACTTGTTATTCTTTGTACTTATACCATTCTTTCTTGCCTCCATGTGTTTTCTTAGAATACCTTTCTCCTGCCTACTGTACCCCTTACCCTTATAAACCTTACTTACTGCCACCTATTCCAGACAGATTTCTCTGACCCTGACAATAAGTAATGACCTTTTCCTTGACATTGTATTTATTTGCACCTCTCTTATATACTCACTTCATCCTTTTGTTTGTGAATATTTCATATTATTTTTAGAATGTGTGGCTAGGTTTCCTTTCGCCATTTCAGTTTTTTACTAGGAAACACTTATTAAACTTTTACTAAAGTGAATTACTGTTTAATACTAATAAATTGTGTATGCTGTGGATGTTGAGGCAATTCAATTAAACACCTACTATGAACCAAATAATTTGAATCACTTCCCTATCTTGGTCAAATTACAAACAATAACAATCACTAGGTACAAAACTAAGTTGGGACAATAAAATAAGTAAAAAGAAAAGCAATTCCTTCCCTCATGGAGCTGGCAATCTAATGGTAGAAGACAACACACAAAAAGAAGATGGGGTTGGGGGAGGGGGAAATCATGTTCCTTGGAGTCTGAACCAAATAAAGCTGCTGATAGAGAGAAGAAAGTGAACTACAAAGTTCAGATCCCAGTCCTCTCTAAAGGAAAGCTTGTGAAATCATTTACATTGTTTACCCAGTTTGTCGTGGGTAGGGCAACATGTTTCCTAAAATCCAAGGCCAGGAGAGTTACTGATAGAAAATATGATTTCATAGAAGATAGAATATTAGACCTTGAGGTGAGAAGACCCTGAGTTCAAATCTCAACTCAGATATTCATCAGTGTGACCTGATGAATCACTTAACCTCTTTCAATCTCATTTGTTGTTGTTCAGTCATTTTTCAGTCCTTTGTCTGAATGTCATTTCGAGTTTTCTTGGAGATGATAAAGTGATTTGCCATTTTTACCTCAGCTCATTTTCCAGCCCAGGGTTATACAAGCTAGTAAGTATCTATGGTTGGATTTGAATTCAGGAAGAAGACTCTTCCTGATTCCAGACCCAGCAATCTATACATTGAGCCACTTAGCTATCCCAACCTCAGTTTACTCATCTGTAAAGTGAGGATTATAAGAATATGTACTTCACAGGACCATTCTGATGATTCTGTGATATAACATGTAAAGTCCTATATGTAAACCTTAAAAAGTCCTATATATTAATGTTGTTTCTGTTGGTATCGCCTTATTAGTATCAACTAATCATGCAGCAAGCATTTATTAAACACCAGCTATGACCTAGTGTGCTTTTGTTGCTATTGCTCAGTCAATCTAGTCATGTCTGATTCTTTGTCTTAGCAAAGATATTTAAAGTGGTTTGCCATTTCATTCTCCAACTCATTTTAAAGATGAGAAAACTAAGGCAAAAAGGTTTGAACTTAGGAAGCTGAGTTTTACTGATTCAAAGCCTAGAAATCTATTCACTGTGCCACCTGGCTGACAAAGAGAATACAAATACAAAGAAATGGCAGGTAGACTAGGCTAGAAGCTCATGAAGATGGGGGGAATGGGGGAATGAGTCTTACCTAAAATTTGCATTTCTCAGCATCTGCCACAGGGTCCTGAACAAAATATATGTTGAATTCTTGTGGGATAGTAACAATGTTCCAAAAACCGCAGAGTGACAGCTATGATACTTTTGAACCTCCAGTAGTATCCTTGCTTTGTAATCTTTAGTTTGCCCTGCTCTTCCTCTCTAACTTTCTTAAGGATTGTCTGGTCCCGTCGATTTGTTCTGCTTTCCTTTTAAGTCTCACTATATGAATATATAATTTCTGGAATTCAAGGACAGTTACACCATCTGTACTACTGATAAATTGTGTTCCTCTTCTTCAGGTTGGTAAAGGTGCTTAGTAGTACCTCCCCTTCCCCTCTCATCCCCCTAGCTTTCCAGCAGTCCACAATGCATCACTAATGCTTTACAGGAACTCAGTTCTCCCTCTGAGTATTTCTGTGTTGCTCTATTAGGGCAAGAGGGATGCAGGAAAGAAGTTCTCTGATGGCACTACCCCTGTATCTTTCAATAAAGTTGGTTAGAACTTGGCTTGTAACCTGCCTAAAACAGCCACCCCCAAACTACTTTATATTGTTTGCTCTTTTCATTGTTTTCAGAATGTTTTTGAATTGATTCTTATTGAAAAAATTCTTTGTTAAAAGCCTACCTTCAAGGGATTGGAGAAGTTTAAGGATTATTGTTTTGTAAAAGATCTTACATTAAAGGATTATAACTTCTCTTATAGAGCTTGCTCCCTCACCCATTCCCTTTGATATGTTTCTGAAGAAGAGGTTTTTCTTGGCCTGTTATTTGCCTTTGTCTTCATGACCACACTGCTGTATTTGCAGAGGCATCACTAAGCATTCTCTCTCCCAGGAAAATTCAGTTATGGGGGAAGAGTTGGGTGATTGTCTCAGTTAAAACATGTAGAAAGACAGGGCAGCCCCCAAAGGGACTCACAGACTCAATAGGAAGGTTCATGGCCTCAAATCTATGGCCAAAGAAATGGGAGTTGGGGCAGCTAGGTGGTGCAGTGGATAGAGGACAGGCCCCGGAGTCAGGAGTACCTGAGTTCAAATCCAACCTCAGACACTTAATAATTGCTTAGCCGTGTGGCCTTGGGCAAGCCACTTAACCCCATTGCCTTGAAAAATCTACAAAAAAGGGTAAACTCATCACTTTTGATTATTAAAAGTTCTTTCTTGATTCCATGGCCAATATGCTTCTGGTACATGGGGGAAACATGGTCCTTGAAACTGCTTCCTTTCATTGGTGATCATCTTTCTGCATTCATATCATTAGTGAGTTTCTGTCCTTGACCGGATGTATCTTTTGTCATCAGTACAGTCTCTGATTACGGTTGGAGGAGGAGAGGGAAATGTAACATACCATTCTTCCTCCTCAAGACAATCTTAAGTTTGACACTTCCAAAGTTTGACCAATTTGCTTTAAGACTCAAGTTTCTGAATTATTTACTTTTATGTAGCTCCAGTCATAGCTAATTCTCTTTAACCAACCACAAAAATATTTCCTTTGTGGCATCATCTATTTTTATCCACTGATCAAAGCATTTCACTTCTCCCCAATTGATTAACAATTTGTTCTCACCTAATTTACATCTTTGAATGATTCAAATGAGAAATCTGGGCCTTTCATGTTTTCCTTTAATTGGAGTTAGAGTGGAAACCACTTTTCTTATACACAAAGAAGGAAACTGCAACATAGGAAAATTCAGTAACTTGCCTTTTGGCTACACAGGTGTATAATGTCACAGGTTGGTTTTAATCCACATCCTCAGACTCCAGAGATAATGTCCAGAGACATTAAGGAAAGTCAGACCCAGAAAGGGGTTAAGTTACACATGTGTAATAGATGATATTCTAACTCAGCTCCTGTACCCTCAAGTACTTTGGCCAATACACCCTAATACTGAAGAGGTAGCAAATGAACTTTGGGATGAAAGGGGTTTACAGTTACCCATAACAGTGAATTACCTACTCCCAAAGAGAGCAATGTTATATTTGATATTAAATGGAGTGGCAGTGATTGGTAGTTTGCTCCTGAGTAGTTATGATAGAATATGTCAAAGATAATATATGAAATATGTGATGACAAAGCCCTAACAGATGTTATATTTCATTGGCAAAGTTCTGAACCATCAGTAGTCAGGTAGAGGTCTCCAGTTCCCAGAGTGCAACAGTGTTGGACTTTTATGGGTCCTTGTTTCCAGCAGAATTGAGAGATGGGCATTTAGCCTATTGATAAACTTATCACACTGACCTCAGTGAAAAATCTGGATGTTAGCAATAATGCAAATTGGATACAGATAAAATACTTCCTAAAGTTTCTTTTTTTAATGATAAGAGAAATAGGTCAGGGCAATCAGAGGGTAAATATTATTCTTGTCTAAGAATAGAATCAGAGTTCGAGAAGAACAATTCAGTAGCCAAATGGCTCCAAAGGAAAGAGGATCATTGTGGCAAATGCTTCGAAATATATGCAGGTAACCTAGGGGAAGCTAAAATGAGAAAGGTCACCCAAGCAAGCTTGAGATTACTTGTACTTAGCTCCTAGGAGGAAAAGCTAGAGAATTGAAGATGTGTGTCTGAGGCAGAATTTGAACTTAATTTTTCCTGATTTCAATTCCAATACTCTACCCACTATACCACCTAGCCTACTCCAACAATAAGAGAATTGGAAAAAGAAGGTAGAGGATTATTCAACAAAACTGAAGTTGAGGCATGTTGTGTTACTATGTTATGAGAGGAGTCTGAATCATTTGAGGTCCCTTACAGTTTTATAAACATAAGATTTTTCAAGTTAGCTAATCTTAATTATGTGATATGAATGATTAAATTAAATATGGTTCTATATACATAACACATGTATAAATAAGTAAAAGATGCCTCTATTACATACATTTTCATAATTTCATCAAAGTTCAATAAACATTTGATAACCTCAAGAAGTTTACATTTCTACATTATGTTAGGCAAGGTGATGAACTCAAAGGGAGATAGGAGGATGAATAAAATTATAAAATCAGTAAAGAATCAGATGAGACATTATATTTGAAAGCACTTTAAAATATATAAGCACCACTTATAAGTACTAAAATGCTCATATGAAAACATATCAATATTTCAAAAGATCTGTGATTAAATCCTAGGGGAATAATTTTATCCAGTGACAATTTAAGGGAATTCTCCCCACACCTCAGCTAGGCTTCAGACAATATATATAACCTGCTGCCAGACCCATACATGGAGTGTTTTGAATTTGATAGCACCTGTCAGAACTTTCAGTCACTGGCAAGAGCCTTTGAATTCCCAAAGAGAGTTTTTATGAGTGCATCTTTGATAGGATTGTGAAAACCCCTTTACAAAAGCAGAACATTACTTCCTCTGTAACTTAAAATTTTAGAAAGTAGTCTGAGGCAATGAGAGGGTTACATGGCTGATAGTATCAGAGGCCCAATTTGAACTCAGATATTATTTTGAGTTCTACTATACACCTAGTGGGGGTAGAAATGGTAGGGGGAGGGGAAATGTTAAATCTGAAATTAATGATCACCACTTGATTCTCCCATTTTCTGGTCAGTCATCCAAGTATTTTGCTGAATGTAAGAATCATAGCTGGATAAGGTCCAATTGAGTAGCTAAGAGTTAACAGATCAGATTGTCTGAGGTTTATATCATATGGAAACTCTGGGAAATATGGTCTCAGAAGATTCAAGGTGAGTTCTTTAGAAGAGAATACTAACTCAAAAATGCCAATGTCAAAGACAAAAGTGCCAGAATAACCATTTCAACCCTAACAGTGGAACTATGAGGTTTAATAACAGTGTATTTGTGTAAATGATATGGCAGTCATTTCATTAATTAATGTACCAGGAAAGGTAATCAAGTTAAAGGTTGTTACTGTATTTATAGAGAATCTAAAGAGAAAGGAGGGGAAGGAAAAAATACATTGATAAATCGCTCTAAAAAACTGAGTAAATAAGAGAGACAGAGACACACAGACAGAGGGGAGGGAAGAGAGGAGAAAGAAATACAGAGAGAGGGAGGAAGAGACATAGAAAGAGGAAAAAAGAGAGAAAGGGTGAGAGAGAGAGGGGAGAGAGAATCTTAAGCTGCTCACTCTACTTGAATGTCAAATTGTCTTAGTCTTTGTGGCCTTTAGTATCTTAAAAGCACCCTTTAAGAATTGGGATGACTCAGTAGCATTGTATTTCTAAACACAAGAAAATCAAAACTATTAATGTAGTATAAGAAATGAAACATAGCTCACATATACTTTTCCATACCAATAAGCAATGTCCTTCAGAATTCTTTAGGTTACTGTGACTCATGGGACCCCTTTATGTGCATCATCAACTATGTGGAGCCCACCCCCGACATATTAATTAATCAGGAAGTACATATATATATATATATATTTGCATTTATTTTCTTTATTATTTATTCTGCATATGCTTATTCAAGGCATGGGAGAAATTTTAGTGTACTTTAAGCTATAAAGCTCATTGTCTCTCTTGTTATAATGTATGTTTATTGAGGTCAGGGACTGTCATTCATTGCATTTGCATCCCTAATGACTGGCACACAATAAGAGCTTAATAAATACTTATTTCACTAATTGATTTAGTGCCTTTGTGTACCATTCACTTTGTAACCTCTGGGTGATTCAAAGATCAAAATGATGTAATAAAGGATCTTACATACTTTTGGATGTCATATAATCAATTGGGATTGTGAGAAAGCTTTTGAATACTTGTGTGGTTAGACTTCCAAGCCCTTCCATGACTTTTCTACCAAGGATATTGGGTATAGATGTGGTCTTTCCCCTGTGATCAGCAACCACAGGTACATATACTTTACCAAATCTATCTGGGAAAAGAGAGGGATGCTGCACCAGAATCTTCTCCCTAATTATCATTCATTGTTCAGTTGTTTTTAAGCATACCCAACTCTTCATGAGCCCACTTGGGATTTTCTTGGCAAAATCACTAAAGTGGTTTGCCATTTCTTCCCCAGTTCATTTTACAGATGAGGAAACTGAAGTTAGGTGACTTGTCCAGGGTCACACTGCTAGACAGGGTCTGGGACAGTTTTGAACTCAGACAGATGAATCTTCCTGATCCAGAATCTAGCACTCTTATCCATTGCGCCACCTAGCTACCCTAGTAATCCTTTACACATATTAAAAAACTGCTGTCAGCACCAATAATTCCCTATGAGCTCACTTCGCTCCGAACAATTCTCATAAAAATTTTGAGATGTATAAGTAATTATTCTTCAGGAAAGTGTCAATAACCTTTGGAGTATGAGGATACCTGAAGCAAAATTTTCACAAAAAAAAACAACTAAAAGTTTATATCTTTCATTTATTCAAGATCAATTCAACAAATATTTATTATTCTTCTATCTACAGAGCATTGTTTTAGACCCTAGGGAGAAACAAGAGTTAGACAGGATATGAACTTTTCAAACATAGAATTTAATAGAAAGATTTAGATATAGAAATAGAAAAGCAGTTTAATACAAAGGTAAAACATAAAAAACAAAGGAATTAGCAGGCATTAAGGCACAGTGAAAAGAAGACTAGTCTGAAATCTGAGGACATAAATTCAAATCCTCTCTTTAAAGAGAACTATAATACGCATTAGAGCACAGGATGATTATAGTAGAAAAATGTGAAGCAAAATGTTGTGTTTATAGAAACAGAACTACCTTTATCTGAAAGGGGAATAGTGAAGTAGGAAAAATCAAGAAAAGGCTTCAAATATGGCATCTTAGGTCCTGAAATAACTTTGGTGTAGGAAGGGAGAAGAAAAGGGGTACAGTTGAACATAATACCACTTTAGAGTCATTAGAGCCATACTCGCTGTCTCTTAAACACTCTTCTCAGCTCTGCCTTGAGGAATTTTTCCTTTCATTTAAGATGAAGCTTAAGCACCATCTTCCCCAAGAAGCTTCTCCTGATTCCCTCAACTGTTAGTGCCCTCCCTCTCAAACTACCTTGTTTTTAAATACTTTAAATTTATTTGTATTTCCTTTCTTCATATTATTCTGCAAATAATTACATATGTCCTGGTTGTCTCTCCTGTTAGAATGTATGTAAGCAGGCAAAGAGTATTTATTAATTGGCATTCTGCTAAGCACTGGGGATGACAATACTAGCAAAATGATAGACAACTTCTGTCCTCAAGGAGTTTATATTCTAATGGAAAAAGGTAACAGATAAAAGTTCCCAAAAGGAATTCACCAAAGAACAAAGAAATCACAATTATGGAGGGATGGGTTCAGGAGGGAATTTGACAAAGTGAGAAAGGTCACTAAGTCATAGAAAAAGTCTATAGGGTCAGAAGTACAATTGGGAATAGAATAAGCAAGCTCCTTGTGAGTATGGATTGCTGAATTCATTGGATTGGATTATTACTAAGCATAATGCCCAACAAATGGTTAACACTTCTTAAAAACTTGCTAATTGGTTGATAATATTATGAACAATATTATTAAATTCTTCATAGTTAGAGCTGGTAGACCTTAGAGATCAAAGATAGAGTCAAGAAACAAATCCTTTCACCTCATAGATGAAGAAATCTGAGATTAAGTAACTTGCCCAAGGTGACCCAATTTATAAACATGGATTAAGTCACTTCTTGTCTTTGAATGGTACCATTATTATTACAAAGTTCCTTCACTATCCAGAGACAGTTATCATCATCAGAATACTGATACTCTCCAAAGATAGTTCTTGGAAATGCCTTAATGTTGGGGAGCTAAGAATTATTAATTAGTTAGTTTTGAAATGGCTTCCTTAACTGAAAGAGCCACCAGTGGAATTCCAATTCTGGACTCAACAGTGGAGAATCAAGCACTTGCCTTTCTGTCATTCTGTAAGCTCCAAGCAGGCTGGTCCAGGCATAGCAGTCAGTCTAATGAGTGATTAATAGCTGAGTGGAGTCTCTGGCACTTTATTTTCTATTCCCTGTTCTGCCTCCTCTTTAACACTCAGGTAACTGTCAAAAATGGACCTGGGGATTATAGCTGACAAGGGGTAAATGCCTTCCTGTTGTCCTCCAAAGGTTAAGGTTTACCAGCCTCTGTTGGAAGCTGTGATCACCAATAACCATTAATCCACTAACCTCCAGTAGGAGTGAGCATATTTATGACAGCAGTCACTAAAGGGTGAAATAAAGATTAGTTTTTAGTTAGGAACGCAAAGCTTTTGAGATCAATACAAACCCACTGCCGAAATCAATCTAAAGTTTGGAATTTTTAAGTAAAGATTTACTGGGCTTCCTTGTACAGTTTATTTTCTGGAGAGAGAGAGAAGAGGCTAAGGAATGTAACAGTAATCAGACTAAGTAAACAGGAGTCAGTTTACAAACTGACCGCTGTTTTGCGCATAGCAAATGAGTATACAGCAATAAAAATACTCATAACGTGGATTGTAAATTTGCCAATTATAGGTAAAACCAGAATGTACATAGAGATTTAACACGATAAAATATTAGTAGCTACATTGGCCTATTTGAAAACATAAATAATCAATATACATTAATAATGAAGCTGTTGGAGCGTTTCCCTATTACTGTGCATATTAAGTGTTTCAATTATTTCTACTTAGTTTGATAGATAAATGTATACCCACATTTTACACAAGCCTTCAAAAATAATATAGAATTGCTCTTGAAAACAAAAACCACTGTTTAGTTTTTTAAAAAAAATGTGGGCTGGAAATGCATTAGCTTGCTATACCCCTTTGCTCTTCATGTTTGATACATGTATATCATTTATTATTCAATTTCTTGAGATTTGACAAAGTAATTGTCTTACCATCCAGATATTTAATGATTTTTTCTCCCTTCCTACAAAAGGTCTATAGGTAAGATAGAAAAATGATGAAATAGATCAGTGTTTGTGATGTCCATTAACAATCATTATAGATTCATGTTTGCATATGTACCAGTGGTAACCCAAGTAATATTCCAAATTCTGAAATCCCATGTGTTTACTCCACTTTATTCAAAAGGATAGAAGCACAAAACTGCATATTAAAAACTGAACTTCAGAAATCATTGAAGCTATATAGTGCAACAGAAAAGAATCTTCTATTTGGGGTTCACATTTCACCTTTGCTACTTATTTTGATAGACAAATGCACATTCATGTTTACGTGATGGCCTTGACCATTTGGTGGCAGCAGGAGACAATTGGACTTAACCTAATTCAATTCCTTACATTAGAATGTCAATCACCTGAAGATAGGAATATCTTTGCTCCTGTTAGCATCTACAGTACCTTGTACATAGAAAGCACTTTAAAAATGTTTCATCTATCTGTATGTACCTCAACTATTTTGTCAGCCAGCCCCTCTTAGAATTCTTGTGATAGACCCTGCTATTGATTCCTCCGAGTGAACCTATACATACTGGTGTTCCCTGCAGAAGTACCTAAAAAGATTTTTCCAAGTATGGGAGTATGAGAACCTTATCATATCAAAAGCCTAGCTGAAGGGCTAGTTACATGAAAAAGAATTGGCAGGTTCCTTTATGTTTTCAACCCAAGATGGTATAACCATAAAAAGTAGCTTCTAGTCTCCTGAGCAATGAGCAAGCAATATTTAACTATTTGGAGGAAAGGAAATACAAAACTTAGGATCAGAAGACCCAGGTTCAGATCCCAACTCTACTACTTATTTGTTTTAGCGGATAGAGTGCTGGGCCTGGAGTCAGGAAGACTTGGGTTCAAATTTAGTCTCAGACACTTACTAGCTGTGTGACCCCTGGATAATAAACTTAACCCTTTTTGCTGCAGTTTCCTCATCTATATAATGAAAGGAAGAAATAGCAAGCCATTCAAGGATCTTTGCCTAGAAAATCTCAAATGGGATCATGAAGAATCTGAAATAATGACCAAACAATAACATTTTTCTTGAACCTCAGTCTTGCTGAAGTATAAAGAAGGGAATTAGTCTGCATATATTCTAAGATCTTTCCCATCTCTCTATATCTTTTGACTCTATGAATTGTCACAGATATTCTGTGAGTAACCACATCTTCAATTTCTAACTCTTAGGAAACTTTATCTTCTTTTCTGCACAATCTGCAACCTGGCATCAGGAAGCAATCCCCCATACCAGCAGGCAAAGCTAATCCTCAGCATTCCTCACTGTTAGGCAGAACTTCTATGAATTGTCCTACTGCACACTGGTGATGTCCCATATATTATTATGAGTGCCAAAAGTAAACTTTTATCTGGACAATATACTTCTGAGAAGAAAGCAAAATGCTGAAATTGGGAATATATTTATGTATGCCTTCATAGGTGGTCCAAAACACAAGGGACATAGTATTTTTCACTTCCTCCTGAAAACAAAAGTAATTGTGTCCCATCAGTTAAGTCATCTAAATATATGTTGGGGATGAGGGGAATGTTGGAACCAGTCTATACAGGCTCATAAGTGATTGCCTAAATTTTCACTCTAAGCATTTACATCTCAGAAATTGGGAAATGCTACAAATTGGGGCTTGATTTATTGTTCTGTTAACTATCTAGACTAAAGAAAGTGATAAAGAAATTGCTAATAATGAAGATTAAATTTAAAAGTGTTTTGTATGTATATGCCTTTTTTCAGATATCCAGTCATTAAATATATGCCAGCACATCATTTTGAAATTCTTTTTTTTAGAGCACTATTACGAATTAAATCTCCAGCAAATTCTGTGATCTAGAGAGGGTAGTATAGAGAACTGAGCTCTGGAGTGGACACAGAAAAGCACTGGTTTCAAATCCCATTTCCAATATTTGTTAGTTGTACAAGCTTGGGCAAGGCGCATAATATCTCTGATCTCCATTTCTTCTTATATGAAAAGGAACTAATATTACCTTTATGACTTATGTTGCATGATTATGAGACAGTGTATGTGAATTATTCTATAAACTTTAAATGACAGTTATTATCAATGGAGTACTTTTTGTCTCTCCTCTTTGTACTTGAATCCTTAGTGCCTACTACATGGTAGGCACTTTATATATATGTGTGTGTGTGTGTGTGTGTGTGTGTGTGTGTGTGTGTGTATGAAAATATATATATATATATATACACATATATAAATTGATTAAAAGATATTATTCAGAGTATTTACATAGCCAACCATTCATACATTTCCTTACCACCTTGCAGATTCATGGTAGTCCAGTGGATAGAGTATTGAGTCTGGAGTCAGGAAGACTCCTCTTCCTGAGTTCAAATTCAGCCTTAGATATGTTCTAGCTGTGTGATCCTGGGTAAGTCACTTAACTGTTTGGTTCAATGTCCTCAACTGTGAAGTACACTGAAAAAAAACCACAAGCCACTGTAGAATCTTGTCTAAGAAAACTGCAAATGAGGTCATACAGAGTCTGGCACAACTGAAAAGACAACAACAAAAAGAAGATTCAAATAAGTCAGTAATTTCCTCCCAGATTTTCCTTAGTACATATTCTGTGCAGACATAAGCTACTTATTATATAGATACCAAAAAAAAATCTCCCAGTCTCCTTTCTGCCCTCTATTTTCATAGAAAGGATAATTATCTAATGAAAAGAAACATCAGCAACCTGAGGAGATTACATTACTGATGCTGCTAGTTACATTTGCTATTTTAATTTAAAAACTTCCTCACTGCTTATCTTATTTCTTTTAGGCTAAAGTTCATGTTTATGAGGCCTTGTGGCTCTGAATTCATGGTAAGCTTTATGTCTAGTCCTTGGAGGCAGTGGACTGGACTAAGTGACCCCTGAGGTCTCCTCCAGCTCAGTAAATCTCTAAGTTTCTAATTAAGCAAATGCTAATTTCTCTGATGTCTGTAGATGAATTAATATGTGTAACTTAGCTATATTCATAGCTATCTATTGTCTTCAATCAATTATGCTAACAGGATTTTCTCACATGTACCAAGGGCAATATATAGCTCTAAGTATCATGACATTTATACTGAAATGGACTGCATTTCCATTATTAACCTTGTTTTCAAGGCTTGTCCCTCAGTAGTCACAATTGGAAGAAAAATGTGCATTTATTTCTTTTTTAAATCAAATTTCATTGCATTTGTTTTTAAAGTCTTGGATTCAATAGAGAGAATCAGAAATATATTATTTGAAGTGATTAAGAGATCAACTTTTTAAATATATTAAAAGATTTTTTAATCCATCCAAATAGATAGTCCTTCCACTTCCAGCTTGCAACCCATATATGACTTTGTAAACTATCTTCATGAGTCATTGTGGCCCAAAACAGTTCTTCATTAAGTGGCCCACCTTCTGACTATGAAGCTCTCAACAAACCTTAACCAGATTGACCATAGAAAGTAGATATATAATCCATTATGAGAATTATATTTAAAGCCTTTCCAGTTTCATAGTGTATGCATATAGTGCTCTAGAGTTTCAGGATGTGATCTCATGTACTTTGATAGAGTTAGAAATTACTATCTGTTGGGATAAAAAGTTAGCATTTATATAGTGCTTTAAGGTTTGTAAAGAATTTCACATATGTTGTCTCATTCTATCTGTCCACTGACACTGTGTGGTAGCAGCTATATTTATACTCATTTTTTCAGATGAGGAAACAGAGACTGAGGGAGATAAAAAGACATGCCCAAGGTCACATACTGTATTTGAACTCCAAACTTCCTATCTTCAAAACCAACAGGTCATCTGTTATGCCACCTATTTCTCCTATGGGAATCTCTATGACTCCGTAATTGGCAGGAACATCAGCATACCAGTACTTCTGTAGTAAAAAAAAAAAGGTATACTTGAGCAATATGCTTCTAGGTTTTGGTGGCATTAAAGAGGACTTTGTAGATTCACAGCAGTAGACCACAATGCCCATAGTTATTCCAGTTTCATTGATATATACAAATCTGTAAAAAAGATGATGGAAGTGAAATACTTGCCTTCGAAACATAGAGCTGACGCATGCAGAAACAGATTTAAAATATGTATCTGCTATCCTAAGCACAGAGCACACCATGCCAGAGGGACAGAGGGTGCATGGTTTGATATTTTTCCCTCAGGGGCACAATGGTGCAAGCTCTATGCATGATCTGTTCTGAGGTAAAATCTATGTGTCTGAAAAGTCATAGAAGTCCACAATTTAGGAGCAATCTGAGAGGCCATCTGAGAGACCATCTAGTCCATGCTATATCCAAACAGATCTTATCTACAACTTTCTCCAGAGTCAATTATGCAATCTCCCTTTGATTTGGGACTCACTACACCAACCAAACCCATTCTATTTTTGATAGTTCTATGTGTTAGGAGATTTTCCTTTCTGGAAATGTCTACCCATCATCCTTTGTTTTTGTTCTCTGGGTCCAAATCTGGTGGTTTACATGAAAAATCTTCAATACAATGGGAAAGTTAGCATGTTTCCCTTTAGAGAGATAAATATCCCTGGTTCCTTTTTTTTTAGTTGTTTTTTTTTTTTGCAAGGCAATGGGGTTAAGTGGATAGCCCAAGACCACACAGCTAGGTAATTATTAAATGTCTGGGGCTGGATTTGAACTCGGTACTCCTGACTCCAGGACCACTGCTCTATCCACTCTGCCACCTAGCCGCCCCATCTCTGGTTCCTTAAATCATAGCTTTCAGTCCTTTCACCATCTTTTTCATCAGCCACTGAATCTACTTCAGCTTATTTTGTCTTTAGTATAATGTGGTACCCAGACCTAAGCACAGCACTACAGATGTACATATGGATATTTGGTTCTATTAATGTAGCTTGAGTTGGAATTAGCTTTTTGGGGGGGGGAGGGAAGAGGGGGTTCTATATTGCATATTAACTCACACAATCCATTAAAAAATTTTCATGCAATTGTCAAGCCACATCTATAACAGCTAATTTTGATAGTGACCCTAAACTACCATGGTCCACTCACACAGAAATACAGTTAAAACAACATTTAGATTTCAGACAATTAAATGACAAGGTCTTGTGAGACAAGCTGACTCTGCTCCTTCTAAGCATCAAGACTGCAGAATGGTTTATAGAAATATGAAAGTTCTCTTATCTTATAGTTTAGACTTGGAGTCTATAGTTAGGATTATTCCCTTAGGCTAGTTATGGATCCTTGCAAGATCTGAGGCTCATATAATTTGGTGGCAACAGTTCAAAGGAAGTCACCAGACTGATGAAGGGTCTGAAGTTCATTCCATAAGAGCATCAGTTGGCAGAACTAAGAATGTTAGGCTGGAGAGGATTAGATTTAGAGGAGATATAATCATTGTTTTCAAATATTAGAAGGACTGACATGTGGAAGACATTTCAGACTTGTTCTTCTTGGTCCCAGAAAATAAAACAAAGACCTGGGAAAGACCTTAGCTTCAAAAGGCTAAGGTCTCCCACTACATCCAAGGCATATCTAGCCACTGGACCCAGATGGCTCCAGAGGAAATAGTGAGGCTGGTGACTTTGCCCCGCCCTCTTTCACTTAAATTTACTTGCATGTCATTGTATCACCTTTCTAATGTCAGGATCCTCCAGAATAAAAGGACAAACAACAATAACAATGGATCAAAGAGTAATGAATGGAAATCCAAAGAGGTCAATCTAGGCTCAGTTAAACTTCCTAATAATTGGGGCTGCCCCAAAGAATTGTGGGCTATCATAGGAGAAGTGCTGACTCCTCTACCCCCAAAACTCCTAGCACTGAAGGTCTTCAAGTAAAAGCTAGATGATCATTTTGAGAATGTTTCATTGGGTTTTATTTTTCAGGATTGTGTCGGACTGAATGGTTTCTGAATTCCTTTCCAACTCTCATTTTCTATCATTCATCCTTTGTTTTGATTTTTTAGTTTAATCTTTGTATTGGTATCTTTCATTTTTATATTGCCTCATTTTATATCACCTCCATTTCTAAATATGCCCCTCTTCCCTCCCCCTATCCATCTCTATAACAAAGATTAAAAAAGAAAAAGAAGCAACATCCAATGCCTGACATACATAATCCCCTACCAAAATGAAAAGGCAATTAATTTTCATTTTCTTAACATTATTTATATAATATTCACTTTATTCTTTTTTTTATTCTCTATGTTTACATCATTTAAGTCATTATGCATAATGTTTTCCTGGTTCTACTTACCTCACTTTATATCATATCTTCCCATACTTCTCTGAGGTCTTCATACCAACAATTTCTCATAGTACATTAAAATTTCAATACATGGGGCGGCTAAGTGGCGCAGTGGATAGAGCACTGGCCCTGGAGTCAGGAGTACCTGAGTTCAAATCTGGCCTCAGAACTTAGTAATTACCTAGCTGTGTGGCCTTGGGAAAGCCATTTAACCCCATTGCCTTGCCAAAATCTAAAAAAAAAAATTCAATACATTCAAATATCAGGATTTGTTTAGGCATTCTACTCCACTCTAATTTAGTTGGACATTATTTTGATATGTTTAATTGATGAACATCTATTTTTTCCAGTTCTCTGCATTATATTGTTGTTGCAATATATAGCAAAGATGTTGCTTTAAATATTTTCTGGTATGTAGGTGTCCAATAATTTTGGAGAGATCACAACATCACAACATTTAGTTGTCAGGTCATTGAGGGTTCTGCTATTATTATTTTCCAACTATGCCTGATAATTTGAGAAGAAATGTTTATTTGTTCATGAGAAAGACCTACCTAATATTTCAGTTATCTTTATTATTCTGCAAAATTCAGATAGAGTTGATGAATCTGAATCTTGTTTATTCTCTTCCCCTTCCCCCAATAACTAAAAAATGGGAAGATTGTGAAATCAAAGGGGCATGTAGAAACTGACAACTCTGAAATTATGGAATCACAGATAAATGATATTATTATTTAAATAATACTTACTATGTGTTATGTTTAATGCTAAGTGCTTTATAAAGAATATCTGTTTGATAGTGCTATTATTTATGTCATTTTATAGTTAGAGCGCTGAAGTAGAAGTTTAGTGACTTGCCCAAGGTCCCACAGCTGATAAATGTCTGAGAGTGGATTTAAACCAAGGTCTTCCCAATGCCAGGCTCAGTGCTCTCTGCACTGCTCTATCTAGCTGCCTTTTCAAAGAAATGGTATTTTTTTCATTCTTGCAAGATAAAATGAAATCCCAATAAGTGTTGTGTGTGTAGGCTGACCAGCAAGATTATCATTATATACTTTAGTCCCTAATGATGCATAGCTTTAGGATAGTGAATAGAGTGCTGGCCTTGAAGTTAGAAAGACCTAAGCTCAAAATCTGTCTCATGTCTTTTCTAACTGTCCCTGGGCAAGTTATCTAAACTTTGTCAGCCTCAGTGCCCTCATCTGTAATACCTATTACAATCATAGGCTTCTTATGAAGATCAAATGAAATTTTATATACATATATATATATATATATATATATATAACTTTGTAAATATTATCTCTAAAAATGTTAGCTATTCTTAATAATTATAATAGATAAGAATCACCCCCAATGATATTAAATGCCTGCAGCTTCCTCTTATCACTGTGCTGACACTGTCCTGGTAATATATGGTTAGGAAGGTTATGGAAGAAGTTCACGATTCAGGAAGGGTTGGACTTGGAGAGAAAACTACTTGAACACCAAAGAACTGAGTCTGAATCCTACCAATGAGACACTAGATGAATAACTGATCTTTCTGTACCTCATTATTCTTCTCTGTATAATGGAAACAATAATGCTTCTACTATCTACCTCAAAGGGATTTTGTGAGGGAAAAAAATTGGAAATTGTAAAACCTGACGTGAATGCAAGTGACTCTTAAATTTTCTGAGGTTTCTTCCAGCAGCAAGGTTTTGTAAATTGTAGAGAAGCTATGATATTTATATTTTAGCAAACATTTTGAATTTGTTTGGCAAAAACACTATTGCAGGATAGTTGATTACATAGGAACAATGTAATAAAATTAATCAGAACTTGAACACAAAAGATTGGTCTTTCCAGAGATGTGACACCCTAATATGAAAGCCTGTGAAGGATGCTATAATGGGCTGAGACATAGGGACATACAAAGAAACCCAGGGTTTGAAGATCTGGTAACTCAAATCATCAAAATACCCCTGAGTGTTCTAGCATGTGGATTTCAATCACAAATAAACTTCTGGAAGTTTATTCCAGATGGAATAAGGATGGAAGTTCATTAGGGAAAAGAGGAAAGAGGTCATAAACAGGGAATAAATTGATCAACATAAAACTGATGATTTGATGAAAACTGGTACTTTACTGACCTAAACTGAGGCAGACACTTTCAGAGAGTGAATGGAGAAATTCAAAAATCCAATGATATACTTAGAAGGAGATGGGAAAAAGATAACTATCACAAAAATAACCAAATCTTCCATGTAAGCTCTAGCTAAAGATGATATCTCTCAGATGAGTTTAGATATTTTTGAAAGCTCTCATCCATATCTTGGCAAGGAAAAATTCATTGCCGTGCAAAAATGTGAGCCTTGGTGACACTTATAGAAGGGAAATGTAATTGATTACAGGTGAAGATTGGAGATTATAGAGTTTAGGATTTCCAATTTTGTCTAAGAGAATGTTGGAGTAGGGCAGTGAGTGGGACATTGACTTTGAACTGTCTGAGGATCAAATTATGCCTGAAACTAAGGAAAAAAGGGTAAAGACCTGCCCTGGGTTCTGGGATTATGCTGATGGAACTGGTCCAACTGTTTTCTAATAAATTTCCAGATTGAAGTCCTTTTATATTTAGGGCTTAGAGACCGAAACACAAACTGGCTCTATGGACAACTCCTACTGAGAAATTCTTCAGATCATCTTCACTGAAAAAAGGTGACTAGGATACAGAAAAATTAAGAATTTGCCTTTGGCTAGGTCAATATATGTCAGAGATAGATAGGACTTTGAACCAACATCATACTGGCTTTGAGAACAGCTCCCAAACCCATACTCCACCTATGCTATTACATATAAGCAGAACAATTTTATATGAGGTATCCCTGAATTCCACTTTAATTCTCACAGGCCACCCAGTGGCCATTGGATAGCAGTGACTACTAGAAGTAAGGTCAGATTAGATTAAGATGCTTTGGCCTGTTGTGAGTCTAAGTAAGGTATCTCTACTGTAGTTTAAGGAGCTCATCCAAGGAATCATTTTGGCTATATTTATCTTAGTCTCCAAAGTTCCCCTTCTCCTAAGCGGAGCAGGGGAATGAGTGGATAATTTTAAAGGATTCACTGTAATCAAGTGGCAATATGAGGCCTTGAAGTCCCTAGTTAAGCCAGCATTCTCTTGGTGAACTACATGTATATTGGGTGCTGGTCCCCTCAGGGATCATCCAGATTTGGGGGAATTCAGTAGCTGATTGGCAACTGAGAAGATAAAAATTTACCATCACAGTAACAAAGTTTTCTTTGTGAGCAAGACAAAGCTATATAGTTTAAAAGGAGTCCTCTTAAACAGTATTTCTGAAAATTGCTTCTGAAGGCTGTATTTTATGCCTGCTTTGTATTGCTTGCTTCTGTCCTGTGAAAGAAGTCAGTGGATTCTACATCCTTTTGCAATTTATAGAAATACAGGTCATTATTGTGTACTTGCATACTTTTCCTTGTATTTTCCAGGAATGCAGTCCTACCTCCAAAGGCTTTTTAAAAAATTAAGTCAAGAATAATATATGAATTTTTAATCCATTCAATGAAATATTGCCTTTGGGCAATCATTAGAAATATAAAAATTTCAAATTTGTTGACTTCAAAATTAAATAATGCATATGTCCATTGAAGTCATTACATATATAGAGACATATATATGCATAAATTTGGTATGTATTTGTATTCACAGTATATGATTATATATAATATGCATATATTTATACATGTTAGATAGATAATCCTCATGGAATTTTCATCTCCCCTCAGAGATATAGAATGTAATATCAATAGTACATATATTACAGGTTTATAATGATACTGATAACAGTTCTAGGATATGGGGCCCTTTATGATCTAGCTACATTAATGATCTGTGTATCATACAGTAGGAGTGTTTTATACACTTCCTTTGGGAGCTTTTGGATTCTTTTAACTACTGTTACAAAGCCAAGAAAATTAATACATATAAAACTGTGCCAAAGTATCCTTACAGGTATGATTTAAACCCCCCCAAGGAAATTCAAGCTGAGAGATTCAATCAGGCTTTAACTTGACCCATGTGTTACTATATTGCTACAAAGATACTTTAAATCTTTGCTGATCTCAATAAAAAATGTTAAAAATTATAGAACTTTTAGAGCTGAAGTGACAGCCCCAGAGATCATTTATTGAACTTCCTAAGAATCCTTTTCAAATACAACTCACTGCTGTCTTCAATCATTTCTTGAAGACCTTCTGAAGAGGAACTCCCTTCCTTCTGGGGTCTATTGTAATATGTATCCAGCTCTAATTGTTAGGAGGATACTGTTGTTTTGTTTTGTTTTGCTATTACCTCCCAGCCTTATATTTTACAAGTATTCATGTTATTTAACACTTAAAATTCTCTAATATATCCTTATTGTCAAGAAATATTCTTTATGTTATATTAAAAGACTCTATTTTTCATTCTCACATTCATTTGTGAGAAAATACAACTATGTGATCAACTCACTTTCAAAAAACAGCAGGATTAATTCACATCTACACACTCATATGCACAATTTAGTTCTCTCTTTTCACAGCTAAGTAATACCTATGATTTCTCCAAATTTGGAAATGATCCCTTTTGAAAAGGATAGTTATACTCCTAAAAATTAAAAAAAAATACAAATACTATTAGTAATAGTAGCAGAAAAAAAGGAAGCATGTAATAGAGGGAAGAAGGAAAGGATAAGAAAAGAGGGAAGGGAGAAAGGAATTAAGCAGAACAGAGAAAGACTGATCAAGAGGAATTGTTGAAATTATTACCTGTGGAAATACTAGAAAAGCATCTACCATAGAAATAAGGGGCAAAAAAGGAGGAAAAGATGGGGAAGAGTTCAAGATTTTAGCCCAGATAGAATAAAAAATTTTATATATCCTGGTATACTGGAGATGAACAAGCTGATATATTGACAATCTGATGATTATGAAACTTAACTCAGGCATTCTAGGGGTAATAGAAGATCCTGATACTATCAGAGAAAGTACCAGTTGCATTTTTAAGAAATAAAATGATAAAAAGAATCATAGAAAACTAGTTATACCAAAGAAAAAATGTTGACAAGGAAGCATTGTCCTGCTCTTGAAAAATTGAAAAATATAGCAAGTACTCTTTAGTGATAATTCAAATTAGAAGACTTAATTCTTATTGCAAAATGAATATTGTCCCTTGGCTTCCAAGACTGAGAATTTCATATATATATATATATATATATATATATATATATATATATATATATATATATATATATTCCCATTTGCTTCAATGTTTTTGAAATGCATCAGTTCTTAAGACCATCAACTGAACCACAGAGGAAAGTATTGAATAATGTCAGGTGAGACTGTTTTCACAAAGACGCATGAATGCTAGAAGCATATGTAGATGTTCTAATGTGTACTTTCTTTCAACAAACCAAAACTCAAAACATTTTACATCTATTAGCTTGCTTCTCCTAGAAGCAAGACAGACTTTGTATACTGCTGTGATATTTATTTACTTCTTTGTAGAAGTGGGGGACTTCAGGTGTGAAACACTGGCTTCATGAGGAGATTTGTTTGACATGCTGGAGAGTTTAGCTGAACTGCTGCCCCCCCCCCCCCTTTATTCTAAATAATAAGAGCTGGCTCTCTACTTGGTGGTGGGAGAATATTGGAAAATAGGACTTTTTTTCCTTCCTCCATCCTCTAAAATTTAACCTTAGCACAAGTCACTTAGCAAATATCCAGATGCCCTTTGGAGATGCCTAGCACTGCTTATTAATTCTCACAATAACCTTAAGTAGGCATTTTTATTTCCCTGTCATTTATGGGAAAAGTGAATCCCAGAAAATCCTAGTTACATATCCAAGGTCTTCAAATACTTTCCTGAAATATAGTGTTTAATTATTATTTTATTTAACTCTGTACTTTAAAAATGGTTGCCTCCTATTTATGGATCTGAAGGTCAATTTTCAAGATGCAATTTTATTAAGTTAGAAAGATATTTCTGGACCATCAGACCTAATATTAAACTTTTTGCTGTAAGTTTTTTCTTGGTTGCATCTTCATAATCTTTGGCAATATATCCCATAGAACTTTACAGGAGACATCATATTTCAAAAGTGTGAAGTTTCTGCTCAGCCATTTTTGAACATTCCTGGTATAAGGCCCAGTGATATGGAACAGAGAAGATTCTAAAGACAAAAGTCACTGACAGTGAACAGAAAAGACTTCTTTAGTGGCAAATCCACCAAACACCAACTTGTATTTTAGAAAATGCAATGTATAGTTCAATAGCCACTGTAAAACCAAGAGTTAAAAAAAGAAAAGAAAAAGAGGCAAAAGCAAGGAAAACATAGGAGAACTTAAACTTCATTTTTGGAGAAGTCTAATTATAGGTTCCAAAACTAATTTGTACCAACCACCAAAGTTGCAAGGACTCCCAAAAAACTAAAGAGAGTTATGCTGGTGCAATAAATTGTCATTTTTAAAATTTTGAATGTTTCCTTCACTTTTCTTCTTCATATACTTAAATTTAATGAAGAGGACTTTTGTTTTGGTTAATCTTAATGCCTAGAACAATGAAGGATATTTTCCAACTAGCTACTCTTGAGTGCAGTGCTGAGCACTGCTCCTGAGCACTGTTAATGGAACCAGTTCTTGGTCAACATATCCATTTTTGTGGGAACTGTGAAGTGCCAAATGAGTGGTATAGATATTCAATGTCATAAAGTTTCTACAAACAGAGATAGCAATCCAGGGTGGTCTAGCAACTATCCCTAAGGACATAGGATTAGAGGTGGGCACATGGAAATTTAATAAGAACAGAGGAGAGGGGACAGGAGTATGCTAATAAATGTTAAACACTGGGCTTTCCTAAAATATACATGCTGATGACGCAGGTTTAAGTTTGATCTACATAATTAACATTTTATGAATATTATTATTAAGTTTAAACAATTATCAAAATGATAACTCAAGTTCTGATTTGTATTGTCTGTTGATGTCTGGGATGTAAATGCTCACATTGAATATTTAACACCGGACTCTGAAACCAATATGAGCTGGCTCCAGTGCAACCCTGAAGGTGGAAAATATAAGTAGTGATATAGAAGAGGGAAAGTTTTGCTGATGAAAGGGGAACCAGGCTTTAAAGGAACATGCAGGTCAAAGAGTTTGAGAAAGTGCTCTTTGAGGATAAGGACTTTGATTTTTTTGTCTTTGTGTCTTTTGTAGCACAATGATATACACAAGTGTCTATAGAATTGAAGTGAATCATCAATTTAATTCAGCATGGAAAATTTAAAGGAAAAGGAGAGAAATGTCAACTTTTTTCAGGAATATAAAGGGCTGTCAAAGGGGAAACAATTTGTTTTCCTTGGCTCCAAAGGATAAAAAGCATGATAAGTATCAAAAAGAGGCAAATTTAGGCTAGATGAATAAAAAAGACTTTCTAACCATTAATGCCATCTAAAAGCAGAAGGTACTGCCTCAGAGGGATAATGGAATCCCCATCATTTGAAGTCTTATTCAAGGGCTGGATGACTTCAAGGGCTGGATGACTTCAAGGGCTAAATGACTTTGGAAGTTTTTTTTGTAAAGATGATTTGTTTTGAGATATAAATTGGATTAATTGCCACATAGGGTTCTCCCAACACTGAAAATCAAGTGATTATGGGATCCTCAAAGCTAATGGTCTATAAACATTTTTTTCAATCATACATCTCTCTTCTGTGATAACTTCATGGCATTTCTGTATATGAATGTGACTTACTAGCTAGAAGTCACAGCAAGTAATAACAGCTGGTATTAATATATCGCTTTGAGCTTTACAAAGTACTTGGCATACATTATTTAATTGGCTTAGAATGAATTCTATTGCTTATTGATTTTGAAGAAATCTTACTTGATCCTTATTTGCCTCAGTGTTTCCATCTATAATAGGAAGTACTTGCTGCCTCCATTTGTTGGAGAGAACACAGTACAGTGAAAAGAACACTGAACATGGATTTAGAGAAGATGGTTCAAATCCTACTTCTAATGACATTATTTGTGTGGCCTAGGTCACTTAGGCTCTTTCAATTTTAATTTGTTCATCTTTAAAATGAAGATTAGCTGACCTCTGAAGTTCCATCTAGTTCTCAGTATGTCATACTATCATTTATCTCAAAACTGCAGCATTGTGAAGTCATGCATTCTTTCAAATTGTTTCTTCTTAGCTGTAATGCTTCATGATTTCAAAGAATCTGTGATTTCATTATATATAAGGTGTGTATGTAAATACACATGTAGAGATAGAATGAGAGGGGGGAAGAAGAGAGAGAAAGGGGAGAGACAGATAGAGAGAGACGGAGAGTATGCTTATTTGTCAACTTTCTGGTAATGAAGTTATATAATAAGGAAATAATAATGACTCACAGAGAAAGAATACAGGATACACGCTCTCTATATCACACACACACACACACACACAGAGATATATATTCTCATTTCTTCTCTCACCTTTTTTACCTGATGGATCACTACTTATGCTTTAAAGCCCTGCTTTCATATAAGTTTTTCCTGATACATTTTTTTGTCTAATACATTTACTATGTACTATTTTTAATTAATTATCTGTGTATATATTGTCCCCACTTACTAGATTCTACGAGGGCAAGGATTGTAACTTACCTAAATGCTGTAGCTGCTGTTGTCTGTCATACTGATCTGTATATAGAAGGCACTGAAAAAAATTGTTTAATTGATTTTTTCAATGTAAAAATTATTGCTACAATTTAGGGACAAATTCAAATTAAAAAGACATCAATGAAAACTGTGTCAACCTATTTGGCAGCAGGATTTCTTTAAAACTTTTCTGACAATGATTTATAATTACAGGTGATCATCTATACTTCTACCAATAAATTTGGGTCCTGGCTCTCTGCCAATCACACTACCACATGTAATATAGAATGATGGTGGTTGATCAATGCAAATGATAGTTGTGGAGGGAAAGATATGAAAGAGGTTTTTTTGATGTGAAAGAGACTGATCATTTTGAGAATCCTTCCATGCTAAACATAGTTTGTGACTATAGTAAAATACTTTAAAACAAATAAAAACCCTTTTATTTCTCGTCATGTAATATGGGAAATCCAACCTGCTGAGTGTATGTTCCTAACTACCCACAGCCTACCATTTTACAAATAATAGACAGAGGTACCTTGCTCAGCAGGGTAGCTCAAACACACAGATGCATTTTCTGTATGATGAATAATGAAACAATATAAAATTCAAATATATGTGATAATCTTTGCAGCTGGAATATGGTTGCTACTATTTTCTATATTACTATGTTATCATTTTACTTTGTTTCTTAAGGATGTTTTATCATAGATTGAAGATTTAAAGTTGGAAGGGAATTTAGAGGTCATGCAGTCTGATTTCAATTTACAGATGAGAAAATTGAGGCTGGAAAGGCTAAGTGATTTGTCCAATATCACAAATGTAGGAAGATATACAACCAGCATTTGGATCCTATTATTCTGGCTCCAAATTCAGTACAGTATAATGTGGGAATAGCATAAATATTTTTGGTCATTTGTTCTGAAATAATATGTCATGTCAAATGAATGAGCCAGGAAAAAATTAAAGATACTGAGCAGACCTTATTTTCATGATGCACATGTATAAACCTCAAACTCAAATTCAAAGTTTTATTTTTAAATTTCCAACTTACTATTTCATATATTAGATAACTATTTCTTATCTTAGATTTGAAATTTAAGCAGGAAAAGTAATAGTAAATGAAGGTTACTGAAGTAATGTGACTTACCTTATAATGTGATTATATTTTTTATTGTCATCCACTAATCTTAATAATGTTTAGATTATTTAGAAAAAAAATTCACATATGACTCTTGATATTTGGAAGTTGTCAATTTCCATGACTGTAATGCCTTTTCCCACTGATGCAGAATGAACATCTCAAAGTAAATTTGAGGCCTACCAAATATGCTATACATCTTTCATGAGGACATGAAGGTAACACTATTAGTTTTAAATGAAAGGTATTAGAAAGCGACCTTGGATTAGTTAAATGCTATATCGATAATCTATAAAAGATCAACATCAAAATTCAGCTATAAATTTATTTAGCCTTTTTCATGAACACTCTCCATGCTGATAATATTGTCAATGGAATTAAACTGAAATAGAGCTATCTTATACCCTGCCTTTCTAAAAATCAAAGAAAAGATGAGAATTGGATAAACTTTGTACCTGCTTTGATATACATTCCTTTTCTATAAATATGCCTTTCCCAGCTCTAGATCTAAGATCCTATATGTCCAATTGTAGTTTAATCATATAAGTAATAAGATAAGAGGTCAGTGAATTGAGGGATTGGGAGACTGGTATCAAGGCAAAATTTTCTATTTTTCAAAGAAGTGAGGTATTTGATAAAACTTGATGAGGCATTAGCAAAAGATAAATATAACTTTATCCATTTACTTGAAAGTAAAGAACTAGAATAAGTGCTTCCCATCTTTTTAAGTTGGGAACTCCCAATCTCTGAAACTTTAGTTTATTATTGTTCCTTACTTTCTCAGATTTCTGCAGATTTCCCTTCCCCCCCCACCTCAAGCAAACAAAAGAGTAAGATAAGAGTACAGATTTTCAAAAGGCGTACTCCTAGTGTGAATTATAATGACAAGTGTATTATTAAGATCAGGTATAAGTTGCAATGAGTCATGTTCCCAAATTTATCAGGGTCTAAAACTTTATTTAACTGCTGCCCAATCTTCTTTCATCTGTATTTCATTCAAGGGCATGCCTTCCCTTTCCTTTTTCTCCCTTGACAACAGTAGTACAGAGCTATAAATGCAAGGGTGCAATACATCATGAGATAAAGTCTGGAGAACATGTCCTCTACTAAAATGCACCTTAGTCTATGGCAGAACCAAAGTGAAAGAAACCTCCCAGCTTCAGTTGTCAATGCTTGGAGTCAAAACTGTAAGCTGGACATGGCTCCCTTTCCAATCAGATGTACCCAGAAGTTGAAAGGTTATGCTTCTAGAACAGCAGCTGCTTTTCCTGTGGTTTGATTCTCACCCCTACAAAAGCAAAGAAAGATTCTCAGACTGAAAGACAAATCTGACAATATGCTAATCTTCCAATAAAAAAAATGTGACTTCTGAACCCTTATCTGTTGAAGAGCTGACAGTGAAGTTCAGAGACGGTTGTCTAACCAGACAAAACGATAGAGAAAATATGCCTTCAAACAAGATCATAAATCTTGAATAGTGCAGGGGAGCAAATGTAAAAGGAAGGGCTCCTCACTTATGCCAGCCCTACTCTCACTCACCCCCACTTCAAACATCAAATCACCCACCCCTAAGGCCTGGACCAGGGTATGCCCTCCTAGACCCAACCTATAAATCCAAAGATAGTAGAAAGTAATATTATATCATATGTGGAAATCAGACATTGTTTCCATCTCATGGGGGAAGGGAAAAAGCAGAAAGCAAATGGAGTGAAATCTGAAAACAACAGCATGTACAATATACACACACAAAAAAGTTTGCATATTGCACAGAAGATCATAAATCTATGCATGAGAAAGATGTAGTGGAAATTTTGGGGGGGATTAGAGTTTATTTTTGTCATCTCTGTGAGACAGCTACTCATTCATCCAGATCACAGCTAAGAAAAAAGCTGGTCACAGAAATTAGCAGTTTCAGCTCAGCAGCAAAGTCGCCAGCCTGTGAAGGCAGAGAGAAATTGACTAATTAGCAATGCGCACTAAAACTTGACGGTTCTTTATAGAGAGAGAGAAGAGAGAGGGAGAGAGAGGGAGAGGGAGGGGGGGGGCTCGCTTTTTCCCCTTCTTTCTTCCAAAGATGTTTGAAATCGCAGTCATTTACGCTCGACAATTTTTACAATAGCCTTGAGCCATAATTTTGCGAGTCTCTCCAGCATCCATCCCCCTGTATGGTCTCTCTCCACTGGCCATGCACGACCGTTTCTCTCCCCAACCGTGGATTTCCTATTACTCTCGTTACGACTCACTGAGCCCCAGGCCCAAGGATAATGATGTGTTGTTTCTTGGTAGCATAATTTGTCACACGTACATTTTTTCTTCTTCTTCTCTTGCAGAAAGCTCTGCTCCCTCTCTCTCCCTCTCTCTCTCTCCTTCTCTCTCTCTTCCTCTCTCCCCCTCTCTTTCTCTCTTTTCTCTCTCTCCTACATTTTCTTGCTGTTGCTAATTCATGGTGATCAAATGATGTACGACAAAATAAATTGTAAAGAGTGACTGCCTGGAGTTGGGAAACCAGAAGGTGTTTTTCCCCCTCCCAAGGAGCGAGGAAACCTTTAAAAAGGAAGGACAATTGATTTTGGGGGGGAGCTGAAGTGAGCCTTTACTTTAGCAGCTGATTGAGATCAGGTAAGTTTCTGGCCTTCTGTATACCTCGTATGTTTTTTTGTTTTGTCTTTTGGATTGTTTGCTGAGGGGGGCAGTGAGGGAGTCTTTCAGAGGGGTCGTAGGGTACTTTGTGACAAACGCCTCGAAAGAATAAACTCCCATTGCAAGAATTGAGCAGACTAGGAAGAGGCAGGGGAGGGAGAGAGAGAGAGAAGGAAGAAGGGGGGGCAGGAAAAGGTGGGGGGGGGAGAGACAGGGGAGGCGGGGAGAAAGGGGGAGGAATTGACCGGGTCCACTTAAAGCGAGAGACTCTGTGAGATGTTTCAGGAAAGCCAGAGCGGGGGTGGGGGTGGGGGGAAGTGAAAGGGGGGGGGAATAGAGGAAAAAGGTTGGGGTCCACCTGGAAGTGGGCATTAAAAGTGACCAGGAGAATTACCAGTCTCTAGTCAAAAGGAAGGAGCTCAAGTGCCGGTGCCAGGACAGAGTGATCTGCAATGGAAGGAGCAGGTCTCTGTGGGATCCCTCTGACGGGGAGCGGCAGTGGCGGCGGCGGCGGCGGCGGCGGCAGCAGCAGTAGCAGCAGCGCTCTTTGGAGCGGGATGTGGGCAAAGAGGGTCTCTTTCTCCTCAGCCCTGGAAGGTGCAATTACAGGTTAAGAAAGAGGGCGTATCGAGTGTTCTTTGGTCTCCCTCTTCCCTCCTCCCCCGCACCCCTACATCTGACCCTCTACCTTTCCAGGGCCAAAGAAGCGGACGCATCTGACTTTTTTTTTTTAAAAACCCGGTAGTTGGAGGATAGGGAAGGTGGGCTAGACCGCAGGGCGCCTGAGTGCGGGTTAGTTCGGGTTCGTTGAGCAGGGAAACGGGAAGAAGCTGCGGGCTCCCCGTGATAGATCATAGGATAGGGCAGGAGGGCGCACCACTCCCCCACCTGCTTTCCCCTCGCCCCCACCCCAGCTAGCAAGCCTCCAACTTGAACTTCACGTAGTTACCGGAGTTAAAGAGACAGCGCCTTCTGTCCAAGAGAAAGAAACGCCAGGACAAGGGACCCCCCCCCCCCCCCGAATCCAGGTGCTAACTCCGATCCAAGTGGAGAGCGCTAAACTTCGGGGCTTGGAAATTCTAGGGGGCGGGAGGTAACCTCCGCCAGGTTTCAGAGCATCTTTGCAAGATTAGCAAAACTGAGTGGCGGAAGAAGCAGCCAACAGTTTGAGAACCAGGGAAGCGGGCAGGGCCGGGGTGGGGGAAATGAGCTCGAATTGATAAGGACAGCTCCCCGCCTCTCGGGAGTGCACTGAGCTAGTCACCACCGCGCTCCACTGCACTTTTCCAGGAGAAGAAAAGGCTTTATTTCCTCCATCGGACTGCTATTAGCCTAGTCGTTCTTAGGGGCACCACGGATAATCGAAGGTTCCCCCAGATCTGATTTGATTTTTTCCAGAGGCCAAGAGTCGCCCCACTTTCCTAGCTGCTCCCGTCCCGACCTGCCCCAGCACAGCTTCCCCGCCCGTCCCCCTCCAAACAAACAGAACTCCGAGGAGCCCAGCGGAGGAGGGGACGCACAAGTTGGACTGGATCCTGCCACGGTCGCCTTCCTCCTAGAGCGCCCCCAGCCCCGTCCTTTCTGGGCTCTTCCTTTCCTCGGGCTCTGGGCATGGACACGAGCCCACGAGTTTCCTCGGCCTTAACAGCCCCATGCGCCACTTTGCCGTCGCCGCCACTGCTGTCGCTGCCTAGCGCAGTCGGGGTTGTTTTAGGAAAGTGAGGGGGTCGTGTGTGAGTGGGGGGGGAGGGTCGGGGAGGGAGAAGTCGCTGGGAGAAGAGCTGGGACCCAAATCTGGTTGACTTCGAGAAATAAAGCCCGTTCTGGTGCTGCTCACGAAGACCAGTACCCTCTGAATCATCCTCCACAGGCCAGTGGCGAGAGGGAGTCAGTGCTGGACCAGGGGGCAAACTGAGTATTTATTGTTGTTCTCCGCCCTCCCCCACCCCTCCACGCCCTTCCCCACCCCACCCCAACCACACCCCATCCCCTCCACCACCTTATCCCCCCATACTCTCCCCTCCCCCCTCCCCCACCCCTGTTTGCCAGGTTGGAGGAGGATTTAAAGCCAGGTGCGCTGAGGCAGCTCGCCATGTCCAGATCCGGGGACAGGACCTCCACCTTCGACCCCAGCCACAGCGACAACTTGCTGCACGGCCTCAACCTGCTGTGGAGGAAGCAGCTGTTTTGCGACGTGACCCTCACGGCCCAGGGCCAGCAGTTCCACTGCCACAAGGCCGTCCTGGCCTCCTGCTCGCAGTACTTCCGATCCCTTTTTTCCAGTCACCCCCCTCTCGGGGGAGGGGTCGGCGGCCAGGACGGCCTGGGGGCCCCCAAGGACCCACAGCAGCCGCAGCAGCAGCAGCAGCAGCAGCAGCCACAGCAGCAGCAGCCACAGCAGCCGCAGCAGCCGCAGCAGCAGCAGCAGCAGCAGCAGGAGGAGCCGGGGACTCCTTCCTCCTCCCCCGACGACAAGCTGCTGGCCAGCCCCCGGGCCATCAACAATCTGGTGCTGCAAGGCTGTTCGTCCATCGGGCTGCGCCTGGTGCTGGAGTACCTGTACACGGCCAATGTGACCCTCTCTCTGGACACGGTGGAGGAGGTGCTTTCGGTCAGCAAAATCCTGCACATCCCCCAGGTCACCAAGCTGTGCGTGCAGTTCCTCAACGACCAGATTTCGGTCCAGAACTACAAGCAGGTGTGCAAGATAGCCGCGCTGCACGGCCTGGAGGAGACCAAGAAGCTGGCCAACAAGTACCTGGTGGAGGACGTGCTGCTGCTCAACTTTGAGGAGATGCGCGCCCTCCTGGACTCGCTGCCGCCCCCCGTGGAGTCGGAGCTGGCGCTCTTCCAGATGTCCGTGCTTTGGCTGGAGCACGACCGAGAGACCCGCATGCAGTACGCGCCCGACCTCATGAAGCGCCTCCGCTTCGCCCTCATCCCAGCCCCAGAGCTGGTGGAGCGGGTCCAGTCAGTGGATTTCATGCGCACCGACCCGGTCTGCCAGAAGCTGCTTCTGGACGCCATGAACTACCACCTGATGCCCTTCAGGCAGCATTGCAGGCAGAGCCTGGCCAGCAGGTAAGAGACAACAAAGAGGAAGGGAGGTGGGGGGAGGAGGGAGTCTGAGAGAACCCTAGAAAGTGGGGAGGGGTGCCTGTGAGGAGGGGAGGGGGTGGAGTGGGGGTGATTCTTGGATAGGCTTCGAATGCAAACAATTAAGATATTTCTTCTCAAAGTTAATTTCAGTATCCCCAAAGGGTCAATAGAGAGCCGGATGACTTGCAGCCCAGTATAACCTAAATTCCCATTTCCTAACAAAATTAAGTATGCTGGGCTCTTAGACTAACTTAAGGCATAGGCAGATGTATGGGGGGGGGGGGGGTGTGCTGGGGCTGGGGCAATTTAAAATGATACATGTGCAAAGCTCCTTGGTAGCCCCTACAGTTAGCATCCCCTCCAAGTCCAATTATAAACCGCCTGCTTCCTCGAGGGAAGGGCTTCGATAATGAGATGTGTGCCCCCCCCCCCCTTCACCACCATTCACACCCCCACCCACCCTTGCAGTCTTAGTTGGGTGATCAGAAGCTTTAGAGTGTTGCCTGATTTCAAGGAGAGCATCGCTGTTCTCTCTGTCAGACCCTCAAGTTTTTTGGTAGTTGATGTTCCTCTCCTTTCAAGGTTATAATTACTGAGGTGCTTTGTCGATTAGTGATGCTGCTGAAAATCATGTCGTTCATCTGCTCAGGAAAACTTTTCCATTTTACGGAAATCCTTCCTTTTTTGTTTTTAAAGGAGGCATAAACCAAGAGATGCTTACTCCGAAGGGGTTAATGGTTCCTTGTGATGGGCACAGTCCAGCTTGGGGAAGGGGTTAAAATGGGAGAAAATTGTCAGGCATAAATTATATTTGTTGGATAAGAGTTAGAGTATGCTTAATCTGAAGTCACAGAGCAGTTGGCTAATGGGTTGCTCTTGTTTATAAAGGTGTTCTACGTTGCCAATAGGATTACATTGCAAAGGGTAGGGAGGGAGAAATAATGCCTCTTAAGAACACAGTTGAGGATAAGAGATTCTAAGGATGGGCAGCCATCACTTGCTAGCTTCAATTTTAAATCCTTATTATGAGCCTCGGCAGAGGGGTTTTGTTGACTTTCAAGAAAAATAGTGCTCCATATTTACATGCAAAGCCATCAATGATTTAAAATGCCAGAGCAGGCCAGCATAATACACCAAAATGTTAAATTAACTGAAAGTTTCATTTCTCATCCTCACATTCTTTTACCAGGGTGATCTCTATAAAGGTATTATTTACTTGGTACAACCATATGAGCTTAAATGTTTTTTTTTTTTAACCATAATGACTTTATTCCTTTTCATAACTCAGGTTTCTAACACACCATCATTTTTTTCAGTTTTCTGGACAGACTGATAGTAAGTTGAGGACTATGGCATGGAAACTTAAAGTGAAAAGCATTTATAGTTGCAAATCTCAGACAACTGTAGATAATGAATGAATGAATTGTGAGGTCAGAGTATGAGAGTGAGAAGAGAATGAAAGCAAGAAGCCTATGCCAGACTAAGGAGCAAGAAAAGTAAAGATTCAAAGAAAATATGCTAATTTTTGTTTTGTAAGTTTCTCTTTTGTCCAAAACCCAGGAGACTATAGATTCACCATGGTGGCCTAGCCTTGGAGGATCAAAATTTTTTGTGAGTTTTCAGGCCACATTTTAACTTTTATTTCCACTAAAAGGGCATTTTATTTAAAATAAATGGATAGAATCTATTCATATTCAGGCTTAGACAACACTCTCTGTCCTAGTCACAAACCAAGACTCCAATACATAACATACCCTTTATAAATTTAGTGCCCAAATGGATATAGAAAATGCTTTCAAGCGTTTCACCTCTTCCTATGAGTGTCTTTAAGCAACATACTTTCTTTTTTTAAAAATCATGTATAAAAAGAAACATTGAGTACCTTTAGTAGACTTTAACCCACTAAATGTGACCTAGAATTCAATATTCAGAACAGTTGACTTTCAAAATGCAAAGTCCACTACCTATTTTAGTTGAGATTCTGAACACCACCTGGGGCATGCTGAGGCTTGAGTCCTGGTGGATTGCTAAGATACCAGGCTGTCTGGTTCAGTGAAGATACCTTCCAGCTTCACTGGTCCATATCATTTGAAGGATATGTAGTGGTGTTCTGACCACTGAATGCTTACAAGTGTCATGGATGCTGTAAGAATCTGATACTCTTGCCGTAAGAAGGAAACTCTATTTTCCTTTAAAGGAAGAAGGTGCAGGGGAGAAAAATCTCCTTTCATGTCAACTCTCACTGTTGATTCTACACCAGTATAATTTTGTTACTTCTTGGCAATTATTAAAACCTGGCATTTAAAATTTTTTCCATGAACTAAGTATTTAATAACATATCTTTGTTCATAATAATGAAAAAGGAATTAACATTTATTCTCAACATTCTCAACAAAGTTCTCAACATTAATATAGGCTAAATTGCATATTATAATCTTTTATCTTTTCTGTTTCTTCATCTGTAGCATATTAACTAAATTATCAGGTCCTCTATTCACATTTAAAGGAAAAATGTTCTCATATCAGACCTAATTATATTTAGAATGAAATTATTTTTATTTTAATATATTCTTTAGAGAAGGACAAAAAAGTCCCTTAGTCATGATTTGAATATTTATATGACATTCCAAATGTGGAATATGGAAGTTTCTGAAATTCAGAAACTGAAGTAGAAAATTAAATCTGACTGGTCTGTTGGGCTAAATGCACGATGTGAATAAATAATATCACTTGAAAAGTAAATTGACTTTTTAGACATTACATGTATAATCTATATAAAGTATAATGTAATAATATATTACTAGTATAGTAGTAAAGACATTCTAAGTATTCTTTACAAGATTATTTGTATAGCTTTACATTTAAATGAAAATACATACAAAAAACTACAACTCTTAAATATTGAGGCTCATTATTGCTTTACTTCCAATTGATTTACTGAGTTTATGTCTCTTGGTTAGGTTAATAATGTCAAAAATGAATAAAGGACTATGCAAAATTTAGTATATTTACTAATTCAGAGTTAAATATATATAAATGGAAATCCAGAAGAAAATGTTTTAAAGTTTTTCCTTTAAAGGTCTTTCTGTTTCCCTAGAGAGAAAATTGAATTAAAGAAATTAAAACCTCTTGAAAAGTTTCTATAAATATCAAATATTGATGGTTAGACTATTAAAGTAATTTTTAAATTTTTTATTATCAGACAAATGATAAGGAAATATTACAGAGATCTGTATAGTTCAGAAAAATTAAATAAGAAGCTTTGCATTCTAAATACACCTTCAGTTTAACGGAAAAGTCCTTTACTTATTTGCTGGGGTGAGGGGTGAAGGTAGGGGGTAGGAGTGATAGGTGGAGCCAGTATTTCCCCCCAAATACTAGTTTTTAAAAATCACAGTACAAAATCATTTTGATGAACTTGAAAATAGTTATTATTTTGGAACTATCCTCTAGTTGGAGGAAAAATATGTTAGAAAGTATAATATGAAATTCCCAAAGTAACATTTAATGGTAGCTTGTTTTTTTTTTTTATATTATGGTGAAATTTAGGTTAGCTTCTGAAGTAATCACAATGATGTTTTTGAAGGCCACCTGTCACCATTACTATTTTCTAAGGAATGTAGACTATCTCCCTGAAAAAGATTTCACTTCATACAGAGTATACTCTATGTGAACACATCCAAGAGGAAACATTGCCCAAGTTGCTGGGATAACCTCTGTATAAACATCAGGGGTGCTGATAATCTAGCTGCTAGAGTGATGCTTCAGTGGCTTAAGATGTCACCAGATAGTATCCTAAGATCCCTGCCTAGCTCAGTTTAGAGTTGCTGAGTTTGGTGTGTTTAAAGGACGATAGGCTTAAACAAGAAAAGTGCTCATTTAAAATTCCGACACAGCATTTTCCATTGATCCTGGTCTTACCAGTACATTAGATATTTTAACAATGCAATCTATGCTGTATTTATACATTCTCTAAACTGTTAATCCTCCACATTAGATTGCTCATCTCAGATATGACATTAATATCTAGTGAGATTTTTATATCAAAAATGAACTCAGTAATTTACATAAATTTCTATTGCTTGAAATAATATTGATTACAAAACTGTATCACAAGTATGGGATAGCATTTTTTTGTATCTTCTTCCAAAGTGACTGAAGTGAAAAGGATATCAGAATCGACAGTTATTATAATTTTATATCTTGAAAATGACTTGCATATAAAATTCAAGACTGGGATTAAGATTTTTCATATAGGGTTTCTTTTAACAAATTGATATTTACTCATTACCTTATAGCTACATAACTAATCAAGCAATTTTTCTAATCTAAAAAATAAGCTAATAATATCTCATCTTTCTTAGTTTTCCTATCTTTTCATAGAAAGCTTATAAGAATTAACTACCTAAGGAACCAATTCTCCACAGGAGGCTTTGTTTGATCATCTTGCAGCTGGAAGGGTAACTGAAGCTATCCATAGTCAAGCCAAGTGGTGGATAAAAATTGGTTTTATGTTTCAATGATAGAAGAGAAAAATAGGATTTAAAATTATTTTATTTGGAAATAATTTGGGGGAATTAGCACTTGAGGTGTCTCATATTTAAAAGAAGATTAAATAATACTATTATTATTATTTTTTATGAAGAAGTTTAAGAAAAAGCCTGAGATAATGCCCACAGTGTATTTTTCTAAATGCAAAGTTAAGGATTCATGGGTGAAGAAATGACAATAAAGACTATAGGTCAAGATATAGCTAATTATTAAAATTATTATTGAAACAGTAAAGAGGTCCATCACTTTTTCAAATAAAGTATATGGCTGCTCCATATCACAAATTTCAGGCAATAGAAGAAAAAGTTGGATAAACAGTCCACAGCGTTCCCTTTTGGGAACCTGAAAAGTGTGCTGAAGTAGTTGAAGACATTTACATCAGGGGACTTAACATGTGTTGTGGGAAGAGGGGACATTGCTGAGAAATTTGGTAACTTCTTAGTCATTAGTCTCCATGTCAGTGATCACTAAAGTTCAAATACTTCTATTAGCAATGAACTAAACCGATCATCAAAATGGAAAGCTAGCTATGAAACCCTACCCTATATCCTCAACTTCCTTAAACTGTAAGAATTACGAACTCCAGATTCAATCCACTTGATTTCATTGCTGAGAATACCCTTTCTTTTCCTGTCACTGCACATTAAGACCAAGTATGAATCAAAACTTACGATTCAGTTCAGTTCATTACAAATGCTACCTTTCCAGAAAGTATTTCTATATACTTTAAATACATGAAGCATACTTATTTAAATGCAGGAAACATACTTATTTCAGATAAATGATAATAGTAGAGTTTGGGTTGTTTTTATTTTTTGTGCTTTTTTTGTTGTCTTTTTTGGGGGGGAGGAAACCTAACATTTTTCTAACTACCTTGGTTCTTTTTTTTTTTTTTTTTACTTTGTGTGTGGAGACAAAGCAGCTTTTAAAAAAGAACCTAACAGAACACATTATCTACCTCCAACTTTTTTTTTTATCATATTGACAATAATAGGCAATAGTCAATAAATATTCATTAAGCACTTTGTTCCAAGTACTGTGCTAAATACTGGGGATAAAAAGAAAACATAAGACAAACTTTGCCTTCAAGGAGCTCACAGTCTAATGGGGGGATACCCAACTCTAGGTCATGATTAAGTCCTACAGTAGGGATAGGAGATGATTTGAGGAAGTGAAGGTTTCAGACGAGTTTCTGGACATCTTGAATTGATTTCAACTTGCAAAACAAAACGTTTCTGGAGATTCTGAAGTATAAGAAAGCTAATTTTGCAGATTCCAATAAGTATAAAAACATTATCATCTAACTGAATATTGCATTAGGTCACAGAATCCCCTTCTCAACTTTTCTTCAGGGTATAGTATTAAAGCACACTTAGAGAGTTAATTTTCCAGATATGGTTCTTTCCATCATACTTAACCATTCATTGACACTGAGAATATAGATAAGTGGATGCTAAGATTAGCCATCACTGCATTTGCTTGTTGAAAACAAAATGAACCAATATATCGAGAACACTTAGTCAAATTAGTTGAATAATTCAAAAAGCATTTGTTACATACCTGCTTGGGAGACAAAAACAAAATGGAAAAACCAAAATAGCCCCTTTGTGCAAAGAACTTACATTTTATGGGGAAAGTCTTTGTAAAGATGAAGGAAAACAAAAGCTTTTGGCTTAAGTCTGTAAGATAAAGTTTCAGAGACTTTGAAGCTTGAGTTTTGATTAAGGATGCCTGCCATCCAGATTCATAGGGGATGGGGTTGTTAGAGTATTATTAATTACATTTATTGGAGAATAACAAAGAGTAGATAACTAAATAGCTAGCTAGATGTTTATGCTTCACCTTCAGAGAATAAGTCATTAGACTTATTATTAGCTAGAAACAATGATTTTGAATGTAGTCATAAGTATTGGACTGAGAAATAAAAATGAAGAGCTTTAGGCTGAACCTTGCTTTAAATGCATTATATTATCAGAATCTGAAACTGATATTTCATTCAAGTTTTATTTTACATATTTAATATATGCAAATAATAGTATATAGTAAGTATATACTTTTTAATAGTATATATAGTATAATAGTATATTGTAAGATTGTATGCAATTAAAAGGCATTACATTTAAAAGTTCATCTTCTTAAAAAATTATGTTAGCATTTACATGTTGTGTCAAGTGAAAATAAGATATTTTTTGCATTCTGCCATTCTTGGAATTCTCAGAGAACAAGTAACTTTGTCCCTGAAGCTCTTGTGTACTGCTTAGATAACTTGTAATCCTTATGGCATTGAAGATGTCCTTTTTTTTAAAGAATGCAGATTTATACTGTTACAATGTAGGCAAAGGAATTCAACCCAAATAAAACTCTACCCAGTTTAAAGATAATAAAAATATAGCTAACATTTATATAGTGCTTACTATGTATTAACTACTTTGCACTGTGCTAAATTCTTTACAGTTATTATTTCATTGGATCCACACAACAATCCTGGAAAGTTATCATCTGCATTTTATAGATGAGAAAACTGAGATTAATAGAAATAATAGTTTAAAGAAGTTTAAATAATTTAAAAATATTCTCTTTACTTTTGCCCTTTCATATAAAAGTCTTCTTAATCAAAATAATGAAACTGGTTAATGACAATGAAGATGAAAAAATAAAGAATTAGGGAGAAGCTGGAATAGTTTGAAAAGAAAAGGTAGAGTGAGAAGATCTAATAAGGACCATTATCAATAAGTGAAAAAAAAGAGAAACAGAGGAGACATCACATCAAGCTAAGGCTTACTGTGTACCAGTCACAGTGCTAGGTACTGAGGATACAAAGAAAAAAAATGATTAGTCCTTGACCTCATGGGGATTAAATTTTAATAGAGGAGATAACATGTATTTCTATGAGGGGATTGGATCTGCCTATGTTATAGATGTCACTGTAGGGAAACTGTAGAAAGGAAGGCACCACCACCCTGGTGGCGGGGGGTGGAGAAAGAGGAGGGGCAGGGAAGGTATCCTGTAGAAGGCTATGCTTGTTAATAACAGGAAAATTCAGACAAGGGGTGAATTTGTGGGAAAATATATGAGTCCTGTACTGGATATGGTGAGTTGAGATCCATGTTAGTGAGATCAATAGGAGGGGTAATATAGTTAGACCTGGACTTTAGCAAAATCATTTTGACTGCTGTACAGAAATCATCCATCCTGTATGTCTCTAATAATAGAATGTCATCCATAAAAGGTACTTCCATTGAAGCCATTCATTCCACTAAATAAGAAACTTCCTTTTGGGAGACTTCCTCTACCAGAATCTCTCTATTGTCTACACTATGTTTCATTATATATATATATAAATATAACACACACACACACACATATATATATATATATATATAATAGACATTTAATACATGTTCATTGAATTAAACTGGAATAGAAAATAACTTTGATAATAATAGCTTTAGATCTAGACAAGACCTAAGAGACCATCAAGCTCTCATTTTGTTAATGAAGAAACTGAGCCCAGAGATATGCACAAGGCCACACTGATAATAGGTACCAGTATCTGAACCTAGATTCTCTTACTGCTAATGAAGAAAGCATTTATTTCATTGCATTTTGTTGTCTTGTTGTCTCTTAAGAGAATAACATGAGAATTGGGGGTGGGGGAGGGAGAGAGAGGGAGAAAGAGAGAGGAAGGAGGAGGAGGAGGAGGAGGAGGAGGAGGAGGGACAGGAGAGGAAGAGAGAGGGAGATACAGAACATGTGGGCCTTCTTGATAGTGCATCCATGCACTGGTTATTGCATTGATAAGCATTTTTAAGCTTTGTATTTTTTCCCCAAAAGATTAGCAGGTAAGGTACTTCTTTTTTATTCCCTTAATCTTACAAACTCAGCTTTTGAGATTTTATTTACTGATACTTTCCAAGCCTTAATTTTGGCATGTAGGTCCCTACTATACCCAAAAGAGTATTGGCAAATTACACCTGCATGAGAACTTATTGAACTTAGAACTCACTTGAGCCATTGTATGGAGACTGACACACTAGAGGCTGCAGAGAATGGAAGGGAAGAATTGAAGTCATTTTCACTTCCTTCCTTGATTTGCTTTCAGGTGCTACCAAGATAGGTTGGGATGAGACAAACAGAAAGGAAGTAGAAAAATAATGGTGTGAATTTTAAAATATCAAAGCATTCATGAAGGTTTTTGTACCACATATGAAAATGATATGAGATCAAAACTTGGAGGATTAGAGGATGCTGGATTTTTCTTGGAATGCATTGACAGTGCTTACTACATCCAGCTATCATCTGTCTATCTATCTACATGTGTATGTATGGGTAGTCACATATTTACATTTATGTATAAATATATATGAATGATATATGCACATACCTACATAGCATACATTTATACATACTTTTCCCCCCAACAAAGCCATTCTTTTCTTGTTTCTGTGTGTTTGTATATGAGTATATGTGTATGTGATGACTATTAGTAAATTGTAGTCTAATACCCATTGAGAAATTATTAGAACGAGAAAGAGAGAAAAGAAATTGTCTTGGACAGAAAAATCAAATAGTCATATTAGTATATCATGCTTTGGAACAAGATTCTTTGGTTTTTGACCTCATTTTATCCACTCCATATTGACCAGGTTTCTTATAACAGACCTCAACAGAGAATTATGTGCAAAAGAAAACAGAACATAAAACAATTATATAGTAATCTGGAACAATCAAAGTGATAGAGCTTAGAAGGAAATAATTTTTACACGGATCTTGGAATTTTAGCAATTAATACTTCACATGCTGGAAAAGTGATCAATAATAATATAATGGATTTTATCCAGTGTCATTCCACTGTAGAAGATAGATTTTTATATGACTGGTAATACAGAAAAATTTGGTAGCACTGATTACTTGGCAACTGGACTTTATGTATGAGTGATAATTTCTGCCATTATCCTCGCTAGATAGGGCTATCCTACCTAGAACAATATAGGTCATTTAACCTAAGATGATATCATGATATCTGCAAATAAGAGCAGAAAATAGAAAAAGATATTGGTCAAGGTGTAATAAGCTCTCAGAAGTGAATAAAATGGAGAAGGAAAAATGGAAGCAGAGACAGAGATGGAAGGAAGGGAGGGAGGGGAGGAGGAGAAATAATGATTATATTTTGAAACAGAAAACCTAGGCTCAAATCTATGATCTTCCTCTTAATATTTGTATTACCTTGAACAGACCTCATTTCCTTCAGTAGGAATGTTGAGATCAACTAAATTTTCACTAAGGTTGCTTTCAACTCTAAATTTATGATTCTATGGCCCATAGAAATTTTAGGTAATAAGGCAGATATCCTAAAAACTCTTAATGACCTACTTTATTATGCCTGTGATTTTATTAACTCTACAATGCTTTCCAACTCTTAATTTTGGCATGTAGGTCCCTACTGTACCCAATTCAGTTCAGATGGCAGCCTCTCTTAGTTGATGGTCTCACAATGTTATTGTGGGCTAAAAGTCTTATCACCTTCAAGTCTAGAACATGAATAGTTAGTAATAAAAGTTTCTTGTAAATTTGGCAAAGGCCTCTCCAAACAAAGCTAGGCTGGGCCTTGGATGTCAGACCATACTATAGACTTTCCAATTTGATAAGACTTGCTAGAGGCTACTAGCATAGCCTTGAAGAAACAAGAGTCACACACCCCCCCATGTTATAATGAGGTATCAGAGTAGAAGATCTGTAGATAGTTTCATTCATTACAAAATTCTTAAAATACTATTCTAACAGTAGCCATGTTTACCTTTCATCCAGACTGATACAAGAACCTGTGGGTCTTCCTGAGAAGAATGTATCCATTCCAAGGTAGTATTTGTAAAATTTTAGTTGACCAGATTCCATCACTTAGTTCTGTCAAGGCATTCCATTCACATTTTGTAAGTGTTGTACATGTTCATTTATCTGAGGAGTTAGCTATTTCACATGGTGCTTTGGGCTTCCATGACTCTACCCAGACAGACTTAACCATCTGCTCTCCTTTTTCCTGTTTGTTTATTGATAGCCCTGAGTTTGTCTCACTTTTAGAGCTTTATTTGTATATGTTTCTTTAATTACTCTGAGAAACAAAAGTACTGAGCCTGAAGTAAGAAAAACGTTTAGGGCTTTAAACACCTCATTCCCCATGCTGGAAATGTTTTTCTTATTCAATCAATCAACAAATATTTATTAAGTATTTACTATATACCAGGTAATATCTAAGCACTGGAAATAGAGAGGACACATAATTCCTGTCCTTTAGGACCTCAGATTCTAATTGAAGAGACAATGTGCAAACAACAATGTATATTTAAAGAATGAACAGAGTAGTAAAAAGTTAATTTTGGAGAGAAGGCACTAGCAGAGGCAGTGGATCAGGACAGGGAGAAACCCTAGCAAAGGCCTTTTTCAAAAGGTGGGGTTTGAGTTAAGTTTTGAAGGAAGCCAGAGGAACAAAGAGAAAGAAATGATGATGGAACTAATTCTAAGCTAAGGGAAAAGGAAGGTAGGTGCCATTGGATTATAGAGAAGATTAAAATTTAAGACTTGAAAGGTAGGAAGAGGCCAGGTTATGAAGTACTTTAAAAAAACAAAGAGATTTTTATATTTGATACTGGGAGTTTATTAAGATGATATGATGGGAGTGTGACAGAGTCAGATGTGAACTTTAGGAAAATCACTTTAGCAGTTGAGTGGAGGGTGGATTGGAATGGGAAGAGACTTAAGACAGGGATACTGACTAGTATTCTTATAACAGTCCAAGCATGACATAATAAGAGCATGCATTGGAATGATGGTTGTGTAATCAGAGAGAAGGGGATATAAGTGAGATATGGTAAGAAGGCATAAATAAATAGCAAGACTTGGAGACTGTGTGAAGTGAGAGCACAAAAAGAAGTTGAAAATGACAAGCCTGGGTAACTGGCAAGCATAGTTGTACCCTCAATTGTAAGAGTGAAGCTTATAAGACTGAAGGATTTAGGGGAAAAGAATGAATTCTACTTGTGACAATTTGTGACTGCTTGAGGAGTTCACAAAGTTGATAATTTGGGACTATTCAACAAGAAAGAAACTAGGGTTGGATAAGTTGGATATATATAGGAAGGAAGGAAGGAAAGAAACAAACAAATGAACAAACAAAGAGGAAGGAAGGAAGGAAGGAAGGAAGGAAGGAAGGAAGGAAGGAAGGAAGGAAGGAAGGAAGGAAGCTTTGTTGCCTAATTGATTATCAGTGTAACAATTCCAACTATTCACATAGATTGTTATCCTTCATTCTGGAAGAGGACCATGATATCAGGGAGCTGATACCATAGCATGCAAGTGAATTGGATTTAAGTGAGAGAAGACTGTGTAAATGTACCAGCCTCAATTTTTTTCCTTCAGAGCCATCTGAGTCCTGGGGCCAAGTATGGATCAGGAAGACTGGAGATGGCCCTGGATACAGTGGGAGACTTTGACCTCTTTAAGCTAAGGTCTTTGGCAGGTCTCAGTTTGACTGAGGCAATACCTATTTAGTGATTAAGGTTAGGTAAGAAAGAAGTGAAGGAGGTTTTTAGTGATTCTCTAAGCATATCATCATCTGCAAAAAAATGATAGTTTTGTTTCCCCATTGCCTCTTGTAATTCTTTCAATTTCTTTTTCTTCTCTTATTACTTTATCTAACATTTCCAGTACAATATTAAATAATAGAGCGGATAATGGTTATCCCTACTTCATTCCTGATTGTATTGGGAAGGCTTCTAGATTATTCCCATAACAACTAATGCTTGCTGATGGTTTTAGGTAAATATTACTTATCATTTAAAGGTAAGCTCCATTTATTCCTCTGCTCTCTGATGTTTTTTAATAGAATGGGTACTGTATTTTGTCAAAGGCTTTTTTTGCATCTTTTGAGATAATCATATGATTTCTGTTAGTTTTGTTATTGATATGCTCAATTATGCTGATCGTTTTCCTAATATTGAGTCAGCTTTGCCTTTCTTGTATAAATCCCACCTGGTCATGGTATATGATCTTTGTGATATATTGCTTTGATCTTTTTTAGTAATATTTTATTTAAAACTTCTGCAGCAATACACATTAGAGAAATTGGTCTATAATTTTATTTCTCTGTTTTTGTTTTTCCTGTTTTACCATTTTTGGGTCATGATAGGAATTTGGTAGGATTCCCCTAATTTTTAAAATAGCTTTTATAGTATTGGGATTAATTGCTCTTTAAATGATTGGTAAAATTTACTTTGAATTAATCTGGTCTTGGAGATATTTTCTTAGGAAGTTCTTGATAGCTTGTTCAAGTTCTTTTTTTTAAGATTGGGTTATTTAAGTATTTTATATTTTCTTCTGTTAACCTGGGTAATTTATTGTTTTAATAGAGAGTCATCCATTTCATTTAGATCGTCAAGTTTATTGATACATATTTGGGCAAAATAAATTCTAAACAGTTGTCTTAATTTTCTCTTTATTGGTAGTGAGTTCACTTCCATTTTTGATGAGAAATTTGGTTTTCTTCTTTTCTTTTTTTAATCAAACTAATCAATGGTTTATGTTTAATTGTGTGTTTTTCTCTCAAAATCAGTTTCTAGTTTTACTTATTAGGTCAATAGTTCTCTTACTTTTGATTTTTATTTATCTCTCCTTTGATTTTTCAGGATTTTTAATTTGGTATTTAATTGGGTATTTTAAGTTTGTTCTTTTTCTAAGTTTTTTTTAATCATGTGCTTAATTCATTGATCTGTTTTTTCTCTATTTTACCGATGTGAGCAATTAGAGATGTAAATTTCTCCTAAGTGCTGCTTTGAGTGCTTCCCATAAATTTTGGTATGTTGTCTTATTGTCACTTTTTAATGAAATAACCAATTGTTTCTAAGATTTGTTCTTTGACCCATTTGGGTTTTTTTAGGATTAGATTAATTTCCAATTAAATTTTTAATCTCTCTTTCCATGGTCCATTATTGATTGTAATGTTTATTGCATTATAATCTGAAAAATAATGTGTTTACTTTTTTCTGCTTTTCTGTATTTGGTTATGAGGTTTTTATGTCCTAATACAAGGTCATTTTTTGTATAGGTGCCATGTACTACTGAGAAAAAGGAATGTTCCTTTCTAATCCCATTCAGTTTTTCCAGAATATTATTTCCTCCTTTATCTCTTTTAATTAGTAATAATTTTGCTTTTGCTTTATCTGAGATCATCATTGCTGCTCCTCTTTTTCCTTGCTTCAATTAAAGCATAGAAGATTCTTCTCCAACTCTTTTTTTTTTTTAGTTTTTGCAAGGCAATGGGGTCAAGTGGCTTGCCCAAGGTCACAAAGCCAGGTAATTATTAAGTGTCTGAGGTTGGATTTGAACTCAGGTACTCCTGACTCTGGGGCCGGTACTCTATCCACTATGCCACCTAACTGACCCCTTCTCCAAGTCTTTACCTCTACCCCTTTATCCTGTATATATATCTCTCTGCTTCAAATATGTTCTTGTAAACAGCGTATTTTAGGATTTGCATTTTTAATCTATTCTGCTATCCACTTCTATTTTATGGGTGAATTCATCTCATCATATTTATAATTATGATAACTCACACTGTTTCTTTCCTTTTTGCTGTTTGCTTATCTTCTCCTTTACCCCTCACCCTTTTCCTCCATGCACAAGAGTTTTATTTTTGATCACTACCTTCCCTTTTATCAGGCCCTTTTCTCCCTTCTATTATTATCTCCATCTCTTTTTACTTACGTTTAGGAAAAGAGAAATTTTTATGTCCAACTGAGTGTGTGTTATTCCCTCTGAGTGGAATATTACCAATAAAACCATTTCAGGGTTAATATTCCTAGTGAAGTCCTCTCAGGATTAAGAAATATTAAAGAAAGAACAAACTATTATTTTTTTTCCAAGGCAATGGGATTAAGTGACTTGCCCAAGGTCACACAGCTAGGTAATTATTAAGTGTCTGAGGTCAAATTTGAACTCAGTCCTCCTGAATCCAGAGCTGGTGCTCTAGCCACTGTGCCACCTAGCCACCCCCAAACTATTATTCTTAAACTATTTCTAGAAGAACGCCCCTTGTATTCCAAACAGGAGGCTCACTCTCCTAACTTCTGATAAATCACTACTAGAAGGAGAATTTTTTCCCATGAGAAAAACCTTGCATTCCAAAGCTCATAAGCCTCCTATTGTTTGATAAGTAGACCTTGCTTTCCAGGACAAGTTACATTACTTCAATAAGATATTTATAATCCTGAAGGTTATTCTCAAAATCTGGATGGTGAGGTAATATTTTATGAAAACCTTGCATTCTTTTCTTTGTTGTTGGGGTAGATTTTCACAAGTAGAATGAAGACTAACCAATAAGTCTACAGAGAAGGACAATAGGGAGGAGGATGGAATTGTGTTAGGGCATATAATCTTACTTAACTGTCAATTTGGGGCAGCTTCTTGATCTTCACTACTTTTGCGAGACTTGGAGTGTGCCCTTTTCTTGATAAAAGTCAAAATAAACTTTTTTTTTTCTCACAAGAGTCTATATTTTAAAGTGGATTTTTATCCCACACACCTCTTTGAGTCAATTTTGATGAAATTAAGTTTTAAGTTTTTCTCATCACCATTCCCCTCATCTTCCCTGCTATGCCTTTTTTATGTGGGATAATTTACCCCATTCAATCCCCCAAACACACGTTTTCTTCTTTTTTTTTACCCCTTTAATTTGTTTCTTTGGGTATCATCCTTTCAAAATCACCTTATATCCACACCCTCTGTCTATATATACTCCATCTGGTTGCTCTTATAATAATATCATTGTTGAGTTGCAAATATTTTACCATATAAAAATATAAACAGTTTGACTTTATTGAATTTCTTATGTTTTCTCTTTCTTTTTTATGTTTTCTTTGTTGTGTTTGGAGCTCAAACTTTTTATTCAGTTCTAGTCTTTTAATTAGAAATGCTTGAAAGTCCTCTATTTCAGTATATATATATCCATTTTCCCCTAATATGTAATAATCAGTTTTGCTGGTTATGTGATCCTTTGTCATAATCCTAACTTCTTTGCTTTCTAGTATATCATATTCTAAACTATGGGGTTCTTTAATATGAAAGCTGGAAAATCCTACTTATAATTCTACATTATTTTAATTATCTGTTTTGGTTGCTTGCAGTACTTTCTCTTTGATCTCTTAGCTCTTGGCTACGATGTTCCTGGAAGTTTTCACTTTGGGATCTCTTTCAGGTGGTGAATGGTGGATTCCTTCAATTTCTATTTTTGCCCTAGTTCAGCGCAGTTTTCTCTGAAAGTTTACAGAAAGTTGTTTTTCCTGGATTTTTTTTTTTAGGTTTTTGCAAGGAAATGGGGTTAAGTGGCTTGCCCAAGGCCATACAACTAGGTAATTATTAAGTGTCTGAGACCACATTTGAACTCTGGTACTCCTGACTCCAGGGTCAGTGTTCTATCAACTGTGCCACCTAGCCACCCCCAGGAGTTTTTTTTTTTCCATCATGGCTTTCAAACAGTTCAATAATACTTATATTATCTCTCTCCTGGATCTATTTTTTAAGGTAAATTGTTTTTCCAATGAAAAATTTCTCAATTTATTTTTTTTCTTTTTTGATTTTATTGTACTTTATTGAACTTTGGTGTTTTGTAAAGTCATTAACTTCCACTTGTTTAATTCTGATTTTTAAAGTGATTTTCTTCAGTGAGCTTTTGTACTTCATTTTCCATTTGTCATATTCTATTTTGGGGGGAGATATTTCCCTTGTTTATTTTTTTCATACTTCTTTTGCTTTATTCTCATTTCCCTTCTCAATTTTTCTTTTACTTCTCTAAATTACTCTTTAAAAATCCTTTTCAAAATCTTCCAGCAATTCTTTTTGGTTTGAAGGCAAATTACATTTGATTTCAGACTTCACATTCAAGATAGCTATTTTGAAACTATTGTCCTCTTCTAAATTTATGCCTTGATCTTTCCCATCACCAAAGTAACTTTCTATTGTCAAATTTTTTTTTCTTTTTTCTTAACCTTATATCTGCTTTTTTTGTGATTTATTATTTTTATGTTAGGTTTTGGGGATGGGTTCTGAGTTTTGCTGCTGGCTCTCGCTGGGCCTCAAGGCTCAGAGACTTGCTTTCTCTGGAGGGTAGCCTTACTTTTTAGTTTTACTGGGTAGTGGGACATCCTCATTGATCTCACCTGAGTATGGAATATAGCTGCGGCCCTTCTCCAAGGGTGGGACCTTGCTGGGTTCTTATGGTAACAAAGTCTTTCTGGTTGCTGGTCCTGGAAGAGAGATGCAGTGGGAGGTCTACCCCAGGAGTGGGGTCTTGCTGCTGTTGCTTTTCAGGGTCCTAAATGTTGGCTTCAACCCTTGCTGTGGACCCCCTGTTGTGAGGCAGTTGTTTTCTAACTGCTTAGAGAGAAATTTGGAAGGGCTTCAGAGTGTTCCTTCCTCACTCCACCATCTTAGCACTGGAAGTCCTCAGAAATTTTTAGAGATAAATTTGTGAAGGAGAGCTTCCACTCTGAATTACTTTGAATCTAGATCTTGAATTGAGATTGATTCAGAACAGATTGGGTTTCATGGACCAGAAGTCCTACTCAGATCCTGAATTGCATCATTAATATAGTTCTTAGAGATAGTTTTTGAAACATATCAGGGAGGAAAATGGGTCCAAGACTTCCCATAAACAGTAAAAGCAACACTAGGTACTTTCATTATGTACTAAATTGTAGTCAGAATTGGCCACTGAAATTAGTAGTATTTCACACTTCTTATAAATATATTTTGTTAAGAGTTCACAGGAAAAATCTCATGCCCCTCTTATAGTTGAGTAGTTTGTTCATCTTCAATGAATGACAGGATCATAAAACAAATTTTAGGGAGCCATTGTGAAATTACAAAAGAGAATTCTATTCAGACCACAGACATAATAGGCAAGCAGGTAAAGTCAAGTGAGTCCTATACATTTGGTAATTCAAGGTCAGAAGAACTTAGATATTCTACTGAAAGCTCATCTTCTTCTATCATTCTCAAACTTTATGTTCACATGACCCCTTTAAAATCTTGAAAATTTTTGAGAACCTTAAAGATCTTAACATGGGTTATATCTATCAATATTTACTGCATTATAAAATAAAATTGATAACTTTTAAATATGTTTAGTCATCCACTTAGAATAGCAATAATCAACCTAATATGACCTGTTACCATAAATATTTTTAGGAAAAACGATTTTTTAAATTAGTGAGCAGATTGGTTTTGTCTACTTTTACAGCTGCCCTTAAAGTCTAGCTAAAGAGAAATATAGCTGAATTCCAATATATTTCTATATTTTATCTATTGTAATATGTTGTTTTGAATGAAATGTATCAAGAATGTTCCCCTATATAGTTGGGAAATGAAGGAATATTATTTTGATTGGCAATAACATCTATTATTATGAAAATAACTTTGACCTAATAGAATCAATGAGAGAGGTTTGGAGACTCTCAGGGGTCCAATGAATATACATCGAAGAATAGTGGCTTGGCCGGTGTCACCATAGAGAATGACAGGAATCGAATCCAAATATTCTGACTTCAAACCCAGCCCTCTTCATTATTCTACACTCTTCCTCAAACTTTTAATATTAACAGTCTTTGACTAGTTGTAAGACCCCTGAATAGGACACTCAACAGCAAACTACATGAGCTTCAGTTCTCTTCATTATGGATTGGAAAAGATGATCTTTAAGATAATTTCCAGGGGCAGCTAGGTGGTGTAGGGGCAGCTAGGTGGCGTAGTGGATAAAGCACCAGCCTTGGAGTCAGGAGTACCTGGGTTCAAATCCGGTCTCAGACACTTAATAATTACCTAGCTGTGTGGCCTTGGGCAAGCCACTTAACCCCATTTGCCTTGCAAAAAAAAAAAAGATAATTTCCCGTTCTAACATTAAATGATCCCATGTTCTTAGAAAAACCAAGAAAGCAGAATAAAAATGATCTATAATCCCTAAATTTTAATTCCAGGATTTCTCCAGGTGAAGAATAAGCAAAGTACACTAGTGATAATCTCAGGGAAATTCATGTCAGATAGACCATACTTTGTGAATGAAACGCTCCTTTAGTATATTTGGGTATTCAAACAGATTTTTCAAATTTCAGAAAACAATTTTTGACATGAGAGAAAGAAAACAAAATACAGTAAAATTCTTCAGAAGTCATTTAACTTCTCCATGGCAAGAAGATATTGTGGTCTTGGGTAAAATAAAAAGAATGAATTAATAAGAGAAAAATGAAAGTGTGAGAGATTTCTTAGGCTCTCATACAAAATACTTACCTAAGAAAATTCTGTTACTCCACCACAATTTCCCAGAAGACAAAGCCACAAAGACTCTTGTGATTCAACTGGCTGCATATTTATTTTAAGTTCATCTTGATTTCCACTTGGAACCTCCTCAAACCAGACATTTTTTTCGATTTCTATTTACAGAATTCATACAGCATATGAGGCACTGTTGAGTAATCCCATGCCTTCCCACCTTTCAAGCAGTTAATCATTAAACATTTATTAAGTGCCTACTATGAGCCAGGCACTCTGCTAAGCAGTGCAGATACAAAAAAAAACCCAAATACATGCAAACAAGATAGATACAGGATAAATAGAAAATAATCATCAGAGGGATGGCACTACGATTAAGACGAGTTGGGAGAGACTTCCTATAGAAGTTTAGATTAGTTAGGACTTGATGGAAGCCAGAGAAGCTATGAAGAGAAAGTGCAATCCAGATAAACCAAAAAGTCAGAGAAAATGCCTGGAGCCAAGAAGAGTATCTTTTTCTCAAAACAGCCAGAAGGGCAGCATCATTGGACTGATGAGTATGTGGTAGTGAATGAGATATAAGAAGACTAGAAAGGTAAGAGGGGACTAGGTTATGAAGGGCTGTGACTGACAAATAAAGCATCTTGTGTTTGGATCCTGGAAACAATAGGGAGCTGATGGGGTTTACTGAGTGAAGTTTGACATGATTGGACCTGTGCTTTAAGAAAAGCATTCAATGACTGAAGGGAAGATGAATTGGAGTAAGGAGAGACTGTTAGCTGACAGATCTACTAGCAGGCTCCTGCTGTACTCTTGATAATAGGGAATGAGGGTCTTTACCAGAGTGGGGGCAATGTCAAAGAAGAAGTCATATCTGAAAAATGTTGCAAAGGTAAAAATCTGCAAATCTTGATGTCAGATTGGATGTTGGGAATGAGAGATGGTGAAGAGAGGATGACTCCTAGGTTGCGAGCCTAACAGACTGGAGGATGTGTTGCCTTAGACATTAGTAAGGAAAGTAGGAGGGCATTAGGATTTGAGGGACAAGGAAAAGGTTTTATGAGACAAATAGGTCATTTATTATTTATCCTCCACATCTCTTTTACATGATATAAGAGAATGACTAGATTATTTTGGATTCCTGTAATGTTTAGTAAAAACTTTGTGGTATCAGGAATGAAAAAATTATCCTAATTTTGTTTTCTGTGAAGACACAGAGAGGTAAATGATTAAGTAGAATATTTGGGATTCAAATCCTGATTCTACTATATACAATACTCTCACTGCTCCACACTTCCTTTTAATGTCAGCAAAGCCCTCTTCTGCCTTCAATATTCTGGGCATAGAGAAAAAAAACTGGTTCATCAGAATAATTAATAAAAATAGTCAACACTTAAATGCTGCTTTAAATTTTGCAACATTCTTGAACATTGAGTATCTCAGGGTGGCTAGGTGGCATAGTGGATAAAGCACCAACCCTGGAGTCAGGAGTACCTGGGTTCAAATCTGACCTCGGACACTTAATAATTACCTAGCTGTGTGGCCTTGGGCAAGCCACTTAACCCCGTTTGCCTTGAAAAAACCTAAAAAAAACAAAACAAAACATTGATTATCTCATTTGGTCTCCATAATAACCCCATGAGGAAGGCATTACTATTATTCCCATTTAGTCGATGAAAAAACTGAGGTTGCGAGAGATTAAGTGTCTTACCTAGGGTCAAATAACTAATAAATGTCAGAGAAGAAGGCTCCAAGTCCCAATATCTACCCATCAAATATCCTTCTTCATACCTAGATCATTTTTGGTGATTAAGAATAGGAAACTTTGACTAATTTACTGCATTCACTTTTCCAACTTTCTACTTTGTTTTCAAGAACAGATATGGCTTTTATGGAGAAGATATCAGACAATGATTTGTTTGGATGAAATAGGATATGACTAAAATTTCCAATAATTTTGGTTAGCGGATGTGAAGACAAGGTACTAGAAAGGCATATTATAGCTGAATATAAGCATAGTGCTTTAGGATTTACAAATAACTTTGCATTCATTATTTTGTGTAGTCTTCAGATGGAATCTGCAAGATGAAGAGCTCAAGTATTTTATTAAGTATTCTGCAGATAAGAAAACCTTGGTCAAGGAGGTAAAACAACTTGTCCAAGGTCAATTAATCAACATTTATTGAGTCTACTAATAAGCTGAAGAGCTAGTGCTTGAGTCTAAGTCTCTTAATTCTTTTGCCTTACTTTCCACTACACCTCAAAGGAGGGGAACATGCAGGGAGCATAAGCAAAATTTTCAGATTCTTAAATTTACCAGGTTTTTCAGAAAGTAAAACACTGGTACTTTATTGCACTAAAATGAATGCAGAAAGCAGCAACAAACAAGTTATCAATTCAGGTGTTAGGAGACTCAGAAGACTCTCCTAGAGGCATCTACTTCTAACTCAGTCCCAGATAGTACAGTGCAAATAGATATTTAAGCAAAAAATTTTTATTGCTATTTGGTCATTTTTAGTTGTATTCAACTCCTCATGAGCCCATTTTGGGTTTACTTCAAAAAGCTACTGTAATGGTTTGCCATTTACTTCTCCAACTCATTTTACAGATGAGGAAACTGAGTCATACAGGAGTAAAGGACTTGCCCAGGGTCACACAAATCTGAGGCCAAATTTGAATTCAGAAGATGAGTCTTCCTGAAGCCCAATGGAAAATGGGACTCAGAGAAGATGATCCTGCCTCAAAAGACCAAGATTTCATACTTTTGTGTAAATTGTGAGCAAACTAAAGATTCTCCTTCTGAAGGACTAGAACCAAACTCCTTCCAACAATTTCTTTCCAGTTGAAGGGTCATTGTCAAAGTGGCCATGCAGGGAAGATAGAGAGAAAAGTTAGTTTCTTGAATATATTACTGCCTATTTCCCCTAGAATATTATTAGACATGACATAGTTTTCAAGTAATAGGGCTAATAATTTCAATCAATGCTTTTTTGATAGCCCAGAGAATCAGATTTCTATGGATTAATATGTAGCCAAATCATTTTGATGTAAATATATGGATATTTGTTTGGGTGAAATGGAAAGTAGGTACACAATTTCTCCAAATTCTGGCTAGTGCATGTAAAAGGAAAACCAAAGAAATATAAAATAATAATACTTAAGGGTTTTAAAAATTACTATGCATCCACTGTCTCATCATCTTCAGGAAATTCTGTGAGCTAAGTAATGTATATATTTCTATCCTCACTTTACAGATAGTTGTCGACCAGAGAAGTGAGGCCACATGCACGAGGTTAACTGAAATGACAGAGACCATGTTTAGAAAAGAGGGAGAGAGCAGAGGGAGGTAGACAGGGAAAGAGGATAGAAAGAGAAAGACATGGACAGTGACAGAGACTGCTTGGGAGAAAGTGACAGAGGCAGAGAAATGGAGAAGGGGCTGGGGGGGGATGGGGGAGAAGAAAGGAAGGAGAGAGATAGGAGAGGGAGAGAGAAGCTAGTAGAAGTGATCTTTGTGCTGTGATGACAGTGGGATATGGTTTCTAAAAGACAGTTTTGAGATACTTGGTGACTGTGGGTGAAATGAGAATTATCTTTCTTTTGCTCCTTCCTTATTTCTTCCTCCTTACTACCACCAAAGAGCCAGTCTTTGATCCATTACTAGTTCTCATAAAGAGGGAATCCTTGGGGTCCTGGCATCCTACCAGTGGTGGACCCAGAAACTGTCTTTGTAGGATTTGAGAGGTTGTCCAATAATTGTGATGTCTCCTAATCAACAAAAGGGCATCTTTGTGTCATAAAGTCATAAGGTGCTTTCTCAAAAGAAATAGGAAGCTCCAATTAATGATATTTTTTCAAAGAGGTAAAACAAATTCATTTCTGAGTTTCACTAACTGATTAGAGATTTGGGGTTTAACCTTGAATATTGGGACCATGGATATGACACAGTGTCTTCTTTTTAAAAGATAATTAATTGTTTTACCAATAAGGTGCAAGGATCACTTTCACAATCTTTTTTTCTAAAAACTTTTGAGTCTCACATTTTTTCTCTCATTCCTTCCCCCCCCCCCATAGAGAACAGTCTAATATAGATTATACACATATGTTAAACATATTTCCATATCAATCATGTTGCAAAAGACGAATGAGAACTAAAAGAAAAAAAACATAAAAAAATTTTAAAATTGAAAATACTAAGCTTTGGTCTGCATTCAAATTACATAGTTTTTCTCTGAACATGAATGATATTTTCCATCACAAGTCCTTTCAAACTGTCTTTGATTGGAACAACTAAGTAGCTCAGTGGATAGAGCACTGACCCTAGATTCAGGAGGACCTGAATTCAAATTTGATCTCAGATACTTAATAATTGCCTAGCTGTGTGACCTTAGGCAAGTCACTTAACTCCAATGCCAAAAATTTTTTAAAAGAATTGTCTGATTATAGTATTGCTGAGATGAACAAGTCCATCAGAGCTGATCATCACACAATGTTGCTGTTAAGACATACTCTCTTCTTGTCTCAAATTAGTCATTGGAATATACAGAGTTGGTTTCACAAATGAAGCTCAGATAAAATCTTATTCCTGAATTCTCTTCTGACCCTGGCCTATGTAAAACTCCTCTTGTCTTAAACAGAGAAAAATCCTTCTCTCCTGTCCCTAAAGAGCTACTGATTCTACCAACATGCATAGATATTAGAACACCTGTGTTCTGGCCTGCTCCCCATCAGCAGGATTTAACTACTAAGTATATCTTGATCTCCAGTTTCCTCAGGGGGACATAGGGAGCATTAATGAGATGTCATTTCCAGGGTACTTCATGCCAGAAGAAAGGAATTCAGTCCAAAGTATTAGAATTAGGGATTATATCAATAATAAAGCATAGGGAAAGATTCAAATGTTTTCAGTTAACAGAGGCGACTTTAATTTTCTAGGGCAGGAGAAAGCAATGAGTATAAATCTGCCTGAAAACTATTGCTTGTCACCATGTAAAATGTCAATAATTAAATGTGAAATACTGTTCATAAAATAACAAAAGCCCCCCATTCAGTCCCTAACCTGACAGTTCATAAGTTTAACTGACCTAGATTTAATGGACAAAATAGAGACTGATAACTTATTCCTATGTCTGTCATTGATGTGATTAGCCTGATGTTCACATACTGTATTCTTTTTTTTATGGCCATGTAATGGGTTAAGTGGCTTGCCCAAGGTCACACAGCTAGGTAATTATTCAGTGTCTAAGGTCAAAGTTAAACTCAGGTCTTCCTGACTCCAGGACCAGTGCTCTCTCCACTGCCCTACCTAGCTTCCCCTCACATACTGTATTCTTGGAAGAAGATACAGAAACTCCTACAAGACTAAACCTTTCCCTTCCTAGTCTTCCCTTTCTTCCCCAATGCCCTTGAAACTTGACAAAGACCAAGGGTCCTGGTGATCCAGGATATACTGGGTAATGGAGAAATCAATGAGTATGATCATTCACATTCATTCTGGACATATTTTATGTCTCTAATAGATTGCAATCTCCTTGAGGATGGGGGCTGGTCTTGTTCATATTCCCATCCTAGGCAGAGTGACAATACTCATTAGGACTTCAGGAATTGTTTATTTAAACATGCAGTAAGCATTGTATAGCAAAGAAAAAAGGCACCTAAGCTTTTTTTTCCTCTATTCATCTGTAAAATGGGGATAATGATACTTGGTATTTACCTACCTCAGAGAGACATTATAAGGTCTATTTAAAGGGTTATTCCAGTGAAAACCGCTGTGTAATTAGCAAGAACAGCTATGATAAAGAAACCTAAATACAATAGTAAATCAACTGGAACACATGATCAAGGGAGTTTCCTCAGGAAAATTTTAAGAGAAGGTAACTTTCTTTTTGGGAATGTTCAACTGCAGCTCTGCTCAGCAGTTATCAAATAGTTTGAGTAACCTTTCAAGGTCCATCCCATGTGTATATGTTTTTGCTTTTACTATTTTTCCCTAGAATTTAAGTTGAAGTTCAATCTATAAATCCTCATTCAAGCTTTTCCAGATCTTCATCACATAAACTATTCAATCCTCAGTATGAAACCAAGTTTCTACCTTTAAAAAAAAGACAACAATGAAAATGGGATTATTCTTTAGGTTTCTATGCTACCATTCTGCTAAGGAGAGACAGTGAGGAAGGGAACCATGGATGACATATGCCTTTTGCATAATAGCAAACTGATCCTAGTTTTCAAGCATGATAAAAATGACAAACCATCTTCATTCCTCCATTTTCTATAGTCATAAGGAAGTAGGAAAGGCGAAAGGCATTTGTTAAATGCCTGCTATGTGTCAAACACCATCCTAAACTCTTCATAAATATATCATTTGATACTTACAAAAACTCTGAGAGATAAGTGCTGTCATTATCCCCATTTTACAGTAAAAAAAAATCGAAGGCAAATAGAGATCAAGTGATTTACCCGGGGTTGAACAACTAGTAAGTTTTTGAGGATAGATTTGAACTGAGTGTATTTCTGATTTCAGCCCAGCTCTCTGTCCTCTGCTTCATAACATCACAAAATAAATGTGTGGCTGTCTCATTTATATTCTTTCACCCTCAAGTTTTGTTTGTGTTTATCAGATGATATATGGGATAAAATAGTTTATTTAGAGGTTCTAATGTTAACCCGAAGATATATTTTTATAGAATAAGCTGGTTGAAATTGGGATATATTTAAGAAGTTATCCATTGAAGCAAGTCCATATATAATACGGTAAAAGAAAGCAGTCAGTGAACCTAGATTAAAGTAAGCTCTAGGAAATGTGATTTTATATCTTCCACCTTGCCTTTTCATTACCTTTCCTTTGGTTTCTTGGGAGACTCCTTAAGGCATGTGCAGGCCAGCAATTCTTTGGGTTTTATTAGCAATAGAATGGTGTTTCACCTCTTCATGTTAAAGATAGCAATGCAAACAAATGATAATAGCCAGAAATGTGGGTGCATAGTGCTCATAAGTACAATTTGGAACAGTACAAAAATACAAGTAGTATGATTGACTTTTAAAGATTTTGTAAGATTGTCTCTTGTGGTGAAATATTTGGATGTTCCTATAGGGTATATCTTCCAGCTTCCAAAAGCTTCTGAAAGTTGAGATTAGAATAGAGTAAAGAAAATGCAAAGATTCCAGAGACTGACTCCCAAACAGGTACTTAGTAAAGGCTCAGAGGGCCCAGTTAATTCCAGATTAGCTGCTACAGTTAACTTTGCCATGTAGAGATTCAAAGCTAGCTAGAATCTTTGGGCTAATCTTGATGCCTTTGATAGTTTTCTATTCCCCTGAAGAAAAGAAAGCAGTTGGGGAATAACAGGATAAACTATCTCTAATTTGAACAAATTCAAGGGAAGGTTAGTTTCAATTAACAACTTCTAGGAATATGATTCCAAGACAATTTCATAGAAAGGAAGCTTTAGTGTTTTAAGAAATGAAAATTGAATGAAAAGTACAATGCATAATGATCAATTTTTCAGATTTCTCAAAGCAAGCCTGATAATAATGATTAAAGTGCTAAAATTTTGAAAGACTGAAACCAATAAAATTGAATTTAATATAAAGTTCAAAGTTAAAAACAATTGATTATGCAAGTATGAGGTGGGGGTTGGGAGTAGGGTAAAAGAGAGAAACCCTGATTGACATTAATTCAGGTGAAAGAGATCATGACATTTAGCTGCTCCCAAGTTTAATATTAACCAATTGTACAATTTAGTTTAAAAGAGTGCTATCCTAATCTTTGTCTGCCTTATTAGAAGTCTGGGATTCAGATCATAGAAGAGATAATCCCACTGTGGTCTATTGCTAGTAAGATCACAGCCAGAGTATTGTATTCAATTCTGAGAACTATATATCTAAAGAGGGATATTGGTTTCTCTAGAAGAGAATTGCCATGGTGAATGGCTTTGAAAACCTTTCATCTGTGAAGCACAGCTGAAAGAACTAGGCATGTTCAACTCTGAGAAGACCAGAAGAGATATGATATCTGACTTTAAATATTTGAGATATTTATTTTCCTATAAAAAAGGCAGAAATAGGACTGAGAGGAAGATATAGTGAAGCAGGTTTCTGATCAACATGAGATTTTGTTAATAGACAGGTAGGAGGAAGGGAAGGAGAAGGGGATAAGTATTATTAAGCACTACATTATCTCATTTTTGACCCTTATAACAACCCTACAAGATGATGTGTTGTTTTATTCTCATATTATAGTTGAAGAAACAGAGGCAAATAGAGGTTAAGTGAATTGCTCAGGGTGACACAGATAATAAGTGTCTGTGGTCAGATTTAAAGTCGTTCCAGCCCCAGTATCAGTGCTTTTACGAGAGAGAGACAGAGAGACAGAGAGACAGATAGAGTGACACTGAGACAGAGATACAGAGACAGAGACTCAGAGACAGAGACACAGAGACAGAGACACACAGAGAGAACATGTATCCATTCAAGTTAAAAATTATTAGGAGATGTTTTTGAGTAGACAGTGGATAAACATCTAACAAATATATTATAAAAGTAATTTCTATTTTGGGTATATTCAATGAATGGGTTTTGTATATGGCAATATTAGTCAAAATTACTATTGCAGGTATAGCCAAATCAAATAGAACTAGGTGAGGTGATCCTAGAAGAATGCCAGCTCTCTTAGAGTGAAGACTTTTACTCTTTTTATCTTTTATGTATACAGCATGGAGTCTTATACAAAATAGTCGCTTAAGAATTTTTTATTAAATGGAATTAAATCCAATCAAAGCATGTTTTAGCAGCAAGTAAAACAAGGAAATCCAGACAGATAGACATCAGGGAAGTTTATGGCAAACAACAAATAGATGTTCCAATATGGAAAAGGCATTGAGTGAGGCTGGCAACATATAATAGAGACATAGCCCCAAGGACTGGGGTTTAGCAGTATCACATTCTCTAGGAAGATCAGAGGCAGTGAAGCAGAATCCCATACTAGAGGTTCTTGAGCACAGTGAAATAGATATGGAATAAATCACTGTAATCTATGTAATTCTATATTTTCTCAATATCTCATGCTAGATTGATTCCAGAATTGAACAAAAATTATCATTATTTTAATGACTAGGTCAGATTGATCCTAAGCCAATTGAAGGTAAAGATTGTTTCCAGTAATATATACTAGAGCAATTTGAGAATCAGATTCTCATTCATTTATTCATTCAACAAGCAAGCAAGCATTCATTAAGGTCTTTCATTGATTTAGAAATTGGGTTGGGTGCCCAAAATTCAAAAAGAAAAAAACAGTTGCTATCCTCAAGGAACTTACACTCTGTTAGGGGAGGAGGGAATACAAACACAAAATATATATATGAAGTAATAGTATTAAGGGAGTGAGACTAATGATTGAAATAATTAGTTTTTCAATTACACATAAGAATTAGGACTAAAAGTCTTCTAAGTTTCCTTCCAACTCTGAGTGTATGTTTTTTAACTACATAATAAAATACTTTAATGAATTTATAAAATGGTTATAATTTATGAATTAATTGTTTCTATATAAATGGGTGCTACTAAAGTGCTTAGAAACATTGTTTTCATAATATTCTTAAATATTCCTCTTAAAATTTTTTTTACACATTATGTAGGAATGAACTTCAAACCCTGGCCCTTTCCCAATAATCACTTTTGGCATCAGTAAAATATGAATGAATAAAGCTTTTTTTCTATTTAAAAGATAAATATGGTGAAGAATTTCTTCTTGCTTAGAGCTTTTAGTTCATCATTCAGTCTTTTATACTCCAAACCAAAGCAAACATTAAAAAAGAGAATTTAGAACAGGTTAAATGTGAAGATGGTACTAAGATGGAACTAATGACACTCTTTGATTCTATCACCCTTTTAACTAAAAAAAGTAAAGGAATTTAAATCAAAGATATCCAAATGATGTAGTGGATAGAGCTCTGAATTTGGAATTAGTGGATCTGAGTTCAAATCTTGATTCTGTTACATTAAAGGTTCTTAACCTGGGGTCTGGGTTTCATGTATAACACTCCCTCATACACAAAACACAAAGACGCACAGATAGACACATACACATATACACACATACACACACATACATGCACAGTGGTCTATGATTTTAGGGGGGTCTATGAACTTGGAGAAAAAATTGATATCTTCATTTTTACCAATAACTGATTCAAATTTATTATTTTCTATAATTATTTAAAATCATTATGTGGAGAAGGGATTTGTTTATAGACTTCACCAACTGCCCAAAGGGGTTTATGATACAGACAAAAAATTTAAAATTCCAGACTTATTTGCTATCTATCTATAAACTACTTTAGCTTCTAGACATCGAATTCCATATTTATAAACATGAAGGATTTGGACTAAATGATTTCTAAGGACTCTTCTGTGATCTCAATAGATGGACTAAGACATATGCCACAAATTGCTTAATTTTATTTAACATTTGCCATCTCCACATATTAGGCCCGAGGATTTATGGGCCTAGTGAAACTGGAGTGGGGAAATTCATCTACTATTAATTGGAGGCCAAATTCACCTCATCTAAACAGCTGAATTCTCCAACTATTAAGAGCAATTTGAGAGCTAGAGGTTAGAGTCCATGAGATTAGAGGCTATAGCCCTAAATGTCTTCACTATTCATTTTTAAAGGTGTAGCCTCTACCTTAGACTTGGCTCAGGCTGTGGGACCAATCTGGCTCAAGACATGAACATAAATGCAGAGGTTAGAGGATATAAATTATCTAAGCTCAGCACCTAGCACAATACACAGTAGAAGGTTTATTGAACTGAATAAAATCTGTGTAACACTATAATTCTAATAATTTCTCAGTTTTCAAATGTGGATATTACTCTTCCAAAGATTTTTTCATTCACAACTTTGTGAGAATTTCTTTAGGATATGGTTATTGCCTATTTTTATATAACAAATCAATTGAGAGTGAGGAATTATTGGATTAATTTACATGTGACTCTTTTCATGGAGCTTTTAAATAAAGGCATATTCACCATGTAAACATCATGACAATCAGGGATTCAGTATCCAATATGTAATTATTATGATCTGTCATTATTGCATTTGTCATTATTGTAATTGCAAACTGTAAAACTAATTGAATCCTTTTTTCCAGGGATTATTCACACACATAACCTCTAAGAAATAACTGAATAATAATGTATATGAGGCACTTACATCAGACTCATGTTAAATTATAAACGTACTTTTTGTTAAGGTATTCCTAAAAAGTAAGGACTATTGAATATATAGTCAAATAGAACCATTGTATTTATCCCAAAGATCAGAGAATCATATTTTTCATTGAATACATGGACTTAAATTTACTATTCATTTTTTATTTCTCTATTAGAAAAAGTTCTAAAGGCCAAAAGTTTTATGTTTGTTTTTCCTTAGAATTGGTTAAAATAATAAATGCTTTCATCAGATAACTTGACATATTGTATATGATGTTATGTATTGGAGCCATCCTTTTAATTTAACATATTAAATTCATGTAAGTCTTTGAGAATTTGGAAAGCACTTCAATATTCTCCTTTTAACCTTGTTACTTTTCTCAACTTTATAGTATAGAAGTGATACTTAAAGGCAAAGAAAGCCTTGGTAAACAGTAAGCTATTAGAAGTTGAGTGTGTTAAATCAAGGGTTCTTAGGTTTTGTTTTTTTTATTATGGCCCCCTTTTGCAGTCTGGTTAAAGCCTATGGATCCCTTCTTGGAATAAAGCTTTTTAAATACATTAAATAAAATTCATAGATTATGAAGGAAATCATTTATATTGAAATCACTATTAAAATATTTTTACAAATTCAAATTCACAAGACTCCCAAGTTAAGAAACCCTGTCTTTCTTAGCTTTGCATTTTATCCTTGATTATTATGTAATTTCTGGTATTTTTTCCCAAAAGGTAAAGTTTTATTGTGAATTTAGAGTTAAAGTTGAGAGTTGTTGATATACGCAAAAGTTTGTTTCAACCTTCTTAAAAAACTGATCCATGAAAATAAAGTCAAATGTTTACCTTAATAAATAATAAGACAACAATACAAAAAACTTCAAGTTAACAACTTATTTCCATTCACTAGGAATGACCATGAATAAGAATCTTGGAGCTTCACTTTTCATGACCACTTGTTAGATAATGCAATCATCCTTAAAAAAAAAGAAAAAAGTATTCCTTTTATACACATGTTTTATAAGCTTTTTTTTTTGCCTTTCCTCATTATGGGGCTTACTGGGGAGGCCAGGATGGTTCAGAGGATTGATGATGGGAGTATGAAGTCTTTCATTGCTATCTTATCTGTTTGAATTCTGTCTTTGTTGGCAGTGACTGGGAGTTGCTACCATTTGCCAGCTGTTCAGTGACTTATATGAAATGAGTTGGTGGTCTCAGTCCAGTTCTTATAGGACAGATGGCAATAATTTGCTGTTTCAGCAGAGAGACCAAGAATCAAACGGACACAAAAACTAGATCCTTTCCCTTAATCCTTATAAATGATCTCAAAATTGCAGAATTTTTAGAGTTGAAAGGTACCTCAGAGCCATCTAGGCCAAAGCAAACTCTCAAGGAATATTCCACTCTAATACACATGACAAATATCATGTTTGAAGACCTCCAAGAAAGTGGAAGCTACCACATCTTGTGGCAGCTCATCCTACTCTTAGTTAAAATTGTTCAGAAATTTTTCTTGTTATAATGATGGAATCTGCTTCAGTGCATCTTCTATCCACTACTCCTGGGTTTAACTTCTGAAATAAACAAAATAAATCAAATCTCTCTTCAACAAGACAAACTTTCTAATTTTTTAGGACAGTTAACATATCTCTCCTGATCTTTTTTCTCTTCTTTAGCACCTTAATAAATCTCCCACTGAATCCAGGACCATCTCCAGTCATTCTAATCCTTATCTAGCCAGTGGATCCAGGTGACAAGGGAGGAGAAACTAAGGCTGATGATTTTGCACAGCCCTTCCTCACTTAAATCTTTTTTTTTAGGATTTTGCAAGGCAATGGGGTTAAGTGGCTTGCCCAAGGCCATGCAGCTAGGTAATTATTAAGTGTCTGAGACCGGATTTGAACCCAGGTACTCCTGGCTCAAGGGCCGGTGCTTTATCCACTGCACCACCTAGCCGCCCCCGCCTCACTTAAATCTAATTCACTTTTTTGTCATGGAATCTCATCCCTGCTATCATGATCTTCTTCGAGAATAAAAGACAAACAACAGCAGCAACAAGAAGCACTGGGCCTTTTCATGCATCTTGTAACTGTACCCTCCTCTACAGGTTGTCTTCCTCAAATAGAAAGTTCCTTGAGATCAAAGACTATTTCGATTTGATTTCTCCCAAGCACATAATAAATCCTTTTTAAATTTATTTATTTATTCATTCATTAGAACATGCATCCATTCACTCATTTATGGACTTGTGGTAGACAATGTCCAGCTTATCAATGTCCTTAAATGATGCCACACAGATTGAAATATAATATTCCAGATATGTTCTGATTAGAGCACAATACAGAGGAATTACCACTTCCTTATTTCTGAAAGCTAATTGCCACTTTCTGAAGGTTAAGATGCCATATTTGCTTTTATAAAATTTCCATTTCACATTGTTGATAAATACTGATCTTGCAAAATACTAAAGTTCCCGGTACTCCTTCATATAAAGGGCTATCTAATCATTTCCATACAATTTTTTTTTTTAGTTTTTTGCAAGGCAGTGGGGTTAAGTGGCTTGCCCAAGGCCACACAGCTAGGTAATTATTAAGTGTCTGAGGCCAGATTTGAACTCAGGTACTCCTGACTCCAAGGCCCGTGCTCTATCCACTGTGCCACCTAGCTGCCCCTTACAATATTTTTTTAAATATATATATTTTTTTATTTTTTCCTTTCATTTCAGAAGAACTTTCACAATACAGTATCTTGATGATTGTTATTCTCACAAAATTTCTGTGAGGTAGACTGGGACAGGCACATTATTCCCATAATGCAGATGAGGAAACTCAAGCACAGAGATCTTGGCACCGGAAGTAATAAAATTAGGACAAAATTGGGTATAATATTCAAATGGCCTCACTGGTCTAATGGTTTTTCCATTAGACTTCATAATATTACTATTGAATAATACCAAAATACAGGATTATACATAAAATCAGGAAAGTAATATAATTATAACATATATAACAGGTATCTAATTATTAAATGGATTTTTAATCTAAATGTAAGAATTCACTTTTAGTCCTTTTGAAATCCATCTTAATAGATTTAATGCAGTGATCTAGTCTGCTGTCCTCTTTTTAGTTTTAGATTCTGTCATTAGCTATTCCAACATTGTGTCATCTATGAATTCTTTGAGGTACAGTTAGGAAAACTATTGGCTGGTTGTGAAGTAGAATGAGTCCTTGCAATTGCTTAACTCATTTTTCTATATCTGCAAACTCTTGAGTCCATCTTCCCATGCTACCTTTTGGTGCTTTTCAAGAATATGACCTATGGCCTATTAGACCATAATTTTCTTATGCTAAAAATGAAATAACAAAAGTTAATTTTATAAATGAAGGTTTAATCTCTAGGATCTTACCAAAACCTATGGGTGAATGATCTCATTGAAGAGGTCAATCCTGATATAAAATATTGGGGGTATTTTATATAGAAAGGACAAAGAATCATAAATCTGATTCAGACAATGAGATTTCATACAAATGATATTATGATACTTTTATAAGTTATAATATTTGCTTCAAATTCCTATTGAAAAGAATTCCACTTAGGCCGGAGTGGGATTACATATAACCATAGAATTATTCTCTCTTCATCCAAGATGTCTCTGATCTTATATTTTGTCAATCCAGGTAAAGGAATTTATTAGTACTATTAACAAACTGACCAAGGTAATACTGATCCAGGCCAAGTCGACACAGGCCTTGACATGGCAGATTGATATTTTTACACCCAGAGACAACATTCAGATTTATAATTAATAGTGGCAGGCTGAGAAACCAGTTTTTGATCAGAAATATAGAATTAAAGAGTATCAGACTTAGGCCTGTACTCACTTTCTCCCTGATGCTTCACTGGAGTATGAAGGTAAGCTTGAATTTTCTAAGACTATGCTGGCACAGTGCAAGCCTGGGAAGATCCTGTATGGCTGGAAAGGCTTTTAGAATAGGCCTAGTGACAGATGGACGGAATACTCATATGGATAAAATGACAGGTTCTGTAAGTAATGAACCATTTTTTGGGGGGAGGTAGGATCAGACCTGTGACTTCTTCTATGTAGAGAATACCATATATTCATTCCATCAAAGCATATTGGCAACTCAATGTTTACTTTAGACAGTTAGATCTTCCTAGTTCCCAGACTAGCCTTCTATCTAAACCTCTCAAAGAATTCATAGTATAGTGTAATGAATCAGGATGTGAGTTTTATTCAGAAATTTGCAACCTATTAGCTGTGAGTCCTTGAATAAGTATTCCCTCCCTAGGCCTTAGTTCTCTCATATATAAAATGAGGGCTTTAGACTGAATGATTTCAAAATCTTGGAAATCTTTTCCAGCTTTGGATTCATGATCCATCACACACATAAACACACACATGTGTATATATATATATATATATATGTATATATATACACATATGTCATAGGAATAGAACATTAATTATTGAACATATATGTTACATTATATAATTATTTGTTATATATATATTTATATATGCACACACATGTATCCTTAAATTAGTAATACTGTTAGTTCTTTGAACATGCTCATATCTCATATGTATGACTTTTCTCTAAGTGTGATGAGTAGCTTTTATTGCCTTTATTCTCAACTCTGGCTATGGCTATCTGAATGAACTGTAATATTCAGTTAAACTGATCTCTCTATGCAGTAGTGCAGTTGAAAGCAATCCCAAAGAATTGGTTGATATGATCATGACCCTCTGTCTATAGAACTAGCTAGCATGACAAAAATATGCAGAATGTTTGGTAACAAATTTGTTGCATCCAAAAAATCCCTGTAGACACTAATAAAAGTGTTGCAAATAAAAAAAGATTATAATTTTTCAAATGCATGTCATAAGACCTCCCTAGACATGTTACTATAATATAGATCATCAGATGAATGCATTCTTCCTAATGAAATTCTCTTGCCATGGCACTGTTAGAACATGCAATATTTTAGAGCAATGATTGTTGTTGTTATTACCTTTGATCCCCAATGTCAGGTATATCTTCCACATAGCAGGCAATTTATAAATGCTCCTTGGATTGGTCTAGTCTAAAGTCAGTTAAAAACTCATTGCTCAAATATTTATGGATTCCTGGAAGTTTTTTTGCCCATATTTATCAATTAGTTGTCAATCCTAACCTTAGCACAGTCCATTGGAGAGCCAGTGTAGCCTTATTAAGCATTAGCCTGTTTTAGAAAGAGGACAATGTCTGTACATGAATGGTAAAGCTACTTCTCTGGAGATGCATCACTATCCATACAGATTCTGCAGGGAGATTTTTTTTTCCTGCTGAGGAGTACATGCTGCCTTCAATGACACTGAAGCCTCATTAAGGAAGTCTTGCTTCCTTCCTTCCCAGGGAATTTTCATTAACTGTGTTAAGTTGGCTTCCCAAATGTTAAGTTCTTAACCAACAAATGGTGGCTATCTGGTAGGTGTAGATCCACCAAATGTCCTTGAAATGGCAGAAGAGGGCTGCAGATTAGAAATGAAGATGCAAAGCTGAGTGTAGGATCACCATCATACTTATCAGTGAATCTTTTTTTCATGGTTCTCTCCCCTTAGATTTGATCACTTTTAGGCTTTAGTGGAACTGAAAAGTTCAATTATATGTAAAGTGACTGTTAAATCAGCAGGACCCTTGTGGGGGTCTGAGCCTACCCTCCCTTCTTCAATTGCAAGTGTGCTAAATCCATTAATGTTACAAAGGAATGTACATCCATCAGGTATAGTGGTGGAGGCCAGGGTGCATATTATAGCTTTTACTGCATATGAGACATTGCAGTCCTGTTCTTAGGAACTGCCAGGCAGATTGGGAATCACAGTCACGGTTAATAGCAGCGAATTGCCAGCTCTTGATGGGTGGGTAGTCACTCCTTTCAGTGGTTGCCCCCTGGGGGAGAAGGTAGAAAAACAGAGGGAGGGAATTAGAGTGACTTTGCACAGCTGAGCAGGTTCATGCCGCCGGATCCGTGGCAAGCATTGGCAGGGCTCCACTCTGGGGAGGCTCACAACAACATCACAGTCTCATTTTTACCAATTGGTGTTGCTATATAGCCAGTGGTGCACAGGGGGAGAGCAAGAAGAGAAGGGGGGTAGTGTGGGCTGGGGAACAAGATGGAAAGCGGGGAGAGAGGAAGTAAGAAGGGAGTCTGGGCTAAATTAAACAAACAAACCAACTACATGTTAAAAGTGTTTAACCCAGAACCATTAGCCTGGTGCTACTAATTGTTCTCAACTAGTATTTTAAGTTCAATGTGTGATTAAAGAGTTGGCTCACAAACTCTCTGCATAACCTTAATTTTTTCAAGGTTCTTTGAGTGTAGAATGGCTTATAATAATGATTTTGACTAATACGATTTTTGACATGCAACTTTAATGCTTAACCTTAGTACAACTCCAAAGCATTTCATGTGTATTCAGCTGTAAAGAGTGATGATTTAAAGGGATAATATAAGAAAAAGGTCGTTCTAGAATGAACCTCTAACAAATTGCATAAAGGGAGCTTATTATTCCATGAGTAGAGGGATATGCAGCTTTTCTGATCATTTTTCTGCTTGGTTCAAAAAATTGTTGAGACATGATTGGGGAAAGAAACAGGAAAAATGAAATAGAATTCTGCAAGCAAGGAACATTCTTTTGATGGTTATGATTTTGTTGCCACTAAAAATATTCTATGATAATGTGGTTATTCATCTCTTCTCTTGTTTTGGGTGAAGAATTCGCTCCAACAAGAAAATGCTGTTATTGGTTGGAGGACTGCCTCCTGGACCAGACCGGCTTCCCAGTAACTTGGTTCAGTACTATGATGATGAAAAGAAGACATGGAAAATACTGACAAGTGAGTGCTTTCATTGATTCATTTATTTATCCATTTCTTTATTCTGGTTTAGCTTTGTCTTGATGAATTTGAAAATACAGTCAATCAAATTAGACATTTTATTGATTTGTTATCCTTTAGAGATGTGTATATATATATATATATATATATAATATATATTATATATATATATATGTATAAAACAGAGGACTTCTCAGTAAGAGAATAAATTAGGATTCCTGAGATTGCCTGAGATTGACTAGGATTCCTGAGATTGATCATAGAATAGGCCTAAATTATATCTGGCTAAAAATCATTGGCTTGAGTTTTTGTTCAAAGCAAACTTTTAAGGCATTTCTCAATCCTCTAAGAAAAATACCTATAATTATTTTAGGAAAGTCTTTCTCTGTGACTAAACTAAAACAGCCATCTAACTCATAGTTTCTCTAAGCTTCTGCCATTGTTTTTTCTCTTTTTGTCATAGAGTCTGATCATCAGTTGTATTACCCTTTAGTTTCGCTTAACAAATATATTGCAGGCACCTCCTAACTACAATAAATTGTGCTTACAAACTTCACCTAAGATTTCCCGTCTCCTTTCCTTAAAGGATGATTGTATTTTGCAGCAAGCCTTTTGCCTTGAGCATTGAGATTTGGAACTTATCGTTATATTGGTTACAATTCCCAATCTGATTCAGTCATGGAATCAAAATCATTGTTTCTTGAGAGCAGTAGGCTGTATGCACTAGTCCCCTTGTGGGTAAAGTGGCAGCACTGGTCAATAAAACTAAATTTTAACTGTCAAAATTTCCCAGAGCTACATAGATAAAATAATAAATGAGCAATTTTGATCCATAAATCAAAGCCATACTTTTAAACAACTGGACAACAAAGTTAGATTTTTCTTATAACATGCATTCTTTTTAATGAGAAAGCTGTGTTATATATATATATATATATATATATATATATATATATATACATATATATATATATACATACATACATACATACATACATACATAGTTTCCTTTCTACTTTCCAAAAGTATTTTAAGGAAATACAAATGGGAAAGATTTTGTCCTAAGAACAAGAGTGAAGCAAAGACTATTGTGGTGTGTTGCTTGAAATAATACATTTCTGAGCTGGTTTACTACCCCAGTGAAGCTGATAGTAGCATCGGCCAAGAACTGCAGTGAGAAGACTCCCTGGGTACCCATATGCTATGGAAGGAGTAGATGATGTGGTGTAATAGCAGCAAGATTAAGGACAAGAAACAAAGAACAATAATTTAGAGAAATCTTAGAATCATCTTTATTCTAGTTATAGCATAGTTAATCACAGCTTAAATAAATTCATGGCAAATCCATATTTTTAAAGAAGTTTCAGGCATATAAAGAAAATTAATCTATTTTTTCCTGATTTTTTTTTTATCAAGAAAGAGAAGTAAGCAGACCTGGAAATGGCAAGTAAGAAAGACAAAGAAAGAGACTAGAAAAAATAAAAATGGAGAATCAGTGACCAAGAGACAGATGTTCAGTTCAACCCATCTCCAAGATCTTAGTAACCTAAGTCCAACTCTATACCTCTCTACATTAGGCAAAGTCTTTCTTAGAAGCCTGCTGTTTTAATTTTTCCCAGAATTAATAAAGATATATTTCCTTTGATTCCACTAAAACTATCCTCTAGTGCCTTATTGTAACTTGGAAGCATCTCCTAGCTTCTTGAAGATAAACTAGTAGAACTCAACCCTGGGCAAATTCAAAGTGGGAAAGATTTCAAGTATAAACCTAGAGATGGGTTTTATCCTATCATCCAAGGACCAGACTAGCTCAGTACAGAGATGCTAATCACCTGGTTCAGCCCCTTATGCTGACTTTTCTGGAGGCTTGTAGTTTTCAAAGTCTGTCTATGATGCCATTGATAAAACTGTGACTCCTGGGAAAATTTGCATTTAAGAAATCATTCCTATTTCCCCCTTGAGCCCCTGGCTAAGGTACATTCTTCATGTGTTGGAGAATCAAATACTTTAAGTAGCAAATCTCTGCCCCTTATAGTTCTGTAAACAGAAGGTCCTTTCCTTAGGGTTGTGCTTATTTCTACTGGCACTACTCAGGAATCAAGAATTTTTAAAAGGTGGGGAAGGAAAAGAACTTTTTTGAGTGAATTTGCTACAGTTGAAATGAAAGGGAAATAAATATATTAATGAATAAAATATGGAAAGGGACTTTAAATATAATAGGATATTCAAAGATCTTCTGTACTTTTTAAAAATTGCTTAACTAAAGCAGTGCTATTGCTTTGGAAGAAAGGAGTCTTCTGCCTACATTATTGACTTCTAGCCCCCAAGTTGTGTGTACATCATAGTGCAAAGTGAACAGGAGATTTCATAGTCATTTATTTTCCCCTTCAACAAACACTAACACCTATGAGCATTCTCTTATGTGTTAGGAGAAATAAGTTTAGATATAACAATGTCCCTGACTTTATGGAGTTTCCAGTCAAGGGGAAGAATGAAACTATCACTATAATCCATAATAATACATTATAAGTGCATCAGAGAATTATAGATATAGTGGTATTTAAAGTCCAAAGGGGAAGGTCATTAGGGACCTTATTATATTTGCTTGATTAGAAAGCCAATCTAGCTAATTCATGGTACAGATTGGAAGGGGAATCACTTGGAGGGAAAGACGTATTGTGGAAATCAATTTATCTGATCTATCTTTGCTAATTAAATTAACCAGGTAACTGCCAAATCTCTATTTCATTTTGGGCCATACAGAACTGACTAAAGAATAAGTGGCACAAAGGACTGAAGAGTGAAGTAAAGAGTTCTTTAAGTTGGATCCTCGATTCAGGAGGAGTATTAGTGATCAAGGCACTTGTACTCCCTGTACCTGTGGTGGAATGCCAAACCCATGGTGATATTTATCCAAGTCTTAAAGTAATCAGGGAGTTCTTTGAAGTGATAAAGGGTAGTAGTGATATAGGGAGACAGACCTAGGAAGCTGGCTCTGCTAGGGCATGTACTAGCTGAGCAATGAAACTGGGCCTCAGGCTACTTTGAGGAGAGGGAGAGGGGGAGAGAGAGAGAGAGAGAGAGAGCTCAAAATAAGTTCTTTGAAATATAATTTATCAGCTACTATTACCATTATAATGATTGTACTGAAGTAGGGAAGATGAGTGTAATTATTTGGGAAGAATGTCGGATGATTTTATTTTTCGTATGGAGGTGACAAAGACTGTAAACATTTATTCTACTTTAGAACCATCATTAAATTATGGAAAGTATGATATGATGGTAAGAATGTCAGGATTGGAATCAGTAGAGACTAACAGTGTAAATCTTGTCTTGGATATTACTAGTTTTGAGATCCTGGACAAATAAATTCCTCGGCTGTCTTGGTTTTTCCTTCTGATTAAGGATAATATTACTAGCACTACCTATTCTACAAGGCTGTGACAAAGATCAAATGTGACCAGACACTTGTAAGAACTTTGAGATCCTCAACTTAACTATATTCATGTTTGCAGTTGTCATTGTAACAAAATTAATTCAATGGAGCAGTTACTGAAGATGGACTTTTGGAACATAATAGCTAGATAAGTAAAACTTAAGTCAGTTTTCTAATTCTTTGGTCACTACCAAATAAATATCTACAGGATTTCCCCCTCCCACATTTCCCCTCTCACATTTCCCCCTCCCAAATTTCCTGGTATATTTAGGAATATAGAGTCCAAGTTGTCATTTGACTTGACTGCAACTTCACCATATGACCTTAGATGGAATCATTAAACCTTATTGTGTCCATAGTGCTATTTTATCTCATCAAAGTCTTATCAGAATGGCAATGAGGAATAACAAATAAAAATCACTATAAAAACCCATTTGCAACTATAAAGCACACAATATTAATAATAAATCAGACATTAAGGTTCCCCTTGTCTGTTAATAACCTATAAGAGAGAATTTGCCATGTGTTTTCACTCTTTTCAATTAAAGTGGGTTTTTTCCTTTCCTTTCTTACTCTTTCATGTTATTTTCCATGTCATCCCCAAATTATTAGAAAGCAGAATAGGAGATTTGAATACTAAAATAGCCAACATACTTTCTACTCATTCCAGTAAAATAGACTATGTTGCAGTTACATCCAACCTTAAAGGAACAGTCATTACTGAGGCTATCTTTGCCACCTGTTTGTGCTGCCTTCATGAGACATAGATAAGTTGTATTTTGGTATGGCCTAGAGTCAAAGATCATAGGACTATGCTAGGTATTGGATTCTTCTTTTGTCTCCATTCACTTGCTCTTGTCCTCCTTGTCTTTCACTAGAGTGAGGAAAATATGCTGCTTCCACTTTATAAAGGGAAGGGAAACTATTTCTCAAGTGATAATTCTCCTTTCTCTGTGAACAGAATAGAAAATGAGTATAAAATGCTTATTTTTATAACATATATTTTTCAAAATGTTGATTGTTTATTTTTGCCCCTTGAGCTAATTTATCAAGTTTACCTCTCACAAAATTAAGAATTACAATGGTGCTGTTAATTCAGCTTTATTCAGCAAATACTTATTAGGCATCCCAAAAAACAATTCCTGCCTTCAGTAGGACCAGTTCCTGCCCTATACTCCAAGCAAGGCCTCATTCAAAAGATGTTATTGTCTGGTTTTCAATTTCCTTCTTAACATAAAGGGAAAGAATTGGTCCTAAAGGTAAGCAGCCTGGTATTATAGAAAGAGTAGGGGATTTTTTAGACACAGAACTAGGAATTGAATTCTGACTTTATTTACTTTGTCTATCATTATACAAGTCAGTTAGTTGGTCTCATTTTCCTCATCTATGAAATAAAGGGGCAGAACTAGATCATCCCTAAGGTGCCCTTCAGCTCTAATATCGATACTCTTTTTTTAGGTTCTTTTTTTTTTTTTTGGCAAGGCGATGGGGTTAAGTTGCTTGCCCAAGGCCACACAGCTAGGTAATTATTAAGTGTCCGAGATTGGAGTTGAACTCAGGCACTCCTGACTCCAGGGCTGGTGCTCTATCCACTGCACCAGCTAGCTGCCCCCTCTGATACTCTTAACAATCCTAAATGTGGCTTTTTTGCCTTCCTTGTGCTTGACTTTAAGCACTCTTCTCTGACTTTAAGCACTCTTCTCCCTACTAGTTCAAGTGCCTGGCTCCTCCTCCTTTCTTTTTCTTTTTTCCCCTTTTTTCTTCTTGGGAGAGAAGGGATGACAAATATACACAAGAGACTTTTTCCATAACATTCTCATTCTGGTCTGTTCTAATAAGTTTTATCTCTATCAGAGAATGTAAGTATTGTCCTAGAGCTTTAGTCATTAGTTTAAGGAGATGCACAAAGAAGGCAATATTAAGGCAGACCTTGTGAGTATGTAGTGATATATCACAAATTGTCAGAAATACTAAGGTATGACACCCCTATAAAAAGAAGCAATGTGACAATGGATAAAACACAAGTCTTAGAATTGGAAAAACATGGATTCAAGCCTCATCTCTGTCACATATTTGCTTTATGAACTTGGGCAAGTCATTGAAGCTCTTAATTCTTTAGGCAATTCTCTGGGGTATAAGTCTTAGAGAAATGCTGATTTTGGTAAAGGAATTTTTCTCATCTGACAGTTCTCTATACCAGTGGAATTCAGAGAGCAGGCTCCTTTCTCTATAACATAATGCAAAAATTGATGGGGTAGCAAAACTCCCAAGTGGAGAAAGAAGAGCAAAATATAATTGGGAAATATTTAGAAAAAAAATTAAAATACAGCATAGATTATGTTAATTTGTGGTGTCAATATATATGTGCTCTGTAGGGATGCACTTCTATTTCAGTTTGACACCATTGGTATAATGTGAAATTTTAGTCACATGGAAATTCTTGAATGTAGCATAGAAATTCAATAAATGTTGAAGTTTTTTGATTTTTAAAATATGGTGCTAAAAATTGCAGGAAAATATCAGGATGCTTGCCTTTGAGGATTTTATATTCTAGGAGGGAGGGGGAGGGGGGGAGGTAGCTATACTACTAACAATATAAGTGCCCAAGAAAGGTGCAGGAAAAAAACTTTTAAAAATAGCACTGTTAAGGTTTTTATTTTCTCACTGGTGAATAAAACAAGAAGCAAGAGACCAACATAAAGAATTAGAGTCATTATACTTGACATTGTACTGTGTGACCTTTACCTCATAGGATTCACCAGTTTGCAGTGAGGAGGGGGGGTCACATATGGCCATCATAAATTGATGATTCAGGGACTAATAATCCAGTTTGTAATTTATACTGACTGATTTTTTTCCTTTTTTATCCTCTGTCTGCCCTTCTTTTGGCTATTTTCTTTATTAATATTTCCAACAGAGCACAGGTCAGGAAAGGGTGAGCTGTTCAAACTCAAATTAGTCAACTGCTGTTACTTGTTAAGCAGCTGTTGTGATAATTTGGTAATGGTTGGAATTGTAAACAAATGAACTTATAGAGGCTTGGAAATTTCTTTAACTACACCATTCCTCTCCCTAAGAGAAAATACTTGAATTATATTTTCTTGGATTCACAGGGATAGTAAAGAGTAACCTATGGATATCATTATTATTATTATTGACAAGCAACTAAGAAAGACATTTGAATCCACAATAATAAAACTCTGAAGATGTCCAAAATATAAGACTAGTTCTCAGAGTTCTGGAAATAGGGAAAAGATGCTCTCTATTTTGAATATCTAGCTTAAAATGTTATGCAAGGGATAAAAAATTTAGTAAAATAGTATTGTATCAGGCCTTGTTGTTTAGATTTGAATTTTTTGGTTTGGCTTACAGAATAACTGTTTTGTGGTCCATCAACAAAGAAGAGTTAAAGAAGAAGCAGGAGAAAGAGACAGGCAGAAACAAAGACACACAGAGAGATAGAAACAGAGAGAGAGAGAGAGAGAGAGAGAGAGAGAGAGAGAGAGAGAGAGCACATTGTAGTTGGATTGCTTTTTTAATATGCTAGTATCTAATTTTACCTTCAATGAGCTCAATTCTAATTTGAGATACATGGCTGCACATTGCTATATATCTTGAAATACATGCTACTGCGCATTCATGCACCAGCGCATTAGTGGATTCTTCATAGATTTTTTTTTTCAAAATGTGTGTGGTGGTCTTTTAAAATACTGCATTTCAAGTAAGTAGGAAGTCTATAAAACATAACTAGGTTTATTTGGTCAGCCCACTTTTATCTCTAGTCTATACCCTCTTTGAATTTATTGTTCTTGCTCAAAAGAGAACACTGATTTTTCTGGAAGTAGCAAAGACTTGTTTCATAATACTTTGAGAACTTGATGGCAGGAATATAGTCATTTCCAGCTGCTGCAAACTTCATTTCCTGCATAGAGTGAGACTGGACTTATTCTTCCAGAGCAAGGCCAGTAACTCCTCTTCCTCAGGGCACTCTGAACCTCAAGGGCTGGTATGTATCTTTCTCTAATGCTAGTTGATGAAGGCACTATTCTGGAATGTTCTTTTTATTATTTACCACTAGGAATTATTGACCTGGGTCCATTTAGCCTAACATCAATTAGCTTTTACAAAGGGATATTTACTGCAAAGTATAAATATTCCCCGACCTATCCAAGTCTTAGCGACAAACATCCTTTATGCTATCTTAATCCCTAGGAGAGTGGGCTCAAACTTTTCAAGGCTCCTTGGTCATACCAGTCCACTTCTAAATGTAAAGTAAATTCTGGATGAATCCATATCTCAGCCACCACTCACTATAGTTTACAGGCTCCCTCAAGTTATCCTTCAGAGTCTTGCTGCTAGGCTTACTAGCTACAAAATGAATTCCTGTTCCTAGACCTCTGGTATCTTACCTTTCTTACCTTTTGAAGTTCAGTCTTCCCTCCTCCTTCATTTAAAAGCAGAAAGAATCTATGTGACAGAGACAAAAACAGCAGCAGGGTCATATGATTATAATCTGCCTTTCCATAGCCCAAGTTGGAAGAGATAAAGGTTTAACTTCTCTGTGTCCACTCAGAAGTTTACAACAGTTCAAAGCTCCATACTCAATCATAGCCAGGCAGGGAAGAGCCAAAGGGAAGAAATTGAGGAGACTCACTTTGGCTTATTACTGCCTTTTGAATGAACCCCAGTTCTAGCTCCACATCCAATCAACAATCTTTCTCTTCACCAAGTGGTTAGCAGACTGGAACTAATTACAGAATGTCTGTGCATATTCCAAATTGGGGAGCCAGCACTTCCATTATATTTCATCATGTTTTTCTGGAAGCAAATTCTCCAATCTCTGCTGATAAAGATTGCCTCAATTGAGCACTCTATATATGAGAATATAAATCTACCAGCCTCAAGTTACATACTAAGGAAAGGATTTGCTATTTGTATTTCTAATGATATAGATATCATGAAAGATGATTATATTTTAATAAACTATTGGTGTTAGAAAAGACAAAGGAAATAGTCTAGCTTAAGACCCAGAGAGATTAAAACTGATTTGCCTGATGTTAGGTATCCAGGTAATAGTAAATTCAGGATGTAAACTCATGATCTTAATTGACATCCTGGAGCTTCTACTATGCCAACTTTTGACCACACTGTTTGGTACCCCTTAGTTTTACAACATTCCATTGCAGCCTTCATTCAGACCACCTATCTCACTGAAATGGTTTATTGATCATAAACAGGACAAGTAAGTTGGCATGAATGAATATATATATATATATATATATGTATGTATATATAAATGTTTGAAAAATATCACTCAGAAGTCCATACCCAACTGAGAATGTGCTAGTGATGCCATCTTTGTTTATGGATGCCATAGACTGAATTATTTGTAGGCAGATTGTCTGATATTCAGTCTGATGGTGGCCCTCCATATTTTTAAGATTATTGGTATAACATAATCTGCCACGGGGACAACTTTGTTGACATTTCAATCCCCTTTCATTTTATTAGAGTCTATAACAGCTCTTTGAAATCCAAGCAGATGGCCATCTCTCCTGCTCAAGGAAATTTTGAGAAGTGGAAGACTTAAAGAATGAAAGGGTGATCTACTATTAGCAGGAGGTGGGTTCTAGGATGGCATGGGAAGGATGGGAAAGACAAAAATGAAGAAATTAGTCATCTAATACATATGGTGTCAGTTTAGCTTTATTTAGTAAATTCCTAAATTCCTACCTATCTCACCAAAATGGTTTATAAACAGGTCAAACAAGTTGGCATGAATGAATACATGTAAATGTTTTTTAAAAAATCTCTATTTTTATCTCTATTCAAATTTAATTGTAAAATGCATCTCTATTCAAATTTAAGTATAAAAATAGATTCTAAAGCTAGTTATACTAGTTTATCATTTGGGATCAATCATATCTCAGTTTCCCATCAGTATAACCATTGGATAGTTCATTATGTTTTTTTTCTACAGTGGAACAAATTTGGGCAAATACAGTCACACATGTACATATGCATATGTACATACAATGTACGTATATACATTTATATGTGTTGTCTTTCTTCAGGAAAGTTTTATCTTCATGGGGCAAGTATGAGTAATTATATCTATCATGTTAATAATAGATTATAACAAATTAGTATTTTGGTGGAGTTTCACAAAGTCACATAGCAAAGATAGGTTTAGAGTACATACATATTTTGTGTTTCTCATTTGAATCCAATGGTAGACTGGTGGAACAGTGGAAAGAGCACTAGATTTGAAATCAGGAAGATATAAATTCAAAACCAACCTCAGACACTTACTGTTTGATCTTGGGCAAGTCACTTAAGCTTGTTTGCTTCAGTTTCCTCATCTGTAAAATGAACTGGAGAAGGAAATGGCAAATCCCTCCATTATCTCTGCCAAGAAAACCTCAATTGGGGTCACAGAGAGTCAGACTTGATTGAATTAGCTGATCAACAACACATTGAATCCAATATGCAATATGAAAAATTTTGTAGGTTGAGTTGTGAAATAAACTAGAGACTTACTACACTATCAAAGACCTACGTGCAAGTGGCTCAGGCAACACCATTTCTTAACTATCAGCCACCTAAAGGTAAAAGCTCTTTTAAAAAAAACAGTCATTGGTGAAACAATCTTTTTCTAGTGAAAATAATGAGTAATTGTTTCCTTTCATTAATGGATGCCAGGATATGCATAATGGATCCTTTAATTATTACTCACCAATCTCATCGATATCTTTTTAAAAAAAAAAACATTTAATTCTGAAATAAAAACAATGGTAAAAATGGCAAATTTAGTTATTCAGATAAAACTATTATTATCATAAAGTTTCAAAAACCAGAATCAAATATTTTTTATGTTGAGAACTGCATAGCACTTCCAAAAACCCTACTGCTAAGGAAATGATGTATCACTTTCACTTTCATTATATGTTTTTAATCAGAGCGTGACTTCACACTAGACAAAGCGATGCTTTATGCATGGTCTCACTTGTTTTTGCTAAAATCTTTTGACATGATTAATTTTACTTTAATGCTTTTGTCTTGTTGTAATGGTGAGGATGATGGGTATAAACCAGGGCAAAAATACATGCCTTTCTATTATAATACCTCTGAGCATTAAAAAAATATATTAAATGAAAGCAAAAAAAATCACAGGAGACTGGTCCGACTGGAATTAAATTTCTTGCTACCTGAACACAGAATACATGAGATTCAAAAAAAATGATTCAGCCATTGTTTTTAGTTTTATTTTTGGTATTTCTTTTATAGCAGTTTATTCATCTGTATGATTGGAAGTGACGAGGAGGAGGAAGATTATATCTTATAGCTTTCTGGGTATGCAATGAATCCTTAGTTCCATTGCAGGATTTTCCTTCATAACATCAAACCAAACTCTTAATCCTTTGAAGGGTTACAGGACAGATCTCAAACTATATTTACATGATGACACCTTTGGTTAATCACAGTCTAATTGTAACTTGTGCCAGCCTCTTAAAATAAGCTGCCATCACATATATAAAAGCAGATGGGGAAGAGAGATGAACAGCAAAGCAGGAAATGGTGAGGACTTATCTACTGGAAGCAGAGCTTTCAGTTTGGTGTTGTACTAATTTCTAGTCTAACAGAATCTAATACAATGTCCTTTGTCCAAATGACAAAAGGAAGTTATGTGGGTGACATATGAGGAAGATAACAATGCTGCATTCAACAAGTGGGAGATACTTTGAAGAGTGGTAAAAAGCATTGATTCTTCAAAAGCAGACTGTTCATTTTTCAATATGATCTTTAAAGTTATATATACAGATTTCTGTATTTTTTTCTTTATATACCTGTTTGCTTGCTATAGTTGCTTTACTTGTTGTAAATTCTATTACAACAAATAGTATTACAATGAAAATCGCTATATAACTAAAACGTCTCCTGAACACTGGCCAAATGGCCTGTTTATTTCACATAATTATCAAAATAATAAAAGCACACAGAGCCAATGGATTTGAATTCTCCTGTGGAATTTGTAGTAATAGAATTTGACTTTCAGTATACCCTTTGGTGAAAGAAAGCCTAGATAAGAAATAACTTAATAGTCTTCAACTCTCTGTCATGTGTAATGTGGATTGTATTAATTCTACTTGGCCTGCAGTTGCATAAGTAGCAACAGCAGCAAGAGTGGCACTTCACATTTATATAGTGACAAAGAATTGCATATGCAAACATATATATATATATACAAAACATAAATTCTCAATAATTGTTAAGTAGACAGAGTCTATAATTAATTAATCTCTTTAAGGACATGTAAACACTTGTAAAAATCATGATTTGAACTCTGGACTTCTGACTTCTAGTGCTTTATGTTCATCCATTCTCCCTCCTAGGATCATTTTGGGAAAAAATGTTTTTTAAATAAATACCATTATTAAAGATTGAATTGGGATACCATGGAGAATAGGACATTACCGAACAACAACTAGGTAGAACGGTGACTAAAGCACCAATTTGAGTTCAAATCTGGCCTCAGAAATTTATTAGCTATATGGTCCTGAGTAAGCCACTTAACTCCCACCTCGGTTTTGCAAACTGTAAAACTGGAATAATAATAACACCAACTTCCTTTCAGGGTTGTCATAAGGATCAAATGGGATAAAATTTATAATGTGATTCACACAGCACTTGGCGCATAATTGGTGTTTAACAAATACTTATTCACTTCCTTCAACAAAGACAAACATTTCATTATTATAAAGAATATTAAAATGGAGAAAATAAAAAAACTGAAATCGTTATATTTTTTTTTAAAAAAGAAATGTATGTGATGTACAAATCCATGATTGTTTCTGTTTTCTCAAGCCATCTGACTGGGTAGCTTGCTTTCTTCCTTCTGGGATCTTTCCTATTTCCTCACTTTCAAATGATATCTTCTATGAGCATCATCTATTTAGTTTATTCATCTCTTCTGGTTATGTATCAGGTTATGCCCTAAAAGGAAAATGTAGCTTTTGACAGAATTAATAAGCTTTAGACCCAGAGATAAGTGTACTGGCTACCTTATACCTAAATTTCATTTAGCTACCCAACTCCATCTCCCTGTTCAGGACTCTGCTGAACATTAATTCAAATCATTATTCCCTTATATATCATGAAGATCTATCCTCTTCCATTTTCTATGTCAGTCCATAGATAATCATTAAAATATTTTATTTATTCCCTGTTCTATAAGCTCCTTTTTTAAAAAAAAATCCAATTTATAGTGTACTTATTTCCTTTGTAATCCTCCTTGGCAGAAAGGGGGGGGGGGCTCTCTTTATATTCCTTCCATATCAGTTGAAGCTTCCTGGCTATTTTTGAATAAAGTCAATGAATGTCTGAGTCTAGTTTTCAGACATGTTTCTACTCATTCAGTTGCTGGAAAATAATCTCCACATATTTTGAGTATGTGAAGCTATACTTCCCAAAAATCATAATATCACTCGTAAGCATATATATTATAAAAATATAGGGGCAAAGTTTGATGATTATATCCCAATTTAAACTTCTCTGTCTTGGATCTATATTTTGGGAGAATGAATGAATAAATGAAAAATTATTTATTCAGAATGTACTTTGCTAAACAATGTGCCACAATATAAATTGATAAGTGGGAAAATATCTGCTTTCAAGGAACTCAAAATTAGCACTAGAGGAGAAAATACTTAAAGGAGGGTTCAAGTATCAGGTGGATAAAAGGACCTAGTAATGTTAAGGGTATAGATTCCAGGCAAAGGGAAAAGCCCCAGAGGTGCATAAGGGTATGAGCAGGTCATATATTAGATTCCCTCTCTAGTCATCTTGATTCATATCTAGTCACTGGACCCAGATGGCTCAGGAAGAGAAAGTGAGGTTGGTGACTTAGCACAGTACCCCCTCACTCAAATCCAGTTCTTGCTTGTCAGGGCATCACCTCCCTGTTGTCTTGATCTTCTTCAAGAACAAGGGACAAACAACAGCAACAAGGTCAGATGTCAATGAAAGGTATAACTGCAGGGTAGGTGGTAAGGGGTATTTGGGCTTTCATTTACCAAAATCTCTGTATTTGGTAACTTTTTGATCAGTATTGAGTAGTCTTCTAAAGGAGATGAAAAGGTTGCGGACCTAAGGGTTGGAGTAAAATGTAAACACTGTGGGTTTTCTCCCATAGGTGTAGGGATTGGGAGTAAGCTTATATTCAGGAAAAGAGATGTAATGCCAGGAAGAATAAAGTTTGGGAAGAAGGGGACATTTTCATGTCCATGGTACATGATCTTGCTGAGTACTCTGGTGGGATTTGGGGAATGGAATCTAGATTGAGCAAGCAGTTTAGGATTCCTGCTATTTGCTACTCAAGTTCCAAACTTGAAATGAGTAAAACAATTACCCATAGAGCTTTGTAGTGTTTACATGAAAACAGTTATTTTCCCCTTATTTATAACACATATTATATATGGACAATAAAAACATTCCTTTCTATATTTGTTCATCTAATATATTTTCCTGTTTGTTGGAGAGAATTGAGATTGGTTGGCAGGGGGACAAGGGTGAGGAAAGAAAAATTGGCCATTAGGATGGATATAACCTTTAGGGTGTCTTGACCAAGACGAAACCCTCCATTTATGTCTTTAATGACATCTCTTCCCACCTCCTCCAGATTCTTGCTTCATTGATTATTACCATTGCCCTCTTTGCACATCAGTATTTTTCTTTCTCAACAGGTTCTTTGCTCTTGATTTAATAACTTGTCTCAGTTTTTCCTATTCCTTCCTTCTCAAACTTCAGCCCTTTCTCTTTTATCTTTTAACACCAAACTCCATGAAAGACCAATCTACAATATTTCTTTTTCCTTACCACTCAGTCAAATTTAATCCTTAGAGACTTGCTTTTCTTTCCTAAAACTACTAAAATCACTCTTTTAGTCATCAATGATCTAATTCTAATTATCTTTTTGCAGTTCTCAGCCTTCTTGAGTTGTGTGTTGCATTTGACATTATTGATGACACCCTCTTTTTTCAAACTCTTTCTTTAGCTTATCTGCCTCCAAACATTCTCTAATCATCTACTTTCTTAGACCCTCTATCTCTCTCATTTATTGCCCCCCTTTTCCCTTTTCACCTCCTGAAAGTTGGCATTTCTTCAACAGGCATTTATTAAGCTCATGCTTAGTGTGCAAGGTACTGTGCTAGGGAATGCGAATGGAGAGATTAAAAACTATTAACTATCCTCAAGGAATTTACATGTAACTGGAAAGATACAAAATATACAAAAATTGGTAAATACAAAAATAAATATAATCAATAAAAAGTAATTGAGTTAGATGTTAACAAATGTGGGTCAAGGGAAAAACATATGTGATTGTGAGCTAAGTATTGATGAGCAGAAGTAAGGAGGGAGAGTATTACAAAAACAGTTGCCAGACAGTGAAAAAAACAGATGAGAAATACAATGGTTTGTGTGAAGATCAGCAAATGACTTATGTAGCTGGAGCATCTGAGTGGAGTAAAATGAAGTAGGCTTGGAAGGAATGGCTTGAGGTCTTCTGGAGCCAATGAAATTTCTTTAACAGAGAAGTAAAATGGACAGGACTTAGGGATATCAATATGCCAGTCATATGGAGAAGAGTTAGATTGGAGAGAAGGGAGACTGAAAGCAAAGATCAAATAGCAATTTTTTTCAGTAGTCCAGAAGAAAAGTGATGATGAGGGACACCAGGAGAGAAGCATCTATGTGAATAGAGATAAGATGTGAGAGACAGTGTGAGAAGAGAACCGATAAGATTTGGCAACTGTTTGGTCATAGAAGTAAGGGAGTAGAAAGAGTAGAGTATTCAAGTGTTCTGAATCTGAACAACTTGAAAGTATTGTGGTATCTTTGATGATTGATAGGAAGAGGTAGCAAAATCAGTTTAGCAACTGACCCACTGGAAAAAAAAAGTTTGAATGTTATATTTTCAAGTTTAATGTGCATTATTAATATTTTCATCACTTTCTTAGCTCAAGAAAATCATCAAAAGAATAAAGCAAGCCCAAATTTATATCATTTGCCCATTTCCAAGTTATAAATACTCACACTGAAAATTTAGCAGTTGGTTTTGGAGAATCTGTTTGATTCTCCAAATATTTTGTTTATATATTTTGTTTATTCCTCTTTAATATTTTGTTTATACCTCTCCTGTTCCCCTTTTACCTATTCCCTAATATTTTAACATAATTATCATAGGAAACATGCCTTATCTCCCTCATTAGACTGTCATTTTGATAAGGACAGGCATCATATTTTATTCTTCTTTTTATCAACCACAGTATGATTAGTCATGCCATTCTAAGATATTCTTAGGCTCAATAAACACTGGTTTGGGTTTGGAGGCCTCTTCTTTCAAAAAATGTAATGGTCTGAACTCTAAAGTCTAAGCTTTCTCACAGTCATTGCAGCAAGGCTATAGTCTTCCACTACAACACAATGGGGTGCTGGAACAGAAATGTGATTTCTTGATTGGTTGAAATAGGTCCCCCAACCCTAGCCCTATTCAAAGGTTGGATTTGGAGTACCCTTCTCTACCATGAAAACCTACTATCCTGACATTCATTGTTACTCATGTTCAGAGTACTGAATGAATACTAGAGCAAGGGGCAATGAGATATAGTGGAATAACTGCTAGACCCTGAATCAGGATGGACCTGAGATCAAATCCTGGGTCTGCCACTTACCCTCTGTGTGTCCTCAGATAAGTCACTTAATCTCTGATGCTGTTTTGCAATATGAAGAAGTTGGATAGAAAGCCTTTTTAAATTCTAAATCTAGATTCCACACTGAAAACTCCTAAAGGTGAGGACCTCTATTAATATGAGGAATCCATAATGCCCTCAAACCCACTCTTACCTGGAATCTCTCACTGAATCCAGGAGCTAAAATATTTGTCTGTTTCTGTTCCTGAAAATTGGTTGGTGACCTCTTTGCCCCAGAAACTAGAACTTACTTTGCTTGAAGGCAGCTCCTTCATTATCCATTGTCACCAAAGCAATGTCAATAGCCCTTCCATGTTGTTCATTTGATAATCCTATAGGTATTTCTATATGCATGTGGCTTCTACAATGTAAGTGATATCCCAGCTCAATCTGATCTCTCATTTCATTCATTAATTTAATTCAGTAATTCAAGAAGTATTTATTAAGTGCCTATTCTGTGAAAGGAACATACCCTTTTAAATATAAAATGAAAAACAATCCCTGCACTCAAGGAGTTTATAGAGATATGTAGATATAGTTTATGTGTGTATTACTGATATGCACATATATACATGGATATATATGTGCGAGTGTCATATAGAAATATAGAGAGACAGCATACTCTGGACTATATATCTCATGCATATGTACGTGTGTGTGTGTGTGTGTGTGTGTGTGTGTGTGTGTGTGTGTGTGTGTGTGTGTGTGTGTGTGTGTGTGTAGCAGCCAGGTTGCACAGTGGATAGGATCACAGGCATGAATTCAGAAGCATGATTCTTTCTGAGTTCAAATCTGACTTCACACACTTACTAGCTGTGTGATCCTGAGTAAGTCACTTAACTATATTTGTCTTAGTTGCTATTATGTAAAATGAGTTGGAGGAGGAACTGGCAAACTACTCCATTATCTTTGCCAAGAAAACCCCAAATGGAGTCACAAAGAATCAGATATGACAGAAACAATTGAACATCAGCTATAGGCATGTATATAAATATGTCAGAAAATCTCAGATCAAGTACCTCATACTTTCTAGCTGTGTGATTATAGACAAACTACTTCCCTTCTATTGGTTTCAATGTGTTCATCTATAAAATGAGAAAATTATACTGCAATCATCTGCTTCAAAGAGTAATTGTGTAAAAAAGGACTTTGCAAATTTTAAAATTGTAAATAAATGATTATTTCTATTAGTATACAAATATGACCATGTAATTTGTACATCTATAGCTAAATCTAATGCATAGGAGTTACATATTCATAATACAATATATAAGCTTAGTCTTTGGAGATGAAAGAATTAAAGATAACCCAAGATAAAAAATAAATATAGGAAAAATAAATTATGGGGGAAGTGACCAGGGAAGGGTATAGAAATTAGAAAAATAGCCATTTGTGTAGATTTATTTATGATTTTCATTTATATCTATACCTGAATCATCCTAATTCTAGGTTTAGAAATTATTGTAGCTCACAGAATGCTTTCACTTTGATTGGATTTGTTATACATTCTGTCGGATCCTCTTCTGTGCTTCCCCTCTCCTGAGCTTCATAGTTGTGATGGTCTGTGTGTCCATCCATATTCATAGTCAGAGGGAGCGGCTTTGGATTAAAGTTCTCAGATTGTTTCATCTTGAGCTAGGGATGCCAAGGTATTCCTTGGCCTGTGGAATATTGGCAAACCTTAGGTCTCCTGTTCCCTACCCATTCATAAATTTGTGTAAAGTTCATCATTATAGTAATCATTCACTTTACCAAATATAATAAAAGTGGGCCCTTTTATGCCTGCATAAAAATTTCTTGAGATTAAATTAATTCTTTTACTTTATAGCTTTCACTTTTTAAAAAGTGATAAAGCATCCCTTTGGTCTTTATTCTTGTCAAAACTAAAGGCATTTTCCCCACCTGAATGATAATCAGAAGATGTATGTGGAGATGAGTCAAAGGGAGATTTAATCTTTATTTCTTTCAATTTTATCACTGAATTTTTTGAGGTTTGACATCCTGTGTTGTTATTTGTCGCATATGTATGTAAATGTGTTCATAGATTTAATTCAAGGAACAATTCATGGTGTGTCTCATAATTTATATGTATCTCTAATATCCAATTCATTGGATAATCTCAGCATCAGAGTTTCATCTTCCGTGCCCTCCTCAAGCTGGTTCAGTACCGCACTGAAAAGCTTGAGCAAGCATGGGCACGATATTAAAGAAAAAGCCACAGCACTCTCTACCAGCTACTATCGAGAGAGTGAATAAACTTTTTGCATCTGTGGGGGAATGATTAGCTTTCTCATGTGCCTTAGGAAAGACAGGTAAGAAAATAAATAAATCTTTACTTTTATAAAACCTTGTTTTCTTTTGAATGAGATATTATTTAAAAAATTTTGAAGAGAGCCAGTGTGATGTAATGAATGGATAGGAAGAGTGGGCCTCTGAGCTAAGAAAACATGGGTTCTACCTGGGTTCAAGCCCTGCCTCCAATATATGCTGACCACAAGACTCTAGTCATGTGCTATAGGTAACTCTTTGAAACTAATGGTATAGAGAAGATGATCATTTGCCTTGATGGAGGGTGTCTTTTCACTAAGAGTGCAAACAAATATTTTGACATAAACAAGAGTTTGTGATTTGGTCAATCTTCTTTAATAAATAAGGTTTAATCACTTATACAGAGGTCTCCACCTGCTAATTGAGGAAGTTAACAAGATGGTGTCACTGAAGCTAACATTGGGAGTTTCCCTGTCTCAACAAGCCATCTGGCTTCATAGAGAAGAAATTTCTTTTCAAATTCAATTAGTTCAACAAATATTGATTACACATTTGTTTTGTACAAGGAACAGGTTTAGATACTGAAGATACAAAGAGCAAAAGAAAAAACATCACCTGCCCTCAGTGAGCTCAACATGTTATTTGAGTCTTCAAAACTACATTCTGCATGCTGGCTAGCTATCTCACAAAGGTATATCATTAATAATAAGGGAATGAGAGAGAAAGAAATGAGTGCAAATTAAAGGGAGGGAAAAAACAATTCAGAGCAATGGTTCTGCCAATAGGTCATTAGCAATGATCACCCTTATCCTAATAGTTCCTGGAATTTTTAGAGTTTTTTGAGATTTAGAAAAGACTTCACTTTTTTTGCTCTCAGCCTCATACCAATACTGTGAAATAAATCCTTGTTTTATGAATGAGGAAACTAAGATCTGGAAAGGTTACCCAGCTAGAGATTTGCCTATGCAGTTAGCAAGTTTCAGTTGGGATTTAGCTCAAGATCTTCCTGAGTCTAAGTCTAGCACTGACCTAGCAGATTATGCTCTCTCATCTTATTTAGGCTACCATCTTAGAAAATTGGGGTGGGATAAATAGGGAGAGAAAGAGTCACCAAAAAAAGCATATAGCATTCCAAAATCAGCTCTTCACTCTCATTTGTATATGGTAGATAGGACATTGATTAGCAGAGGATAAAAGGATAAACATAACTAAGACTTCCATACCCAAACAAATAATTTCCATTCTTACCTTTAACTCTGACAGAAGAAAACATAATTTAGTAGGGACAAAAAGAATAGAATGGAAGGTCTCTGATGAGAGTGGTGGTTATCACACTTTTCAAAGTGCTGGAATCCTTCTGTTAAAAAAAAATTTGTTAAGGATCTTTTGTTTTTATTCCCATCTACATTTTCCAACATATTCGTCTCCTCTTCCCCACCCAGAGAGCCTTTCCCTATTATAAACAATGAAGAGGCAGGAAGATAAACAACCCAGCATACCAATACATCAAAAAAACTTCACCTCAGATGCATTGTTACACAACCTTAATTATTTTTTTTGTGAACAGGGACAGTTTTGTTCATTGTATTTGTATTCTCAGTACTTAACATGGCCTGGCACAGTAAGTGAACACTTATTAAATACTTTTTACTAGCTTGATTGAGGTGCCTTCTTAATAGCTCTTTTTTGGCACTAAATTTGACTGTTATAACATCATAGCATTCAATTTTAAATAGTTTGTTCTTTCCATTTATACTGCTGTAATCATTGTGTATATTGTCATCCTGGTTCTGCTTTTTTAAAACTTTGTTTCAGTTCTTAAATATCTTCCCACTTTTTTTCTCATCAGAAGCATAATTGTTAACAATACAATAATATCCCTTAATTATATCTTGTTTTGCTATTTCCAAATCAATGGTATCTCCAACTCTTTGATGCCACAAAAACTGCTGCTTTTGTATAAGCATTAAAAGAAAAGCATTTATGCAAATAACGACTTTATAACATTGACTTCCTTGGGTTATGGGCTTTCTACTGAAACCTCTGAGTCTAAGGGAGTGGACATTTTATTTACTTTCTTCACAAAATTCTGAATTGATTTCCAGAAGAGTGGGACTCATTCAAAACCACCATCAGTTAAGATAATGGTCTTGCCTGCCACCCTCCCACCATTAATATTACTAGATTTTGTCAACTTTGACAAGTTATTTGGTGTAAGTTGAAATCTGAGAATTGTTTGATTATTATTAGTGACTTGAAGCATTCTTTTGTGTGGTTGACAATACTAGGCAATTCTCTTTTTAGTATTTGGAACGCTTCTCTTTAAACCAGGGGTGGAGAACCTTTATTCCGCCAAGTGTCATTTGGATATTTATAACATCATTCATAGGTTATATTTGGTCAAACATTTAATTAATTCACCCCTACGAAGCTACTTGATTTATTGAATTCCAATTCCTGCTTGCTGTTCCTCTGGTAATACCAGACCAATATGATCAGCAAACTGGACATCCCTCACCCCTGCTTTAAAACCTTGGGTTGGGTTAGAATATTTGTTAAAAAAAATTTCTTTTAAACTCTTTTCAAAAATTCATATCAGATTGCTTTCATTTATTCTTTATTTTTTTAGTTTTTGCAAGGCATGGAATTAAGTGGCTTGCCCAAGGCCACACAGCTAGGTAATTATTAAGTGTCTAAGGTCGGATTTGAACTCAGGTACTCCTGATTCCAGGGCCAGTGCTCTATCCATTGCCCCCCTAGCCACCCCTCTTTCATTTATTCTTACACCTTAAGTTTAATTCTATTCCACATTTAACAATGCTCGAAACAACGTGTTTAGTGAGAAAGGCATGGTTTTTTATTTTCTTAAGTGTTTTATGGTTGTTGTTATATCATTTTTTCAGGCATATCTGATTCTCTGTTACCCCATTTGGGGTTTTCATGGCAGAGGTATTGGAGTGGTTTGCCATTTCCTTCTCCAACTAATTTTACAGATGAGGAAACCAAGACAAACAGGGTTAAGTGACTTGCCCTGAGTCATAAAGTTAGCACGTGCTTAAGGTCAGATTTGAACTCTGGACTTGAGGGCCAGTATCAACTATGTTACTTAGCTGTCCCCAGTGTTTTATAAGTGGGAACAATATTAAATATGGTCACTCAGTTTTTAAATTGCTAGATCTCTCTAGGTCTGTCTTTCCATAAGTTAAAGTAAGATGATTAGATGGCATTGATCATTCTGGATACCCCATGTTATCATTTTCCCTTTACCAGTATTTAGCCAATATTTAGAGGAATTGCTTCAAATCATCATATTTTCACATAAAGATTAAAGAGTTTTATTTGAAATTTGTTTTGCTTTGTAAATATCTTTGTAATTTTTCTGGGACCTTAGAACTCTTTTAAAATGTTGTGATAACACATATATTGTCACCCAGAAGATCTAAAAGTAAATTAAGATGATATTTGGACTTTGTAATTTGTAAAGTGCCCAAATAAGTGTTAGAAATTATTTTCATTGGTAGCATCTATACTAGCAAAAGAAAAGGAAAGCCCACATGTAAAACTTTTATTTCCAAATGAGATTAATATAAGAATAGTCATTACAGCCAACTAAAACTTAAGACAGATTGGAGATGTGGATGCTACAAATCTCCAAATCATGTTTACAATTTGTGGGCAGGTAGCAACTTCAAAAAAAGGGGTTTTTTTAATCCATATTCTTTTGCAAAGAAAAATTTCCTTCTTTTCTTTGTATTAGTTTGTCTCCCTTTCTAGGGGTTCTAGGACAATGAATGTAGGGAAGCAAGCAGTACTATGCCATGTCTACTCTCTGGTTTGTGGTTGAAGACTTTAGAGTATTATAATTAGTTTAAATGGGATAAGTGGGAAGGATTGGAATGTTCCTTTCCCCGAGGATTTTTATTCAAGGTCCTTTAACAAATATTGTCTGTCATCCCTTATTTTAGGAGGTCAATTGTATACAACTGGACATAAAGTTTAATTTTTGGAGATAAAAAGACTCCCCAGCAGGTATAAGGTATAAGGTAAAAAATAAGCAAAAAACCCCAAACCATTAAATACATTATAATATGAAAATACAGTATAATAAATAATTGCTATATTCAAAATTATTCCAGTGGAGTTCTTTCTATGAATGAATTGTTTGGCCATTACCAAAATGAGCTCAGAAAATCTTCTCAAATGAGAAGTCAGAAGGCTATTGTAGCTCTCCCTTTAGAATCTCCATATGAATTCTAGACTAGAAAACTTTCTTGTACACAACTTCAACTATCATTATAATTATGAATAAACACATATCTATATGTATATTTTCCTAGCAAGCAAGATTAATTCATTTATTTTTATAAAAGAATGGCATTTGCAGTTAGCAAAAATCCAAAATAGCAAAAGTTAGCCTTATACGCATGAAGAAGGGTTCAAATCCTCTCTGTCACTACCTGTATGACATTAGAAAAATCATTTAACCCTTGGGGAGCTGTTTCTTTATCTTTTAAGGAATTTCCCAACAATCCTAACTGATTCAAAAATAGTAGAATGGCACAAGCCAAATTTATATTAGATTTATTATTGCATGTTTTCCTTTACATAAGCCTTTTCTTATATTGGTTTATTTCTATTTATGGCAGTTCTTGTTCTCTTGCTCTCTTCTGGTGTATCAAGCAAGTGTTTTGCCACAATAATAGAGTATTCATGAAGAGTATTAATTGTGTAAGACTTTCTCTTATACAATGATGCCAGCTATGCTAGAGGAGATTGTTTGACTCTTATTTTATAGCTAGGGTTGAGCTGGAAAAATCTCATATTAGCTAAAATTTCACTTGGAACATATACATATCAGAAATAAGCAAATGCTACAATATACTAAAACCATCAAATCTGCCTAATCTTATGTTTCTTTAGTGGATATTTTTTTCAATCCATTATCATATTTTATGAAGATTCCTACAAAATTTCATCTTCTTAGACACAGACCATAACCTAGGCTATATCTAGGGCTATTCTTTTTGGATACAAACTGTCATAATGCCTTAGCTCCTAGCTTTTTGCCATCTGAAAATTTGATAAAAATGGAATCTGTACCATAATAGGCAGATAATAAGGCAGATAAACATTATAGGTAAATCTATTAAACAATACAAGACCCAGAATCATTTTCATTGGAGTCTTCTTCCAGCCAACTGGACATCAAATCATGAATACACACACACACACACACACACACACACACACACACACACACATATGACTTGGTTGACTTTTCTAAACTGAGATAACTATGCTGTTATCTTGCATGTATCCTTTCAAATTGTCCACTAGCATCTCATGATTGAATTTGTTGAATTCTGTCTAAAATCTGAGTAAGCTGTTTCTGTAATATTTCCTTGACCTTGTAACCTTGTTTCAAAAACAAAAAGAGGAGTGTCAGATTTCCAGCCAAGATGGTGGAGAGAAGCCAGGTCCTGTGCTAAGGTCTCCTGATCTTCCCTCATATATAATATGAAACAAACCTCTTAATGGAAATCTGATTGGCACAGCCCAGAAAGAGAAGCTAGGAGAACACCACCTACCTCAGGGTCTGTCATCAGGGATCATAGTTGTGCTGAGCTCAGTGCATCTATAGCCATTGGGGTCAGGATGAGAGCTGGACTAGCCTGAGATCAACCTCAGAGATATTCTCTACAAGAAGCAACCAAAGAGTAGAGGCATGGTCATGGGATGGACAGTCTGGGATCTACCAGAAGGGCTGGAGGGATAAGTTCCAGCCTCTAGCATCCCCTACTGACCAGCTGGACATATTATACTCAGGGAGCAAAGCCTCTAGCACCGCCAACAGGTCAGCTGGAGATATTATACTGAACAAAGCCTCTAGCATCCCCTACTGGCCAACCCACATATAGTTACTAAACCTAGTGAGTAAAGCCTCTAGGGATCCCAACACTAAACCTCTAGAAACCAGACCCTACCCCAACACAAGCTCTTAGGAAAATGAAGAATGGCCATTGAAAAGGGAGGCCCAAAGAAAAATTTCTAGGAGGAAAAGGCCCTAACTCAGAGAGATGAAGAACCTCTGAGGAGAATACGATTTGGTCTCCAGCACAGAAAGACTTTCTTGAAGAAATCAGGAAGGAGTTTAAAAATCAATTGGAAATTTTGGAACATTGGGGAAAAGAAACCTAAGAGAAGGTTAACACCTTGCAACAAGAAAACAAATCCTTAGAAAATATAATTATACAAATGCAAAAAGAAAATAATTCTCTCAAAACCTCAATTGGTCAAATGGAAAACTCTTACAAAAATAGAATGGAACAATTGGAAAAGGAGTTGCAAAAGGTAAATGAAGAAAATTCTTCCCTAAAAAAAAGAATGGTATCTGTAGAAACCAGTAACTTCATGAGACAACAAGAATCTGTTAAAAACAAAAAATTGAAAAAAATAGAAGAAAATGTAAAATACCTCATCAGCAAAACCACTGACCATGAGAATAGATCAAGAAGAGATAATCTAAAACTTATTGGTCTTCCTGAAAACAGTGAAGAGGAAAAAAAACAAACCTGGACTCAATATTATAGTATTTAGTGATAAAAATCTGCCCCGACATCATGGAACCAGAGGGAAAAATAGTTAATGAAAGAATACATTAATCCCCCTCCTGAAACGGAATATTGTGGCCAAATTCTAGAACTATCAGATAAAAGAGAAAATTCTGTAGGCAGCCAGAAAGAAACAATTTAGATACCAAGGAGCCACAGTAAGGATACTTACACAAGACTTGGCTACATCAGTACTAAGGAATCAAGGGGCCTTGAATGTGATATTACAAAAAGCAAGGGAGGTTGGAATGCAGCCAACAATTTATGATGCAGTAAAACTTAGCCTTCTCTTCAAGGGGAAAATATGGATATTTAATGAAATAGCAAACTTCCAGCTTTTGCAGATGAAAAGACCAGAGGTTAATAGAATAAGTGGACTTCAAACAGGAGCCTCAAGTGATACATGAAAAGGTTAAAAAAACAGTAAAAGAAAAAAAAACCTGCTATCCAATAAGATGAAACTGGCTGTATCCCTATCTGGGAGAAAGACTTAGTAACTCTAGCAAAGTATAACTCTATTAGAGAGAATTTAATTATCCAGAAGAATTGGACACGCATGACTTATTTAAAAAACTGCTATCCAATAAGATGAAACAGGCTATATCCCTACCTGGGAGAAAGACTCTAATAACTCTTGAGAATTGTAACTCTATTAGAGAGCATTTATTTAGCCAGAAGCAATGGACATTCATGACTCATTTGAGAAACTGCTATCCAATAAGATGAAAATGGCCATATCCTTACCTGGGAGAAAGACTCTTATAACTCTCAATAATTGTAATTCTAGTAGAGAGAATATACATAGCCAGAAGTGATGGACACTCATGACCTTTCTGCAAGGTAGATAGAATTATTTAAAAACAATACCTCCTTAAAAGGGGGGACAGTAAAGATATGGGAGGATGGAAGAGACTGAATGGGATAAATCTCATCATATTAAGAGGTACAAAGGACCTATTGAAATAGAGGAGAAGAAGGGGGGGGGGGGAGGTGAGAAGTGCCTGAATCTTATTCTCACCAGATTGGCTTAAAATTAACATATATACACTCAGTTAAACTTATTTTACCTTTAAAGTGTTAAAAGGGGGAAAAGGCGAGGGAGAGGAAAGGCAGAATTAACAGACAGAAGGGAAGGAAGAAGGGGCAAAGGGAATAGAAAAAGAGGGGAGGGGGCTGGATATAGGAGGGCAAACACACTAAAGGTGGTGGTATTCACAAACAAAATACTGGGGAATATGGATAAAGGGGGAAAAGGGGGGGAAATACAAAAATGGACTCTCCCTTAAAATGTAAGCAAATAGCATAGTGGATTAAAAACCAGAATCCTACAATATGTTGCTTAGAAGAAACTCATTTCAAGCAGGGAGATACATATAGAGTAAGGGTAAAGGGTTGGAGCAAAATATATTTTGCTTCAGTTGAAGTGAAAAAAAGCAGGGGTGGCAATCCTTATCTCAGACAAAGCAGCTGCAAAAATAGTGTTAAAAGAGATAAGGAAGGGAACTATATCCTCCTGAAAGGTACCATAGGCAATAAAGTAATTTCAGTACTAAATATGTATGCACCCAGCAGTATAGCATCCAAATTCTTAGAGGAGAAGTTGAAGGAGTTACAGGAAGAGATAGACAGCAAAACTCTACTTGTGGGAGACCTCAATCTCCCACTCTCAGATTTAGATAAATCTAATCATAAAATAAACAAGAAGGAAGTTAAGGAGGTAGATAGATTGTTAGAAAAACTAGATAGATATGATAGACCTATGGAGGAAACTGAATGCGGGATAGAAAGGAATATACCTTTTTCTCTACAAAACATGGCACTTACACAAAAATTGACCATATATTAGGGCATAAAAAACCTAATGATAAATTGCAGAAAGGAAGAAATAGTGAATATGTCTTTCTAGATCACAGTGCAATAAAGATCATATGCAATATTGGGCCAGGGAGATATAGACCCAGAACTAATTGGAAACTAAATAACATCATTTTAAAGAATGAGTAGATCAAATGACAAATTATAGAAAGAATTTCTATAATTTTAATTTTAATGACAATAATGAAACAACATACCACAACCTTTGGAATACACTCTAGGAAGTTGGCATGGGATATATTGTATCTTTAAATGCTTATATGAATAAATTAGAGAAAGAGGAAATCAATGAACTAAATATGCCAGTAAAAAATAAGAGAAAAAACAAATTAAAAACCCCCATTTAAATACCAAATTAGAAATTCTAAGAACTAAAGGAAAAATTGATAAAATTGAAAGCAAGAAAACTATTGAACTAATAAATAAAACCAAGAGCTGGTTTTATGGGAAAAAACAATAAAATTGATAAACCTTTGGTCAATTTGATTTAAAAAAATAAAGAAGAAAACCAAATTGCTAGTATCATAAATGAAAAAGGTGGGCTCACCACCAGTGAGGAGGAAATTAAAGTAATAATTTGGAATTATTTTGTCCAACTTTATGCCAATAAATTTGATAACCTAAATGAAATGGATGAATATTTACAAAAAGTTGCCCAGGTTAAATAAAGAGGAAATCAAATCTCTAAATAACCTTATCTCAGAGAAAGAAATTTAACAAACCACCATTGAACTCCCTAAGAAAAAATCTCCAGGACCAGATGGATTCACAAGTGAATTCTATCAAACATTTAAGGAACAACTGGTTCCAATTCTGTATAAACTCTTTGAAAAAATAGGTGAAGATAGAACTCTGCCTAACTCTTTCTGTGACACAAATATGGTGCTGATACCTAAACCAGCACGAGTTAAAAGAGAAAGAAAATTACACACCTATTTCCTTGATGAATACAGATGTAAAAATCTAAAATAAAACCTTAGCAAAGCAACTACAAGAAGTTATCACTGGGATAATACATTATGACTAAGTAGGATTTATCCCAGGAATACAGGGTTGGTTCAATATTAGGAAAACTGTTGGTATAATTAATTATATCAATAACATACCTATCAGAAATTATATGATCATATCAATAGATGCTGAAAAAGCTTTTGACAAAATATAGCACCCATTCCTGCTTAAAAACACTAGAGAGTGTAGGAATAAATGGATTGTTCCTTAGAATAATAAGAAGTATCTATCTGAAACCATCAAGAAGCATTATATGCAATGGGGTTATGCTAGAGTTGTCCCAATAAGATTAGGGGTGAAACAAGGATGTCCATTATCACCACTACTATTAAATATCATATTAGAAATGTTAGCTTCAGTAATAAGAGAACAAAAAGAAATCAAAGGAATTATATAGGGAAGGAAGAGACAAAACTATCACTCTTTGCAGATGACATGATATTATACCCAGAGAATGCCAAAAAATCATCTAAAAATTACTAGAAATAATTAGCAATTTTAGTAAAGTTGCAGGATATAAAATAAACTCATAAAGCCTCAATGTTTCTATATATGACTAGCAAGATGCAGCAAAAAGAGCTACAAAAATAAATCCCATTCAAAGTAACTTCAGACAACATAAAATACCTGGAAGTCTACCTGTCAAGGCAGACTAAGAAACTTTTTTGAAAACAATTACAAAACACTTCTCATACAAATAAAATCAGATTTAAATAGCTGGGTGTAAATTACACCTGCTCATGGATAGGCCGAGCAAATATAAATAAAATAATTCTACCAAAATTAAAGTATTTTTTTAGTGCCCCACCAAACAAAATTCCAATATATTATTTTAATGAGTTAGAAAAAATGTTAAGTAAATTTATATGGAGAAATAAAAAAGTCAAAAATCTCCAGGGATTCAATGAAAAAAGGCAAAAGAAGATTGCTTAGCCCTGCCAGATCCAAAATTATATTATAAAGCATCAGTAATCAAAACTGTCTGGTATTGGCTAAGAAATAGAGTGGTGGATCAGTGGAATAGACTAAGTGCAATAGCAGGAATTTATTATAGTAATCTGCTGTTTGATAAACCCAAAAAGACCAACTATTGGGATAAAAACCTCTCTCTTTGATAAAAACTGCTGGGAAAATTGGAAGTTAGTATGGCAAAAACTTGGATTAGACCAATATCTCATACCCTATACCAAGATAAGATCAAAATAGATACAGGATATAGACATAAAAAAATATTATAAGCAAACTTAGGAGATCGAGGAATAGTCTATCTGTCAGATCTATGGAAAGGGAAGTAGTTTATTACCAAGGAAGTTATGGAGAGCACCATTAAAAATAAACTCGAAATTTTGATTACATTAAAAAGCTTTTGCATAGACAAAACCACTGTAATCAAGATCAAAAGAAATGTAGTAAATTGGGAAAACATTTTTACAACTAGTATTTCTGACAAAGGACTCAATTCTAAAATATACAGAGAACTGAGTCAAATTAAAAAAAAAAAAAGACAAGCCATTCCCCAACTGACAAATGTCAAAGGATATGCAAAAGCAATTTACAGATGAGGAAATCAGAATGATCCATAGTCACATGAAAAATTGCTCTAAATCACTATTAAAGAAATTCAAATTAAAACATCTCTGAGGTACTACCTCACACCTCTCAGACTGGTCAATATGTCCAGAAAGGACAATGATCAATACTGGAAGGGATAGGGGAAATCTGGGACACTAATACATTGTTGGTGGAGCTGTGAACTCATCCAACCTTTCTGGAGAGTAGTTTGGAATTATACCCAAAAGGTAACAAAAATGTACATACCCTTTAATCCAGCAATACCAGTATTGAAGAGATTATGAAAAAGGGTAAAAACATTACCTGTACAAAAATAGTCATAGCAGCTCTGTTTGTGGTGGCAAAGAAGTTGAAATTAAAGGTGTGTCCATCAGTTGGGGAATGGCTTAATAAACTGTGGCATATGTATGTGATGGAACACTATTGTTCTATTAGAAACTAGAAGGGATGGGAATTTAGGGAAGCCTGGAAGGATTTGCATGAACTGATGTTGAGTGAGATGAGCAGAACCAGAAAAACATTGTACACCCTCACAGCAATGATCTACATTAATGGACTTTCTCATACCAACAGGGTAACAATCAGGCATAATTTGGGGGTATCTTTGATGGAGAATGCCATCTGTATCCTGAGAAAGAGTTGTGGAGTTTGAGCAAAGACCAAAGACTATTACCTTTAATTTAAAAAATGTTCTCTTATTATGTAATTCAGCTATATCTCATACTTTATGTTTCTTTCTTAAGGATATGATTTCCTACAGACTACCTTCTGTGGGGGATGGAGGGAGGGAAGCAAGATTGGGGGGGGGGGGGGGTTATTGTAAAATTCAAAGTACATAAAATCTTTCAAAAAAATAGAAACCAAGTTGGGCTGACATGCTTTATAAAGCCATAAAATCTCTGTGATAATCTTGTTCATCAGTTTATAGCTTAGAGATTCTTTTTTTCTATCCTTTTGTAAAAACCGATATCAACTCTTCTGAATATCTGAAACACCCTCTCCCATTCAAGATCTTTGACATATCACTGACAATGGTTAAGCAATCATGCTCATTAGTTCTTTCAGAAGGCAGGAAGCATGGGATTCTGTATAGAATGTTCTGTTACATTGGCACACTCAGCCCTCACTATGTATACTCAGTGTCTTGAGAGGTAGATTATCTTTGCCTAATGAATTGAATTTCTTAAGAGAAGGTAGGCAGCTTTTAAAATTTATCTTGAGATTTTACTCTTGACATTTTTGTTATATTTGTTCCAATCGCATTTTTTCCCTTGGCTAAGACAGGAGATATAGATAAAATTGAGTACACCTTCATACTTAGCAACAGACTGGTAAGATGAACATGACTATTGATTCTGAAGTCAAAAGACTTGGGTTCAAATCCCACCTTTGAATCTTACAACCTAAGTGATTTGATTTTCTGCTTCATCCCATCTAACCCCAAAGCAGCAGCCCTATCCCTCAGTTGATCACTTTTCTTCAATATATAGCTTTTAAAAAATTCATCTTTGTTGTTTATTTTTCAAAGTCAAACAAAAGTTTATCAGCTTTTAGAGCATTTCTTTTGTGAAATTTGAGTTTGCTAGTTTTAGAGTGTTACAGCAAACAAATATGTCAGACTGAAATATGTGGAAACATTTCCCCATTTTCACTCCTAGCCTCTATTAACTTCAATTTACTATACAAATTGAATGACTTTTTTTCCATCTATACCCAATTCCTCCAAATATACCATTTTCACCTCCTCATCTATCAGATTTCTTTATTTTTAAACTTTATTTTATATTACAATAACAAAATAACTATTGCTTTATAAAGTTATCACATCTAATTTTTGCAATAATCTTGGGAAGTAACTACTACAGATACTAATGCTTTCATTTTACAATTGGAAAAAACTGAGGCTCAGACAAGTTCAATGAAAATATATCTTTTTGTTATTGACTTTTCAGTCTTGAGCTTTATCATTCCAGACATTAGCTTTATAGAACTATGCTTTTATCTTCCTTGATTTTATCTTCTGCCCATGTATCTTTCCAACATGATTAACATGTATCCAAATCTTTTTCTTCTCATTAGAATTATTTTTCTTTGTGTTTACTGATCAACAAACTTTTATCAAGTTCATACTTTGTGCTAAGCACTGTGCTAGCTGATGGTCTTCAGAATTTCATTCTTTGTTTCTCATGTGTCCTAAGATGACCATATATGCTATCTCAGCATTTGGTATCTATGTTGCAGTATCAAATATATTCTTCTCTATTATAGTCTAAGATAGAATTCTCTTCCTTCCATCGTTTTTATTCTAAGAAATAAGTTTCTTCTTTTCAGTGATAATCAGGCCCAGAACCAGTTTCCCTCATTTGATGTCTCTACCTATAAAAATATAAATATAATTAAGTCAAGCAAGGGGAACTTATATTCTAAATTCTTCAAAATGTCACTATCATTTTGAATAATGAAGGAATTAATTTCAATCAACCTTCATCCAGAAATAGTCAGAGACTATCAATCCTACATTCATTATCTGAGAATCTCACTTGGTGGCAGTGGTCCCTTAGCTAATTCAATTCAATAATCATATATTAGCTCTAAAAATAACACTTGTATTGCTACTGAGTTGTTGGGAAGTTTTTTTGTTCTATAACTATAAAACATTTTGTAGAAGACAGTTGAGGGAGGAAGCTCTACTCCTAGAACTCTCCTGGACACATTTGCTAATTTCAAGTTTAGAATTTTGGTTAGCTAAACATTTATCAATGTGTCTGCCTGATAGATACTATTTGTTTTAGAAATCATTTATTAAATGCTTATTATATATGAGGTTCTGAAGAGTGTTGTATCTTTGGCATGGGTGCTTCTCATTTGGAACTATACTATTTCTCAAAGGTAGCAGTTAATTCCAGATTTAATAGTATAGATTATATATGTAGCATACATACATGTGATCATGTTTGTCCTTCATTTTCAAAGAGGGAGGTGATGTCATGACAAGCTTGTGAATTGAATTTGAGTGAGGGGGTATTGGGCTAGGTCATCAGTCTCTCTTTCTCCTCCAGAGCCATCTGGGTCCAGTGGTCAGATATGAATCAGGACCACTGGAGATGGTCCTGAATGCGAGGCAATCAGGTAGAGTGACTTGCTCCAGTCACACTTCTAGTAAGAGTCAAATGCCTGGGGCTGGATTTGAACTTCTTTCCTCTTGATTAAGGCTAGTATTCTATCCACTGCACCAACTATGTAAGCACTTGATACACATAATTTGAAACAATCCAGTAGCATGTAAATGTAGAACTAATATTCAGTACCACAAAAGTTACTTATGTTGGATTAGAAACGTTTCATCTTCCTCTAGAGTTTCTGTTCAAATTGTCATGGAACAATTAATTATCTTGTATCTGATAGAGAAAGCAGCAACATTGGCAGCAGGATCAAAGCATCTGGCAATCCAGAAAGAATTTTCCCTATATAACTAGGAGGAATCACTAGAGAGTGTTAAAGGGGGAAAGGAGAGGGAAAGAATTTGCTTCATTCTGCCATGAAAATAAAGGAATAATAGGTTATTGGTCCCTTGAGACAATTCTGAGAACGATCAAAAGTAAATAAATTTTCATTTTTATACACATACATGTATATTTGCATGAATGTACACATGTATATCTTGGATAGGGTGAAAATAATCTATTGATTAACTAAGCAATGTTATGAAACCGTGCAGAATAACAGACATTTGTAAATTTTGATTTGAATGGTCACTAACCATTAAGAATGTCCTGAGAAAATCAAATATATTAATGGCTTCTAATGCCAACTTCAAAGAGACCAGATTGACAGATGAGGGCATAGCAAACTTCAGTTAGGAATATTAGTGATAAGAATATATATCCCTTTTATTATATATGTTTATTTCTGTGGAAATTACCATTCAAAGAGAAAACAAAACAAAATATTTTAAAATGCTTCTTTGAGGATAATGTGAGAGAAGAGCTAGCTTCCAATTGTTCATTAATAAACTAGAGTTAGAACTAAAACATACCTCAGAGACAATCAAGTTCAACATTTGCATTTACAGATGAGGAAACTGAGGCTCAGGGAGAGTAAATGATTTTCCTAAGGTGATATGAATTGTAAAAATCAGAGACAGGATTATGAACCCAAGTCTGTTAATAATTGAAATCCATAGGAAATGTTCAAAACTCAGTGTCTCTAATAGTTTATACATCTCCCATCAATTAGTGAATATTATTTGTTAAGTGCCCATTATGTGAAAAGTGCTGTGCTAAGCTCCCTTTCTCATCTAAGCTTTTCCTCAGAATTGCTAAAAAAGAGAGAGAAAGGAGAGAGAGAGAGAGAGAGAAAATAAAATAAAATAAAAATATTCATCCCTATTGGTTATCTACCCTCCAAACTATCAAAGAATTGAAAACTGAGAGTGGGAGGTTAAAAGAGAAATCATACTCAAATCAAATAATTAGCTTTTGAATCAGTGTTGACATATATGTATAATACTTATATTATATATACATATGATATACACATATATGTATATACATATATAAATTTTGTCAAGTTAATTTTTAATTATTTTGCTCAAAACTAGTTCTCAGTTATAAAAGACTGAGATTGATAAAGTGATTTCCCACCTCCCTATTACAACCATTTCTAAAATGTGTTTAAGGATTTCTGTTTATAGGAACAGGTAGAAATATTTTTACATTATTATTTTAGAATGGAAATGAACTTCTAGTCCCAGCAAATCAGCTAAAAGGATTGAGTTGAGCTATACTGTATTTATCCAGTGGAAAGGGGATCATACTGATTTGTTACAGTCATTCCTAGAAATTAAGGATTCAGAGAGTTGAGAGCTGCTTGAGTTGAGAGGCTGTAATTAATTCATAAAGTAAAGTGTGTGTTAGGATGGCAAGAATGAAGAGGAGATCATGTGAAAACTCCCTAGTAGAAAAAAATGATCACAAAATCCCTGTGATTTGTGAAAATTTGAGCATAGCTACTCCTTAGAGATCAAAGATAGTGAAGTGGCTGCAATGTAACTGACCATTCCATCAACTTCTCTTAAATATTTTCTTATTAAAATTTAAATATTTTATTGTGAAAGCAGGCAAGCAGATAAGGCATTGGCTTTGAGGTAAAATCCAAATGAAGCAAAGATAATGGTTGTCCAAACCAAAATGCACAAACTTGTGCTATATTTTGAAACAACTCAAAAGCAAGTTAATGACCTTTAAATGAGACGACATTCTTCTTAAACCAGGACATAGCAATGAATCCTGGGTATCTGTGGATTTTCTCTGAATAATACCACAGAGCTTGTTTTATAAATTATTAAAAATAGAAAGAAATCTGTATTTCATTTTGTATCTTTTAATCTACTAGCTTAAAAGATTCTCATTGAGTCTACTAAAATGTACTAGGAAGGCAAGTGCTTACAACTTGTATGTCTCTTATGGTTGAAGTAGATTTTACAGAGTATCAGGATAATTTTTTTTCATGAATCCTAGTACTAATCTGATCTTAGGAAGGAAAAATAAGCAAGTGAAGAATTATTGATATTTGACTTCATAGCAATCAAACGCTTGCACTGGTTTTCCTTTACGAACAAGAAGCATGAGTAAGAGAAGGAGCCAAGGCCAAGGGTAACCTGTCCAAATCAAATTGTTTTCCTACTGTAATTTTTCTCTTTTGTTTTTGTTGACTATAAAACCTCATGTCTTAAATATTGTCGTTTCTAAATGATTTTCCAGGGTAGAGAGCCAAGAACAAAGTCCACCATCTAGTGGTTTCATTTAAAATAGCAGTTTTGAGGAAAGCTGATTTGAAAAGAATGCGACAGACAACAGGCTACTGCAGCCAAGGCAATTAACTCAGCTGACTTAGTTCTTCCTTCAGCATTTATTTATTCAGGTGGCTGAGAAATGTTGAAATGGTTGCAATGAATTCCAGGAGGGAGAAAAAAAACTCACAGAGCATATAAGAGAGTTCAGTCTGGGAAACTCATTCAAATATACCACACTTAAAAATCTGCTTTATTCCATCTATGCATCTATAATTATTTTGCTTTTGTGGAAGCTTTTACTTGCCTGTTTAGTACAGAAGTGAATATTTTTACTGCAACACCTTGTTATTCATGAAGTGGCAGCTTGGTTGTAAGAGTCAATAGGTTCCATATATTAGCATAAACTAGAGGAATTGCTACTTTAAATCACATTCATCATCTATTCATTCATACATACGTTCAACATTCAACAAATAAGCACATGCTATATTCAAGACACTCTTTAACTATTTAAAGAATTTATTTAGATGAACGTGTTGGTGCTTTACTAGTTTCCCACAGCCTTAATTAAGAAAATATATCCCTGCCCTCTTAAAGTAAGAGTTTATTATCTCTAAAAGAGACACAGACAAATGAGAAAAAATTACAAAACATTAACAAACATCGGTAAATAGTGCACATGGGCCACTTCTTATTTGAATGAGGTTTTTGGTTACAATTTGTGCAGCCCATTTTTGGAAATATTGATTTGTTAAAGGCTGAGTCCTAGAAAATCAGGTACCTTCTCTGTGGAAGTAAAATGGCCATTTTTGATTATTTTGTGTTTAACTGAAGACAGGTAGATAAGTTAAACAGTGATATGACCCTTGGGTTTGAAATAAACAATAAAAATTTGTTTTAGTTTATTGAGAAACTTCTCTATAAATATTAATAATCTCATGAAAAATGGTTTTGCAAACTTTAAAACTATATAAGTGTAAACCTCTATTAATATCTAGAAATGAAAGGAGGAAAGGAGAAGATGAGGTAGAGGCAGTATTTAAGTATGTCTTTGTCCCAGCAGAATTTTTCTAAGAAAGATTTGTTTATGTAGGTGTGTGTGTGAAAAAGGGGGGACATGAAAGGTTACTGAGTAAATGAAATAGAACTAAAATGATAGATAAGTCACACAGCAAGACAGAGACACACAGAGAGAAAAACAGAAGAGATGAGAGAGAGAGAGAGAGAGAGAGAGAGAGAGAGAGAGAGGCAGAGTGGATTGTGTATCAACTGAGTACATGTAAACTATGTTTAAGGTGAATGAAAGGAAGGTCACTGAGTAAGAATATCCTCAGAATTAATCTAGGGCCAGGTAGAATACCCTGGGCCCCAGCCTTGCTCCTCACACAGTGCCATTTGGGGAGCATTGATAGAAACTTTGGTGATCAAGCCCTACTAATCAAATATTGCTTCCAGACTTCAAAAGTCCTCCATGAAGATACAAGAACACTTGGGGAAAAAACAAATTTGCCTGAAGTTGAAAATTGGTGAAGTGTTTTTCAATGATGGGTGTGCATAAATTTTGTCCCCCTTCTGCTTTAAGACAGAAACATTTCTTCTTGTTCCAGCATAGCATACCCATCCTAAAGTCCAATGTATCAATATAAAGTAAATTTTGATAACCTTATTTTAAAGTGTCTAAGTGAATAATTTTATTCTGTTAGATAAAATGAGAAAATATGAAAAGTCTTTGACTGGAATAAAGAAGGAAAAACTTGTTAAAATTAAGTGAAAACATGCATTCGTCATATTTCAGAGTATTTTGTGATTTCATCAGTCAGACTCCCTACAGTGGTGCCATCTACACCAGCTTTCCATGCCTGCTCATATGCCTCCATGCTTATTGTCAGTGTCCTTGTGCAATTCTTTGATTGGAGCTCTCTCACAGTGTGCTAAGACCTTCCTAATAGACCTCTTGACATCAATGACATGATTACTGGGATAGTGTGCAATCTAACTACTAGTTATCCTATCACTCTCCCTACCTGACTAGCTCCCTTCTCTGGTCACACATCTCTGTAATGATACATCCCATTGCCACTTTGTGTCATAATATGCTTTAGCCAATTTACAGCTTCTGAATTTTTTCCCCATTACCCTTTGAATGACCCACAAATTTGATACTTTGGAGGTTCTAGTACTCCATGATTTGCAGTCATATAGTGTCATCAGAGGAATACTGATATTAAAAAGATAGAATTTTATTTCAGAGAGAATTTCAGGGTCATTGAAAGTACTATTTATTTTCCCAAATGTAATCTATCCTCTCTTCTTTATATTCAGTTTTGGACCCAGCTCATTATCTATCCATAGTATATTTGCAAAGAGTTAGTTATGTACCTGAGATTAGGCTGTTTATCCAACTAGTCATTTCACAATCTGGATAACAAATAATTATCTTCTACATAGTTTTTCTTATGTGTGTAGTTGGGCCTAATTCTTCAGTGATCTTGGATCTTATTTAGGGGCAGCAAATATTTAGAGGGGAAACAATGACTCAATGCAAACAGCACAAGGTCATCTGTCCCTTGTAGGATCATGCCTTTTTGACAGAATCCTCTTTTTTTCTACTTGAACTCTGCACTGGATGGCTCCTTGACAGCAGCAAAAATGTCTTATTCGATAGGAAACAATTGGGCAATCATCAACCTAAGTTATCTCTGTTATTGCATCCATCAGGAGATCTTGTATCTTCTTAAAGTTTTCATGAGAGTGTTTAAATACAGCATTTTTCCTCTACCAATTTTTATCTTCTTACATTCTCAATAAACAATAAACATAGTAGCATCTCATATTTTAGATTACTTTCAAACAAATGTAAAAGTGCAAAAGTATATAATCTATTGCAGAATGTAGTCTGTAATAGTCTGCTTTTTTCTGCCCATATTTCTATCCAAAGTATCCTGGATACAAATCTAAAATAGTTTCACATAGATTCTGTAGACATGAGAGAGTAGGCACACCTGAGACAGAAACTGGTGACTTCCTCTTGATTTCCTTTTTAAAATAGTGGCAGTGTTGATGATTTTTCCAAACATTTTGGAATTTTACTTCTTAGATTTCCTTTGATCTTTTCTTGTGTTTGTATTCCTTAGTGTCATTTCCTTTCCCTTGTAAAACACTTCAAGTACTGTGATGATAAGGCACAAAGATTATTGTCCCACTATCATTGACAGAAAGTGTTTTTTTTGTAGAAATCTTGATAGACCTCTCCCATTTTTCTGAAAATGATCTGACTTAATTAGGTCTCATGACAAGCTCTCTCTACATTTCCCATTACCTTCTCTTGTGTTGTGAGCCGGAGTCATTCATATCTTCCATCATTATCTACAGAATATTATGAATGAGTTCATGTTACAAACCAGTAATATTATCTGCAGACATATTTCTCCATTTGGCAAGGAAATCAATTGTTTACTCTAGGGTTTTATGGTCTCCTTGTTGTTATGATTGCTTTGGATTGGTGAAAAATCTGTAGGAAATTATGACTGTCTATGTCACTATCTATTCTTTTTATTTATTTCCATTTTAGGTTTATTTGGAGCTGTTTTGATGACATGACATATTGTTTATGTTTGTTCTTTTAATTCTTCTGTGCTCTATTTTGTGTGAGAAGTATTTCTGTTCTAACCCATTAGTAGTCTAACTGTACACAGAGTTAATTCATTTTTAATTATGATAATGGTAACCAATCTATAGTAACTCTTAATAGTAGCTAAAATTTGGAAACCAAGGATTGCCCACCTATTGAAAAATGTCTAAACAAATTATAGTGCATGAATGTAATTAAATATTATTGTGCCATAAGAAATGATGAAATAGACATTTTCAGAGGCCACTGAGAGGGTCTTTATGATCATATACAGAACAAAGTGAAAAAAACTTGAACAATTTATATAATGAGAACATTATAGAGAAGCATAACTTTGAAAGACTTTAGAATTCTAATTAATGCAATGATAGACTGTGTCAAAAGGATTGAAGAAGAATCATGTAATGTACCTCAGGAAGAGAGACTTAAAATCCAGATTGAGACATACCTTTTTTGACATCATAAATGTGGAAATTTGTTTTCTCAAACTGTGAGTACTTTTTGTGAATTTTTAAAAAATTGTTCTATTGATTCTGGAGAAGTCAGAAGGAAAGATAGATATTACATATAAAATAAATAAATATGAATTTTTAAAAGAATAAAATCAATTTCATTTTTGCTATTATTTGTCATTTGCCTATGTCTGCTACATCCTTTCTCTAGTTTTATAATTGTAGTTATGAACTTATCAGACATCAAATATAATGAGCGTTTCCATTTGTAAAGTTGAACTTGGAACTTCAAATCTCTGATACATATTACTTTATTTTCCTTTAAAGTATATAATTCAATATATAACTTCTAGAGCTAACCTTTTCCCCATATGTTCACTTCTAGTCTGTCTTCTCTTTTCTTCTGTGTGTTTTTTAAAGTCTTTTCCCTTTCTTTTTTTGACAAAAATCTAACTCTAGCCCCTCCTGCTTTCCCACTCCCCTAATTAAAAAAAGAAAAAACCTTTGAAACAAATACACAAGTAAAACGAATTTCCCCACTATCTTTGTTCAAAAATGTAATTGTTTCATTTTGCATTGTGAGTCCAGCCTTCTCTGTTATTGGTCGCTGTTTTGATCAGAGATCTTAAGTCTTTCAAAAGTTGTTTGTCTTATGATGTTATTAAAGTATGAATTATATTCCTGGTCCAAAAACCCTTGATAAAATGAGGTATTTGTAAAACATTTAGCATTGTCTGGCATCTTTATAAATGTTTATTCCCTTCTCTCTGTAGCCTTCTCTTTCCTGGTTTAGCTCATTTTCTTCTTTAACAAATAGTTCATACAGTCTTCTCAGGTATCATTGAAACAATCCCTTTTGTTGTTTCTTATGGTGCAATAATATCACATTACATTTTTATGCAATAATTTATTTTTTCATTCCCAATGATCGGCACCCCCTTATAATTGCTAGTTTTTTGACATAACAAAAAGTTCTGATATAAATATGTTGGTACATATGGTTCCCTTTCCTCTTTCTTTGTTTTCTTGAGGTATTGACTAAGAGTTATTGCTTTTTAGTGACTTTTTAGGTATAGTTTCAATTTTCTTTCTAGAATGTCTGGACTAAATTGCAGCTCAAACAAGAACATTATTATTATACCTGCTTTCCCACAGCCTATCCAACATTTGTTATTTTTTTACTTTTTACATATAACCTTTAACAATTTTAATTTCTTAATTTGAGAAATGCATTTTCATATCTTTTGGCCACTTATCTGTTGGGGTTAGCTCATGTTCTCATATTTGAATTAGTCCTTCAGTATCTAGTATATCAGACTTTTATTAAAGAATCTTGCTGCAAAGATGTTCTCTATGCAAGATTACAAAACACGCGTCTTCTTCTGCATCACTTCTATAGTACATAGCCCATATAAGGGACAGGTCTAGGCATTATGCTTGAAATAGTGGTAAGAACATTAACTGGTTTTGACACATCTCTTATGGGGAATGATTGAAGGAACTGGATGTATTTTTGGGAATAGGAAACAGTCCCATGATACTCTGTCCTGAGCAAAACACATGTGAAGTACTTTATCCAGTTCTAGATGCTACAGTTTAGGAAAGATATCAATTAGCTGGTGAATGCCCGAGGAAGGAGGATGATCACAATGACACAGAGGCTCAAAATCATGCTTTATTAGATTACTTAAAGATACTTTGGGGACACAATCTTGAAAAGAGAGAATTTAGCAGGGGATATGGTAGATGGCTTTATATTTTCAAGGGGCTGTTAGTGGAAAGAAGTATAACTTTCTATGCTTGGCCATAACAATCATAGCCTCATAAATTTAGAACTGGAGGGAGCCTTAGAAACTATTTGGTCAAATGACCTCATTTTAAAGATGATGAAATGGGGACATAAAGAAATGAAATTATCTATCCAGGGTCATACCACTGATAGTGATGGCATTTGACCCAGGCCAACTCCAAATCTACTTCTGTTGTGCATTACACCACACTAGTATATAATAATAGATGAAAATTGCAAAGATACAAATTTAACCGGATGTAATGAAAAAATTCCTAACAATTTGAGTTGCCCATAAGAGAAACAGTTTCCCTTTAGAGGTGGTAGGTTCCCTCTCTTTGAATGTTTCTGTGCATAGGCTGCATGACAACTTTTCAGGAATTTTATAGTGAGAATTCCTTTGTTGTGTCAATTGGACTAGATTTCTGCTGAAATCTCTAATGCAAATTCTGTGATTTTCCTTCAGTAGTTTCTTCTTATTGCATACAAGCATATTAGAAAAAAATTACTAAAAGCTAAAGCTGTCCAAAAGTGGAATGTACTGCCTCAGGAAATACTGAAGATCTTTGAGGGTTGTGTGACCCTGTATCTGACAAATTATATAGGATGTTCTTGTATATGTATGGGTTATTTCATAGGCTTTTTCAAGAATCCCTGAAGCTTTCAGATCCTCCAGAATATATGTATAAGGGGAAAAACAATAAATATCCTCAAATATTTATTTAGTCAGAAGATATATTTAAAGAAATAGAACTGATGGAAAACAGTTAAGGGAAGCAGATATTGGCACATTCTTATTTAAAAAATCCTAATTAGGGATTCCTAAAAATGGAAAATAGAATTGCCTGTTTTTTGCATAGTAAGATCATAATTATGAGGCTGTGAATAATCACTTATCTGGATATTATAAAATTATTTCATATTTCATGTTGAGATTGGACTATTGATTTCAGATGTCCCTTAAAGCAGAAGAGCAGCCAGAACCAGACATCTTCACCCACTTTCTCTTTCTTCATTCCTATCCCCAATGAAAAGGAGATTTTTCTGCCTTGCAGAAACAAATGCCAATATGTATTCTTTTGATCCCTTCTCCAGTCTTCTCCAGCAGATTGCCAGTCATTATTACCCTCATTCTCACTTTATCTATAATCTTACCCTATCTAATCTCATCAGTACAGAAAATGCCCAGTTGACTCACATGGTGGTTTTTAAATGACTATATTCAAAAGACAAATTAATGAAGGTGGTTTTGGTAATGAGAAACTTCTTTAACTTTACTGAAGATTTTTATCTTAAAAATATGTTTTGTATTTTGGATTCAAAATAGAAGCAACAATTTTGGGTTCCTTCAAAATCTTGCTATCCCATCAAATTCCTTTTCTACAAATTCCAGTTTATTCTGTTAAGATGATTTTTTTAATCAAAAGGTAGGGTAGACCATCTGTATCAAATAAAGAATTAGGGGCCACTAATTCATTCATAAGGATCCCTGAAGGCTGCATATTGACTTAGTTTTAATTTATTTTTATTATTTCATGAAATGTTTCCCAATTATATTTTAATCTGATTTAGGTCACCCTTGGGAAAGTTTTGGGTCACATGGAGCTGAGTGTTTGATATCTCTGTTCTATTCCATACTTGAATTAGAGTCCTGGTAAATTTGGCAAATGATTTGACTATGGAAGAAGTAAAGCTATGCACCAGTTATGTGACTCTGGGCAAAATAAGATTAGTCCCAGTGATTTACAGGATCTCTTCTAATCTATGATTCTATTCTATTACTATTGAGGCATTCTGGACATGTGACAGTTGTTACCTTTGCCTGAAACTATTTTAACATGCCAATGATCTCTTAGATTAGATTGTTAGATTTTTAAGAATCCTTGTTCTTTAGATTATAAATTCTTTGGGGACAGGGACAGATTTTTTTTGTTGTGGATTTTTTTTCCATACTTATATCCCCAGAAATTAGTCTGATGCCTAGAATGTAAGCACTTAATAAGTGTTTGTTGAGTGGCTTACTTTTTGGAATCTCTTCTCTACATTTTTACCTGTATCCTCTTTTCTTTCTGGCTTATATGATACTACTATCTCCTGATTCTCCTCTAATCTCTCTGACTACTTCTCCTTTGCTGATGCTTCATCTTTCTAGTATCCAGTAAACATGGGTAACTTCGAAAGCCCCATAGTTTCTCCTGACTGTAGTCTTGTATCATCAACTAACTTTTTTACATCTCAAACTGAATTTCTTATAATTTCATACTCAGCAAGGCCAAATAGAACTTATTCTCTTGACCCCTTAAGCCACCCCAATTTCCAAATTTCCCTTTTATTCTTGAGGATAATTCTCCTAGTCTAGCATATTCATAATCTTCATATTGTTAGCTACATCTCATTCACATTTGCACTACATATCCAGTCTGTTGTCAGTTTGTTTTCAACCATCACAATATTTTTCCATATGTGTCACCACCTGAGCTGTCTTTTTTTTCACTTCTTCTTTGTCTATCACAATAATCATTAATTTGTTATCCTTCTCTCAAATCTTTCCCCACTCCAACCATCCTCCATTTAGCTGCCAAATGAAAATCCATGTCATTTCCCTAAATTAGTCTTTCACAACATTGCTCTTTCCTACCTTTCCAGTCTTAGAATTTATTTCCCTCTAAAAACTTGGCAACTTCTTTACATTGTCTTACATGCTATTACACACACACACACACACACACACACAGAAAACTTCATCTTCTGATTACCTGCTTTTTTTTACTTCCCCCATTCCTGGAATGCTTTCCTTTTTCATATAAGTAATGGTAAATTTTATTTACTATTTCTTGCACTTGTTTGACATCATGTCAATGTCAGTTATTCTTTTTATTGTCTTTAAGCTTTGGAAACCCTAAACCTATCTTTAAATCATCTGTTTTAAGAATTAAATTTTGGCTGTATTCTGTTGGTTATGGTATTGATAGATTGGAGCCATGTTTCAAATCCATACAATACTTATGGTCAGCTAAATGGTACAGTGGATAGATAGAGATATGACCCTGGAGTCAGGAGGACAGACTTCAAATCTGGCCTCAGACATTTGATATTTACAACCCATGTGACCTTGGGCTTAACCCTGATTGCCTTGCATCTGGGGCCCTCTCCAGTTATCTTGATTCACATCTGGCCACTGGACCCAGATGGCTCTGAAAGAGAAAGTAAGGCTGGTGATTTAGCACAGCTCCCCCTCTCTCAAATCTAATTCACTTGTTTGTCATGGCATCACCTCCCTGATGTCATGATCTTCTTTGAAAATGAAGGACAAACTTCATGTATAAATGAGCCATTGGGTCTTTTGTTGTTGTTGTTGTTCAGTCATGTCTGATTCTCCATGATCCTATTTGGGGTTTTCTGGGCAAAGATTTTAGAGTGACTTGCCATTTCTTTCTCCAGTTCATTTTACAGATGAGGAAACTGAGGTAGACAGGGTTTAGTGATTTGTCATGGGTCACATAGCTGGTATGGGTTTGAGGCCAGACTTGAATTTACAATGCTGAATTTTCCTGATTTCAGGACCAAGACTTCAGGACACTCCATACCCTGTGCCATTTAGCTGCTCCATTGTGTCTTATAAAATGAATCTAATGCTGTCAGCAGACAGTGGCTACTCCATAATTGATATGGAGAATATGTATTGCAAGGTAATGGAAAATAAAAGTTAGCAGCATGGATGGAGACTAAATTATGTAGGCTCTTTAATACTAATACTAGGAAAATATCCATGTGTTTTTGGTGAGTGATAAGGTAGAAACAATGTTTTAGGAAAAATAATCTGACACAATAGACATTGTGGAGAGCAAATTGTACAATAGAAGCTGGAGGCTAGGAAGCTAGTGAGAAGGCCCTCACAAGGTAAATAGGTACAAAAGGACTTGAACCAGCTAAATAACTATGGGAAGTATGAAATCCAGGATTTGTAGAGTCAATATTTTGAAGTACCAGTTGCCAGAATAAGACATTCCTTCTCTCAGCTCTGAGCATTTTTTCTATGCCCCATGACTCGAATGTTCTCTCTCCTCGACATGACATCCCTGGCTCTCTTCACATCTCAGCTAAAATTTCACCTTCTATAAGAAGATTTTCCCAACCCCCTGCACCTTAAAATTAATGCCTTCCTTCTGTTGATTATTTCCTATTTAACCCATACATACATATATACATACATACACACATGTACATCATGTACCTATTTGTTTGTTGTCTCCCTCAATTACACCACCCCTCGAGGCTAGATAATTTCTTCTGCCTTCCTTTTTAATCTCTAAGCTTAACACAGTCTAGGACATAGTAGGCATTCAACAAATTCTTAATTGATTAAGTGACTACCTGTACTCTCCTAGCATGATAGCTTCATGGACATGACAGTAAAGAAGACCAAATACTTCTCTTATGGGAGATTTTGAAAGTGAATCAGAAAAACCTGTCTAGTTCTTATCTTCCCTATTGTAATAATACCTAATATTTTTATGATACTCTAAGTTTTACAGAGCATTTTTGTATATTGCCTTATTTTATATTCACAATAATCCTGGTATGTAAATACTTTTATTATCACCTTTTACAAATAAGAAAACTGATAGTGAGAGAAGTTAAGTGGCTTGCCCAGGGTCCTACATCTAGAAAGTGTCTAAGGCAGTATTCAAATTCATGTCTCCTTTACTACAGTTCTAGCATGCTATCCATGCTATACCACTTAGCTGCCTTGCCTAGTACCATGATTTGTCCATGTTGAGTATATGATCATTGATAAAAATGTTGAATTATTATTTTTATTATCACCATTATCATCATAATCCTTATTTTTATTAGGTCTGGATCTGTGATTGTGATTTCATATGTAGAGAGCTTCCTGATTTGAAAACTTCTACTAATTCAGATATGCTGTAATATATAGTCTCAGAGATTTGAATCAATTAACTCTTTAAAATTTGCTGCTTTTTGAATGTTAGCACATGGTAAAATCATCCTGGTCATTCATTTCTTATTGAACTCAAAGAATTACTTTTCATTCTACTTCTCAAATGAACAATTTTTAAACTAAAATAAAGCATTTTAAGGAATTCAGTGGGTTGGAACAACTAAGATTATTAAAAGTATGACAAATAAGACCTATGAGGAAAAGTTAAGGGAATTTGTATTATTTAGTCTTGGGATGGGAAGTCTATAGGGTAACAATAATGATATTCCACAATCAAAGGGATGTTTCATGGAAGGTAGATTATGTCTTTTTTTCTAATTTCACCAAAGATAAAACTAATACGAATGGGTATAGGCAGCAAAATATGAGATTGTGGTGAGATCTACCACTCAGTTGCCAAAGTGATTTATCTAAATTACAGTTCTGTTCATGTCAGCCCCCCCCCCCATTCCATAAACTCCAGTGACTAATTCTATTCCCTCTTTGCATTTTCTAAAACAGACCCAGAGAAATTAACTGATTTGTCTAAGGATGCCTAGAGAGTAAGGGCAGGGCCAGTTTATTATTATCTGAGGTCCTCTTTGACTCCAGGTGCAACATTAATTCCACTAAACAACTCTATCTCTTGCTGCATTGTTGTTTCAACAATTTGGGCAAGAGCATAAGTAGACTTCAGGGAAATAGGTTCCCAAGTAGGGAAGGGGCCCCTCTACTCAGACCCTATGTGGGACTAGGGTTGGGGGGAATCTACTATTACCAATCAAGAAATTTCACCTTTGTTTCAGGTAACTCAGGCAATCAGTAAATATTTATTAAGCATCTACTATATATAAGGCTCTGTGCTTATTGCTGTAATACAAAAAAAAGGCAAAAGACAGTTTCTGCCCTCAGGGAGTTTACAATCTAATGGAGTAAACAAATAGCAAATACTTTGTACAAATAAACTATATGCAGAATAAATAAAAAATAATAAACAAAGGAAAGACAACTAGAATTAAGATGGATTAGAAAAGATTTTCTGTAGTTAGTGAGATTTTAGCTGGGACTTGAGGAAACCAAGAATCAGAGATGAAGAGGAAGATCATTCTATGCAAAAGGGATAGACAGTTAAAATGACAAGAATTAAGAGATGGAGTATCTTGTTCAAGATTTTCGCAAGGAACAGCAAAAAGTTTAGTGTTGCTGGATCAAAGAGAGTGTGGGGGATTGTAAGGTTTAAGAAGACTGAAAAGACAGTAGGGAATATGGGAACAGGTTATGAATGGCTTTCAGCTTTAAACAGAGGATATTATATTTGATCCTCGAGGTAAAAGGAAGTCACCAGAGTTTATTGAACAGGGAAGTGACTTGGTCAGACCTATGTTTTTTGATAATTACTTTGATAGCTGAGTGAAAGATGGACTAAAGTGAATAGAGACTTGAGGGAGGCAAACCAAATAGGAGGCTATAACAACAGTCAATGTATGGAGTGATAAGATCATGGATCAAGGTGGTGGAAGCATCATAAAAGAGAAATGGGAATATGTGAGAGATCTTGCAAAGATAGGCCTTGCCCCCTCTGTATCTCTAGTTAAGAAATGTAATCACATTCTCCTAATACATCTAAATTAGAATATGATAAATTAGAGTACAAACAACAACACTAAATTTGGAAGGAGATCACTTCCAGCTAAGGGTATAGAGGATCAGGGAAGATTTTATAATTGTAGCTATAATATCTGTGTGTGTGTGTGTGTGTGTGTGTGTGTGTGTGTGTGTGTACATGAAGATATCCATATATGTGTATGTATAATATATATGCATATTTATATCCGTATATGTGTATACCTATATTTATATATATGGAAATTTAGATATGTATATGCAGATATACAAATATAGCTATATATTAATTTATATGTATAGATAAAGATATATCATCACTTTCATCAACACATCTATTAAAATACTTGGAAGAAATCAACACAATTTTATGAATAGGAAGATTAATTTTATATTGATTTCCACTTCTCCTTCCCAAGGATTCCTTAGTTTCCAGAAGTGAAAATAATTTGATTTTTAAAGTGCTAACTAATACCACTAGGGAATTCTCATCACTGCAAGATGAAAGTTAAATGCCCCTTAAAGAGTTGAGATTGTAGTGACTGAATTATAATCTACGAAAAAAAACCATAAAATGAAAATTTTCTAATAAAATGAATATAAAATTATGATCTATTATATTTATAATGAGAAATGAGCTACTAATTTAATGAGCTACTTGAAACCCCATTTTAGGGTATCGTCATACATCTGCATGGATGTCAACCTGTATTGAAGAAAATTGCCTAGGGATTAAACTATAAATCAGCAAGTATTTTCAAGTATATAGTGAACACTGCATTTTAGGGAAATTCAGGAAAAATCATAAAGCAGGGTTCCAAGAGAAGCTAAAACTTGTCTGAAATGTCTTATCTCATGCTCAGAGTTAATGGTTTGGAGGTCTGTGTATACCACAGAAGACTGGAAGTAGAAGGGCTCTTCCAGAGGTCATTTTGCACATCACTTGCTTTCCCATCTCTCACTTATTGATCATAATTTTAAAAATCATTCACAGATCATACCAACATCTTACTTAGCAATCTGCATTCTGTAACAATGTTCATTATTGAGGAATAAAATAGCTAAAATCTTCTAGTAGTCATTGGGTTGAATAGTGAAGAGTAACTGCTCCCTTGATTCTGTCATAGTCTCAGCCACAAGACATATCAGCTTCTTTCTCATGTCAAGTGCTCTATATTTAATTATGTAAGTTTTCTTCAGTGACAACTGTCTAGGATAAGACTGAGCTGGGCCAATGTCATGCAAAGTGAAGGGGAATGCTGGCAATTGACAAGTTACTTTTGTCTACAAGACAGTATAAATAGGCCAAAAAAAATCAACAGGGCCTATATTTTTCATCACAATTTTTTAAAAATATTGATTGAATTAACCAGAAAACTGGTTTTTAAATTGTCTCTTTGTGGTCTCATAGGAAAGGGTTAAAATACATCTGAACAAAGGATATTGTTTTCTCATCTTGTTTTTTCTTTTTGGTTTATTTATGTTAGGAGTTAGATTATAAACCCTGTGAAATTGAGAAAAATGTTGCTAAATGAAAAATCTTCCTCTGGATTCTTTTCAATTTGAATGAGGGTCAGCAGGGAACTTTGAAATGAAATAAAATGAAAAGATGGCAAGAGGTAAAACTTAGATTCCTTCAAAGAGAATCAGTGTTTGGATTATACTGCAAGAGAAAAAATTCCTTAAGGATGTGATTACTGAGTTTCTAGGAATGAATAATCTTTGAAAAATTGTTCAAAAAAAGAGTATCCACAGAACTCAGAAAGTCAAATGCTGTTCTTATTGCTAAATATAAAAGCAAAAATAGTGGAATTTGCAAACTGTTTGCCAGTGAGCTTTACTCCAATAACTTACAATGTTTTATATAATATATTATTAAATGGATGGCTGGTGAACATTTAGAGAAGGAAGTGGTTATCATCAGCAGTCAACATGGTTTCATCAAGAACAGATTTTAACAATTCATTTCACTTCCTCTTTTCACAAGGTGACAAGGTCAGTTGATCAAGAGAATGCTTTAGATAAAGAATACATCATTTTTTGGCAATGCATGAGATGTGGACAAGTTGGAGAAGTTAAATTAGATAATATTATAGTCAAACAGATTTATAATAGGTCAAATGATCAACCCAAAGAGTAATCAGTAACAGAATCCATGTCAGTCATGACTTGGACAATGGCACAAAAGACATGTCTATTAAGTTTCCATATCATTTGAAAATAAGAGATTGCCCACAAATTGGCTAGCAAAATCAAGATTTAAAAACTTCTTTACAAGTTAGGATGATAGACTAAGTCTAATATGATTATATTTAATTGGGATAAACATAAAGTTCCACATGGCTTCAAAAATTCAACTACATAAATATAAAATGGAGAACATATGACTAAATGCAAAAAAAATCTGGAGATTTTAGTGGATTACCAATACTCAATGTGATTCAATAGTAATAAAGGTAACCATGATGACCAGGATGATTTTAGGCTGCTTCAAGAAAGAGACAGGTGATTGCTACATTGCACTCTTTGCTCTGATCATATCAAAACTAGAATATTTATTCAGTTCTGGGTGCCATATCTTAGAAGGCAAGAGGAGGCCCACCATTATATAATATTAAGGATGGTAAAAGGAACTAGAGATCATAGACATGAATAAAATAAGCCAGGTATAGCATAATCTGAGTCATATGCTAAGCACACCAGTATATATATATATATATATATATATATATATATATATATATATATATATATATGTATGTATGTATATATATATAGCCTGAAGAGGATAAAGCTAGAATGAGCTGTTACAGGACCAATGAAACTACCAATAAAAGACTTCAAGCAGGAGCTGAGTGATCACTTATTAGGGGCACTGCTTTCAGGTTTGAGTGTGGGATTGAATTCAATGACCTCCAAGGTCCTTTGTTGTTGTTGTTTGGTCCATCATTCTCAAAGAAGATTGTGACATCAGGGAGGTGATGCCATGACAAGCATATGAATTGGATTTGATTTGGAGGTACTATATTAACTTACCAGCCTTACTTTCTCCTCCAGAGCCATCTGGATCCAATGACAGATATAAATTAGGATGACAGGAGATGACCCTGGCAGCAAGGCAATCAGGGCTAGGTGACTTGCCCAAGGTCACACAGCTATTAAGCGGCAAGTGTCTGAGGCTGAATTTGAACTCCATCTTCCTGACTCCAAGACCAGTGCTCTATCCACTCTGCCATCTAGCTGCCAACTAAAAATTATATGACTGTGCTTTACAGAATTAGAGGTGATAGTCTAATTAGGTTACTAGAACTTTGTTACTGTCTCACCCATTCCATTGAATTGAATGTCTATTTATTCTGTACCTCAGTTTTTCTAATGGATATGACCTCAAGTCTCCTTTGATTTAAATAGAGTAAATATATTATGAACTATTCCCAGACAATCTTTTTTGCTTTTTTTGTCCCTCCCTAAAACTCCTCTAAGTAATTTTAAGTTAGAGATTGTGTCTTGGATCTCTAGAGAAGTGAGTAAAAGGATCTTGGACATCAATTCAAGTTCTCAAGATAACAATTCATATGAAGTTCAGGACAGCCATGACTTCAACCCACAAAAAATTAAAAATAACACAAATAACACAAAAACTATCAGCAACACATAAATGAGTGTTTTCTTCTCCTGAGATCTGCCATAGGTTCTTCTATAAGTCTTTAGGCTTACAATACCACCCCAGGGTTCTGGATTCCCTTTGGAAGGGAAACTATCTTCATGTTGACAAACTGATGAGTCTCACTTTCATCCAGAGGACTCATGAAAGCCCCCAACTTAATATAGCTAAAAAGCATGAACTCCATCCAAAATAATATGGACTTAGAATTGCTTGAAAAGCAACTCCCTTCCCATCAGACCTGAATTGTCCAAATAATTCACAGTAATTACAAAGGACAAGTTCTGTTTTTTCTTATTGTGGTTCATTCACTTGCTGTGCCTCCAGTTCCAGAGTCTGGAATAATGACTAAGGTAGTAATGAGTCTAGGTAACTTTGCATTCTTTCATAACATTAAAGCTTTACAGACTTTCAATATTGCTTCAAAAGCATAGGATTGGGGCAGCTAGGTGGCGCAGTAAATAGAGCACTGGCCCTGGAGTCAGGAGTACCTGAGTTCAAATCCGAACCTCAGACATTTAATAATTAGCTAGCTGTGTGGCCTTGGGCAAGCCACTTAACCCCATTGCCTTGCAAAAAAAAACTAAAAAAAAAAGCCTAGGATTCAGTAATCACTAGAATTTGACTATATGCATCCCTCTCTCCATAGCTGTAGTCTCAACCTTTTGAGGTGATTCTGCTGCCTCTCCAGGACTAAGGACAGGAACCCAGGGTCCAAGGGTTCTCTTAACTATCAATCAGCCAATCAATTAATAGTAATTTATTGTTGTTGTTCAGTCATTCAGTCATGCCCAACTCTTTGTGACCTTATGGATTCTAGGACACCAATAGCATTTATGGGGTTTCTTGGGAAAGATACTGGAGTGCTTTGCCATTTCCTTCTTCAATGGATTAAGGCAAAAAGAAGTTGATTGACTTGCTAAGGGTCACACAGCTAGTAAGTTTCTGAAGCAGGATTTGAATTCAAGTCTTCTTGACTCCAGGCCTAGCATTCCATCTGCTGAATTACTTAATTACCCCTAACAACACTTATGGTGTGATAAATATTGACAGTGTCAAAGAAAAGGAAAAAAAATCAGTCCTTGTGTTCAAGGAACTCATGCTAATGGAAGAGGAGTGGGGAAGGAGCAGAGAAAATATGAAAATACCTGTTATATATAGCATAAATATACAGTAAATGAAAGGATTTCTTTAGGGGAGATGTCTACAGGAAGCATGTGGGTAAGAGTGCATGCCCCTGTCCCAGGGCAGTTATTAGTGGTGCTTGGGTGGGTGGACAGAGGCCATTTGTGTGATAATTGCTTTTTGATCTGAGCTCAACTTTTTCATATTCTCTCCAGAGATTTGTTAGCTCTCTTTCCTAGGCTCAGCACAAGGATTGAGTCAAACCCAACTGAAGTCAACCCATAATGAGATTCAGGCATTGCCTTTAGTGAGATACCATGCATGGGCTAACCAGGACCAGAGGGCATGCCTACACCCTTTGTAGGGAACTGAACCAACCAAAAATGGCTCTGCTCTTTGTAAACTCACTAAATTGAAGAGCAAGAAACTTGGTCAATCCTATTACAAAAACTATAAGACCACACAAATTCCTGAGTCAAAAGATTCTCTTTAAAAACAAAATGCTATGAAGAGCTACTTTTTTTAAGAGTACATTTACATACTCTAATAATCTATTGAATTCATGATACATAATAATAATAATAGTATTTATATATTCCTTTGAGTTTTACAAAGTACTTCACAAATATTATTTCATTTAATCTTCACATCAACCTTGGGAAATAGATGGGAATATTCTCTTTACAGAGTAGTCAACAGAGGTCAAGTGAATTGCCCAGAGTCACAGGGCAAGATTTGAACTCATGTGTTCCAGACTCCAAAGTAAGCTCCAAGGTGTACCTTCAACATATGATCGTGAAAAAACTGAGTCACTAACTAGGTGTTGGTTGACTGGCCAGAAGTCACACAGTTATAAATAGAGACAGATTTTTTTGACTCCAAACCCTTCTTGTCCTGTCCACATCTCTGTGGGTTATGCTGCATATAATCCAGGAAGAAGCAGAAGATAAACCAGGACAATTTTTGCAGCTTCAAAGCTATAGAAAAGCAATTAACAACTCGAGAAGTTAATTGTGACAGAGCTACCTCTTGTAACAATTGCTAACGCCCCTTGAGTGGGTGATGATTAATGTTATTCTGCGGGGTAAATACTGTGAATTAATATCCTCCCCTGTTGTGTGTGTGTGAGTGTGTGTGCATGTGTGTGTGTTTGTATGTGTGTGTGTGTTTAACAGTATTGCTTACTATTCAGTTTTTTTTAATTAAAACATTTCGTAGAGAGGTTTTACCTATTTTTTAAAGATTATGATGAGAATTCCTAGTGCTTGTACCAACAGAGACATTAGGTACGGATCATGTTGAATTTTAGAATTAAATGAATGTGTTCACTCAGATGACCAAAACCCTTCCTCTTTTGGGGGTTAATGGCTTTTCCCTCTTCTTTTTAAGTCAATGAGTTTTGTTTAATAAAGTTGAGAATTCGTTCACAGGGCCTTATAAACATGTGTTATTAGATTTTAAATCTGTTTTGAAAGTGCCTCTCTCCTACTCCCTCCTAGTAAAGTGACCTTTTTAAATGGAGGGAAGTAGGTTTAGATGACAGTCGTGATAAATGCGGTCATGTTCACTCAATAAAATAAGGCCCAGTGCATTTGAGGATAAATCAGTGAAATGTACAGCCCCACCTGTCTGTCTCCATCATTCATTTCCACTGTCACTTTCCCAGTGGCTGATGGATCACAGTTGCTGTAAAATTAGACAGCCTTTAATCTCATTTCATCCTGATTAGCTTCTCTTTACCCTTTCCCTCTAACTCACTGACTGACACGCTAAAAACTCACACTGGGCTGTATTTGAGCGTGGAGTACAAACTTCTCCTCAAATACCTTTCTCAAAAGGGTGAGACAGGTGTTCACCTTTGCTGAAATCTGCAGAGGACCACGGGTATATCAGTGTCATTTTAAGAGCTATCAATAAACATAGAAACCAGGGCTAGATTAATCAGAGTGCTAATCTTGAGGGCCAGCCAACATATTTGAAACATTTTCCTATAGGTTTGAATCAGAAATAACATAATTTACTTTCATAAGGCTAAAAAATGGAATCCAAATAAAATAATTTTTAAACAAATTTGAGAATTTTTCCCCTTTTTCAAATGATTTTCAAGATCTTCCAAGTCATCATAAAGATACAGAAATAAGATTCAAATATTCTCATTCGACAATGTAACTTTCATGATTTTAAAATAATAATATTAATTTGACTACATATGAAGATGACAGTAGGTAACCTTGAGGCTTACTCCCCTTTCCCTTACTATGAAGGGTTTGTAATTGGTCTTAGTTTTTTCATGAAATTTAACAATAGGTACATTTGAATGAAAATAAAAATTATTTATTTATTTTTCACCTCAGTAAAACTATGTTTGCTCAGAAAGGAAAAAATTAAAACCACAAGCTATAGAAAAAGAGTGGTTATAGTTTTATAGGGCTCAGTACTTTTTGATAAACTTGCCCTGAGGTTAAAAGAAGGGCAAAATGATTTTTTTCTTTCATAGAGGATTTCCTGTATTTAGCTGATAGAAGTTTTAAGTAATATACATGAAGTAATGGGCATAAAATGAGGTGGTGACAGCTGATGGTCCATTTCCTAATTTGTGGAAGATTTTCTTAAAATCTGATTATGGGAATGTGCTCCATTTCTTCAGAGTGATCCTTGAGAGCACCTTCTATTTTTCTAGGATGCTCCCCAAATTTAATGAAAAGAATAGGGAAAAGGATAGTCTACTGCACAATTAAAACATGAATGAGACATTCATGTCCTGATTCACTATCTATTCATTTCTAGGGCTAAGAATTATGAATTGACCAATGTTGAGCTAATATTAAAAGACTCAAAAGGTCTTTAGCACCTCTATGATCAAATAAAGATCTGATCCTTTACACTTGTGTACAATTTCTAAAACACTTTCACAGCTGTTCTCTTTTCATGGTTCCCAAGAAGGGAAGCAAAGTGGTTCAGTGGCTAGAGGGCCTTTCTTGGAATCAAGAAGTCCTGGAAACAAGTCCTATCTGTAATATAAACTGACTTTCTGACACTAGGTAAATCACTTAACCTTTTCATGCCATAGACAATTCTCTAAGAAGGCCTAAAATGATCCTTGATCTACCCTAAGGAAGCCTGAGAGTTCTCTTCACCCAATGAAATCACAAAAAAGGCCCTTATGTAGTAGAAAAGGAAGATATTTTTATCACATTTTATAGAGAAGGAAAAGCAAGCAAAGCAATTTACCCAAGGTAACAAAACATTGAAATCGAGATTCAAGCCCAAGTGTTAGTGCAAAGAGCTTTGATTCTGTAGTTAGAAGTTGTTGTTGTTGTTTAGCTGTGTCTGATTTTTCAAGACCCCATTTGGGGATTTCCAAGATAATGGAGTTGATTGCCCATTTCTTCACCAGTCCATTTTACAGATGAGGAAACTGAGACAAATAGAGTTATGTGACGTCCTCACAGCTAGAAATTGTCTGAGGTCGAATTTGAACTCAGCCCTAGTACTCTATCCACTATACCACCTAGTTGCCTCAGTAGCCAGAGGACTTGGGTTCAAATGCTGCCTCTGACACATCTACTACTGTGATCTTGAGCAAATCACTTCCCTTCTCCAGGCTTCAGTTTCCTCATGAAAAATGGGGGAGATCATAGTAATGACCTCTGAAGTTTCTTCCAACCCTAAGTCTATGGATTTTTAAATTCAGATCACCCTCAAAGTTACATCAATGTTCTATGTTCATGCATTTTTTCTGTGCTCTGATAATAACATTTTCTATATTTTTCCCATAATGAACTTTGTGGAAAACCTTTTCATGCCTCACACAAACATCAGCAAAGCATTATCAGAGAGGTTGTGGCCATTTTATAAATAGATAAACTAAGTATTCAAAGGATCACCAATGTGATCCCTGATGTCTATTGCATGGCTTTACACTAAATAGATGGCACCATAATTCATCATTATCTGCATTCCTTATCAGTACATTTTCACAAAATCAAATGTACTTTACCAATTGCTTCTCCTGGGCTGGCTTCTTCCAGATCACAAACTGAAAATTTCAGTTAACTAAAAACACTCCTTGCTTGTTCAATGTTGCCAGGGGACAAGGAGTCACAAATCCTATGGCAAGAAGCTTAACGAAACACATGGACCCGCTCGATCCTTAGATGCTACAATTTTAATAGCAAAATGAACACCTCTCTTCTTGTTTTTATTTTCATTTGTTATCCTGCATAATTGCATTTTGGGAAAAAATAAAATATAATAAAACAAAATGAGATGAGAGATCTATCACCTAAAATAATCCAAGTTTGAGAAATTACCTTTTTCCCTTCTCTCTCTCTCTCTCTCTCTCTCTCTCTCTCTCTCTCTCTCTCTCTCTCTCTCTTTGGCATTGGCAAAAGAGCACAAAGTAAGAGCTGGCCCTGAGTCATATTGATTTCCCACTGCACTGGTTTCCTAAGTGCTCTGTTGATCCGTGACAAACAATAAGTTCCCTGCCTGTACATCCACATCACCTCCCCATTTGTCCTCACCTAGATTTAAGGTGCCCATATGATGAGCTGAACAAGGACATCATTTTTCTACTGGTGTCACTGGGCCAAAGCCTCTGCATAGAGCATGATAACTAATGCTGGGCAAGTATGCATCGACTATACGATATGATGGTAACAGAATAACAGAGTAACCATACACATCACGACAGGGGCAAGTCTGTGTATTGTATCCCTGCATAGGAAAAGCACATGAAAATGAATTTGGAGGAGCTAGGTTTTCTGCAGTATCTAAAGAGCCCTTTCTTCCCTCCCACTATCACCATCAGAATTTTTTTTTAAAAAGGAGAAAACAGTGTATCTCTTTGACTTTGCTGCCACAGTTTTGATCTTTGTCACAGAAGAGTTCCTAAGTAGATAGATAGAAAATGTGTGATTGTGCTGCTAATGGCATTGTACAGGAAATTAAGCGTATACATTTGGAGAAGGCATTAAATCAGCAGGACCTTAATTTAAAAACTTCAAACTGTATGGAAATGCAGCTTGTTCATTGCTGTGGAATAGAAAGCTACCAAGCACCCTGAGTCTGCTTATGGAAAGCATGCCAGCAAAAAGCAGGCTAGGATGAGTATCTTAACAGTTTTCAATGTATATTCAAGGTTACAATAACACAATATTTCCCAGGAAATGCTGCCCCTTTCTGGTCACTGTGACATACCTGTCATCCTTCTCTCCCTCCCCACAAAAAAAAAAAATGCCACCTATGTATTAGGTAGATAGGGTACGAATTAAGTGAACAAGTGACTAAAAGGAGTTGAGAAAGTATAGAAGCAGAAGCTGGCGGTTCTGCAGCAGTTTGTGGAATAACATTATGTAAAATTCATCAAAAGGGGCTGGATCTGAAACTGCTGTCAACACACCACTGATCCCCTGTGTACATAACTTGGGATTGGCACATACCCTGCTTTACTGCCTCCTGCTTCCTTCCGCTGTTTGTAGTTTCAGATTTTGCATGCCTTGATTAAGGCAAATAACGGGTGTGCCAAGCTATCAAATTCTAAGATGGAAAATGATATACATCTTGGTGGTGGTTTATTTTTTCATCTTTTTTTTCTCCACAGTTATGCCCTATAACAGTGCCCATCACTGTGTGGTAGAAGTGGAAAACTTCTTGTTCGTGTTGGGAGGAGAAGACCAATGGAATCCGAATGGTAACTATCTATGATAACATGGAACTATCCCCTTCCTTACTTGGTTCTGTAAATGTGCCTCTGAGGAGCCCCGAGGAATAGAGCAGTCAGGCTTTGTGCCTCTATCTTGGGGGTCAATCACTGAACTAGCTGAGAGCACATCTACCATGGCATTGATATTCTATCTGGGGATTTCACTTCTCCACAATGTTCCCTGACCCTGCATTCTTTCCCTTTCCCTTGAGAAGTGCTACCACCATCAGCCACACATATTCTCTGGAGTAAAGGTATCAAACAAGCAGCTGTTAAGAATTTTAATCATTTTCATGTTCTTCACATTCTTATTGAAATAAAGTAGTGACAAGAAGTGAACACTTTTTTTTTCCACATCTTCTTCCAAATGGTTTCAGCTGAAGGTTCTTTCCAGCATTAATTATAAACTTATAGCTCTAGAACTGAAAGGGATTTCAGAGGTCATCTAGCTTAATTCCCTTATTTTACAGATGGAGAAACTGAGGCTCAGGAAGCTCTGTGACTTTTCCAAGGTCACAGAGAGGAACCATCAGAGGTGGGATTCAAATCCAAAATTTTTGTTCACTTCTGAAGTGACTGATCTGTTTTAGTGGCTATAGCTTTCATGCTGCTCACACAAATTGTCTCCAGGTTCCCTTTTTTATGTGTTTACTTCATAAATTTACTTCAAAGAGAAATTAAGTAATTTTACATGCTTCTGAGCTAAACACACAGAGAACACTATGCCTTTCAAAAGACAAAATTATCAAGATATTGTTTCAAAGCTCTCACATGAAGAAGGAGCTGCCTTTGTAGCAGTCTGTGTAACAGAGACAATTATGACTGAGAAACCATAAAACAGCTTGCAGGTACACATTTTTGCTTTAAAACCCCAGAACATCCAGATGAAATTACATATACTGCATATATTTTATTGTGAATGCGCCATTTCAGCATCTGCACCAAACCAAATTATAGAAAATTGTTACATCTGTTCACTTCCCAAAATCTTAAAGAAAACCAATCCCCATTACCCTCTAGACCATTTCTTTTGAAAGTGGGAAAAAATGGGACAGCCTTTGGAGAAAAACCCTTCAGCCTTATTGTCAAATCTCTTCTGATGCTGGCAGGAGGTTGGGCTTGGTATCCTCTGAATATGAGATACATTTTCATGTGGGGCAGGTTGGATTTGAAGCCGGAGCATTTCGGATATTGATAGCCTCTCTGCTGAGTTATCCCATTAATGATGGATTTGATGCATTACCAGAAAATTGACAGGAATATCATCCACTTTAAGCACTCCACTTAGCTACTGCACAAGTTATCCTGCCTTTGAACTGAATGGGGTATTTCATGACTGCACACATACACTCCAAGTAAGGGATGTCATCAAGTGAATCACACTTAGGGCTTTACAGTCTGTTCCTTTTGTCACCTGGATTAAAAATAAAGCGTGACAATGGAATAGCATGGCCAACTAATGGAGAAATTTTTTAAATCATATTTCAAAAGATAACTAACAAACCTGAACTCTGCCAATTATACCAGGACATATTTTTCAGGGATAAAATTGAAATATGGTCAACCTTCTATCACCTAATATAATGCAATGAAATCCCCAAAACAAATATAGGAAATTAAGTGCCTGAAGCAAACTATGCTATGCCCCATCCTCCCATCTTTCTTAACCCTTAATTCATACCATATTTTTCATATGTAGCAAATATGAAGAAGCCATCCTAAAATTTACCTTAATTTTCTTTTACAGAAAGGAATACTTAGAATAGTTATTATTTTAATTAAGAGAGCTGTTATACATTTTAACAGTTTCACTATTACCCCCTTTCCATCCTACCCCAGTGGCTACAGCTAAGCTTAGAAATCATCCATCAGATTCCAATCTCTGTCTCTGTATTATTATTTCAATGACCTTGGAAAATTCACTTCCCTTTTTCTGGATCTTTTTTATTCATCTCTTAATAAAGTGAGGGTGGGGAGAAGTAAAGGGAAAGAGACTATGATGTCTATGCTCTAACACTTACCAACTATAACATCTTATTGTCCTGTGAAAAATAGCTGATTTAACTTTCTGTGCCAACAGGGTATGGTGACTAGGTCATGGTATTTGGAACATGAAGAACTGGATTCAGCTCCTATCTCAGATACATAAGCAAATAGGTGATATAAGAAATGGAATGTTGAAGTTGGAGTGAGAAAGTCTTGAGTTCAAATCCAGTCTTAGGCACTTAGTAGCTATGTGATGGACAAGGCACTTGACTACTCTGTGCCTTAATGGTCTCATCTGTAAAATGGGATTAATAATAGCCCCTATCTCCCAGGGTTGCTGCAAGGATAAAAATGAGATAATGTTTATAAAGTGCTATACAAATGCTAGCTAGTTTTAGTTATTCTTAGAGATCATGACCCAGAGCAAATCATCAAATTTTTCAATGCCTCATTTTTCTCACATATAAAATGAGCAGGTTGGTGCTGATGGCTCTAAGATTTCTTCAAGATCTAAGTCTGTCATCCTCTGAGAAAAATCAACCAATTTGAGATCATTTAAGGTATTTCTTAGAACAGTAAAAATATAGCTGAAAAGGTTTTTAAAAATATATCTATAACTCTTATGTGCATTTGTCAAACTTAAGACTCTGCCTACCCACTTTCACTTCGCCATATCCTACTCCCCTAATCAAGGCAGCACTGGGGAGGGAAGCAGTGAACAAAACCAAAACTACTAGTATTGTGAACATCTCCTGGTGAATATTAAATCATTACTGAATTATTGAATCTGCATGGAAACTGTTTCTTTTCCTCTGACTGAGGATTCCTGATAGTCCTGCTGTCACTGATATAACTCCTCATTTAAATGGCTATTGGAGGGGCTAGCCATCTCCAAAATGTGTCAGTTTGATTTTGAAATTTTATCTTTTGAGCCAATTCACAGGCTATGCGTGACAAGTGATGTGCACCTTCATACAGGGCTGAGCTGAGCTAAATAGGGACTGAGCTCTTTTAAACTGAGTTATTTGAATAAATTGGAACCATCTTTCAGAATCCCCAGGAAGGAGATCCATTGGGAGCTCTGGCTTCCACAGTTTCATCTGATGCAATGAGAAACCCTAATTTTCAAAATAAGAACTCACCTTTGTTCCTTAATATGGGAGCATCTCTGCTCTTGTACAGTCCATCAGCAAGCATATATTAAGCTCTTACTGTCTGCCAGATATTATAGTAAGTACTGAAAAATAAAGTAAGATGGATTATAAAAGCAAAATTTCTTCAAAAGAGGACTGAAAATGTTCCTTTCTATCATAACTATGAAGGCATTTTGAAAGGTTATGAAAAAAGACAAATTTCAGAAAGCCTTTGCTTCTGATTCTTCTCTCCAATCTTTTTCTCTCTGTCTCTTGTTATCTTTCTCTCATATTAACATGCACACACAAATACCTATAAATACATATTCATACACACATATAGGCAACTATGAGAAACCCCATGGCTTAGCAGACTATGAATGGTCCTTAGAATCAGGAAGACCTAAAAACAAGTCCTGCTTCTGACACATACTCTCTGTATTGCTGTGGATAAGTCATTTAATCTCTCTATGCTCCCAAGTAACTCTAAGTTATAGGTAAGATGGACATCTGCATCCATGGTTAGGAATGTCCCAATCTAATGAAACAGGTCCAACCAAATACAAATACATAAGCATGATGTGTATATATGTGTGTGAGAGATACACTTAAAAGATAGTGTAGGTCAGAAACCTGAGTTTAAGTCCTTCCTCTGCCATACATTGATCAGGTAAGATTGGGCAAATCACTGAACTTCCTCATATGACTTTTCCATCTAACTCTCTAAGACTATAAGTTACAGAAAGGGTGATGGTCTATTTTGGAAGAAGAAATCCCTCAATGACAATTATAAATCCCAGAACTAGTTTCAAAAAATATAAATACATATTTCTTAGTGTTTAATAATTATTTTTATCAAATATTTATATAACTATTTTGTACCAATTTGCTAAATTCTTTTCAAGAACTATCAATAAGCATTTATCAAGTGCCTACTGTATCCCAGAAACTGTGCTAAGTGCTTAGCTCATTTGATTCTCACAAACAACAAGGTGTTGTTATAATAAGCAGAGGCAAAGTGACCTGCTCAGATCATACAGCTAATAAGTGCCTGAGGCTCAATTTGAACTCGGCTCTTCCTGACTAGGTGGGGTAATCTTATCCACTTTATCACCTGGCTGCCAGCGTTTATTATTACATGTATCTAAATGTGCCTAGAGTCAGAATTCCTAGTGCAGCTTTTATAGGTAATGCCTTATCAGTCTCTCTATGGCTTATATGTCTATGCACTTGTATGTAGACTTTTAAAACAAAACTTCACCTACGGTCATCTAAACTCTATATACAGATGAAGAGTGGTAGTGAAAAACCTTATTTCATCTAAATTTGACATTTCCCAGGCAGTATGATGCCTTTGTTACATTAAACTAGACTAACATTTGTCATTAGCAAATTTGGATGATTTCTTGAGAGTCTTCCCAAGATTGGACAATTTCTTTGATAGAAGAGTAGAGCCCCCTATTTGTAAATGCCTATGGTTCAAGACTGAATTATATAAGGGCTATAAAAGGAACTTAGAAAATACAGCTCTGAAGGTAGAAAGGACCCCACAGGCAACTTAGTCTATACCCCTCATTTTATAGATTAGCAAACAAGGCTCAGTGAGGTTAAATGACTTTTTAATTTGTTGATTGACTAATTTTCCAAGCTTATACAAGGAGTAAAAGTTAGAGTAGGAGAATCCACATCTTCTAATATGCAAAACAATGTTCATTCCACTTTATCAAGATCTAGTCCAACCTCATTATTATTAGCTCAATTCATCCACAAAGACAACTTTCAAAAATAGAATTGGTCTTTGTTGTTCAATCATTTTTAGTTGGGTCCTGTTCTTCGTGACCCATTGGGATTTAGAGATTAAGTGACTTAAATCCTAGTAAGTGTCTAAAATGGGATTTGAAATCAGATCTTCCTGACTCCAGGTCCAGCACTCTATTCACTGTCACTAGCTACAAAGATTCCGCCAGGTGACTTAGAGAGAACAAACTGAGCTGGGTAAGAAAAACAAAAACAGATTAAAGCTTCTGTGCTGATCAGTACTGGGTTTGGACCCATGAGTGACCATTGTACTTCCAGCCTAGATGAGATAGGAGGATATAGCCTCTTTCCTCCCTAATCCCTCAAAAAAGTAATGGATTAGGAGGGGAAAAATTTATTGAGGTTGTAAATCAACCATGAAGAATTGAAGAAAGAGATCCCCAGAAATAGAAAATAGAGCGTTTTAGACACTATGTTTTCTTGAGTCCAGGGTCACAATTAGTAGAAAAATCAGATAGGAGCCTTAGGAAGTATGTTGTCCATAGCAAAATAGAAAATGAGAGATATTCATCCAAGGGAAAAACCTTTGTAGAATAAGCTGTTATAGAGGAGGAATGATCTTCTGATAAGAGTAGTCTGATAAGAGACCAATCTATTAACCTGACAAGCAAGGAGTCCCTTATGCAAGGTCTGTAGTGGAGGCTATGTTCTTAGGTAAGGCAGCAAATCTCCTAATTTGAAGTTGATTCACAGGTTACCTGGATAATGTGGATAATCAAAGTATCCTTTGATTACTCCAGTCACCCACCCACTAAGATTCCACCTAAGCAGAAGTTAATTCACTATAGGGTTATCAAAGCAAATTTCCCCCACCAAATAGTGAGATACACAAGACATCTTATTTAAAATTCAGCCAGTCAGTTCCCCAAACTCCCACAAGAATGACTGCCAGATTGAACTTTTTCCAGGAAAGTCTTCCACTAAGATATAAGTGAGAGCCTCAGTTGTTGGGGGCACACATAAGAACAACTCCAGGAAGAACTTTTTGCAACCTTGGTGATCATAGCCTAGGATGTCACCTTTCTTTGCATAAATTATTGTGTACTAAATGAAATTTCAATCTTTAAGTACTTCCCACTTGCTTTAATTTCAGAATTCTGGGATGAATCCAAGAAGCGAGATGTCTGCTCAACTGAACTTGTTTAGAATCATAGAATCATAATATTTCAGACTTGGAAGGAATCTCAATGGCTATCTGGTTCTACTAGTATTTTAAAAATCTCTTCTATAACATACACAGTGTATGGTCATCCAATCTTTGTTTGAAGAATTCCAATAAGTGGGGATGATACCCCAATGGAACTCATTGTCACCCAATGTAGATTCTTCCACTTCTAGATAACTCTAATTACTGGAAATCTTTTTTCTGACCTAAAGCCTAAAGTAGCCTGTTTGAAACTACCTCATTGTTCCCAGTTTTATTCCTCTTGGTCAAGTACAAGTTTAATCCTTTTGCCATGTGACAGACCTTTAAATATTTGAAAATGGCTACCATCTCTCCCTGACTTTTTGTTATCTCTTCTCCAGGCAAATCATCTTGTTCCTTCACCTAACCCTCATATAGCATGAAAACTGCTAGGTGGCTCAGTGAATTTATCATTGGCCTTAGCATCAGGAAGATGGGAATTCGAATCCAGCCTCAGACACTTGACATGAGCTGTTGGACCTTGGGCATGTTACTTAACCCCGATTGCCTGACATCCAGGGCCATCTCCCGATGACCTGATCCACATCCAGCCACTGACTCTGGAGGAAAAAGTGAGGCTGGTGACTTAGCACACCCCTCCCTCCTCACTCAAATCCAATTCATGTGCTTATCATGGTGTTCTTTGAGAATGAGGGTCAAAAACATCATACAGCATGAACTCAAGGCCCTTTATCACCTTAGTTTATCTCCTTTGGTCCCTCTCCAACTAATTCATGTCTTTCCTGAAATGTAGTACTCAGAACTTATTATACTCCAAATGATCAAGGAGAGTATCTACTTATTCCTGGTTCAATTAATCAATTGCCATTTATTAAATACCCACTATGTGTAGTCATTGTACTAGAGATATAAAGACAAAATCATTCAAGAATCCTTGCCCTCATGGAGCTTACATTCTACAGGGCAAGACAATATGTACATAAGTCCAAGAAATTATTTCTCTCAGCCCATGATTTACCTACTATCTCACACAGTTAACCAATTATATCCTTTAGATTTCCAAAGTTTTTTGTTTTCAATTAAATTGCCATCTAACCATGTCTCCCTTATCTTTGCTTGTAAAATTACTTTTTTTTTTGAACCAAAGTGGATTTTCTTTTTATTTATATCTAGGAAATTTCAGGTGGTCCAATGTTCCTGAAGTCAGGGAAATTCACCTTCAGGAGTTCAAATCTGACCTCATTTACTACCTGGGTGACCTTGGGCAAGTTATTTAATCCTGTTTGTCTCAATTTTCTCATCTGAAAAATGAGATGGAGAAGGAAATGGCCAACCATACCAGTTTCTTTGCCAAGAAAACCCCAAAACCCCAAAAATGGTATCACCAAGAGTAGGACACAATTATAAAATGACAAAATAGCAACAAAAAACACAATAGGTAGTCAGTGGGATTTATGGAATAGAAGAGTGATATGGTCAAATTGTGTATTCAAGGAAAATTACTTTGGCATGGGAGATATTTGAGGGAGGGAGACCAAATGGAAGGAAATCCCAGAGAGTTATGAAAACTTTCACTCAAGGACAGAGAAAGATGGAATCTAAGATTACTATTAATGTGGGAGCTCACCTGGATCTGTGACCGTGTCCCTATTTACTGAACCATAAACTCACTGCTATGGTATAAAATAATCTCTCTGGCTTCCTTTGAACTCAGTGGACTAGTATAATGAACACTAGCAACAGACCCTTTCTTTGACCCTGCCTTAAATATCCCTGCTCCTAATGAGTGAGACAGAGGAATGATCATGAGCAGCTGCTCCTGGTGACTGGCCAGCTGCTGCTGCACCTGTATTTTGGCATCCTGCCTCTCCATGTGTTTTCAATCCCATGGAGACAGTGTATCCTTGATATCTACATTGGCCCACATCAGGGAACTTTAGTCCTTTCAGAATCTGTTCCTTGTGGACCTTCTTCACTATTTGCTATTGCATAAATTCTGTCCTTTACACCTACTAGGGGGGCTCCTTCCCCCTTTTCTTTATGAGAATGTTCCTTTCATTCCTCCTATCATGATGAACATTCCTCTCTCATCACCATGTTAAACATGGAAGCCATTGGCTGTTACCTGCAGTGTCTTTTTTCTCACAATAGCTGATAGTTGATAGTGTACTCCTTTCAGTGCACATGTGAGGAACTCAAAATCCAGGGAATTTTATACTGAAAATTAAAGAAAAGGCAGCAATTTTACCTAATAGAATGTAAACTCCTTATGGGCAGAAATAATTTCATTTCTGTCTTTGTATCCTTAGTACTTAGTACCTAGACTAGAAAGAATGTGTGTGTAAAATTCTCCAAACTTTTTTAATCACAAACTCTACTAATAAGGAGTTCTTGAACACATGTTTCCAACACCTATTTACTTATTTATAAATTATATCCATGACTTTTAAAATAACAGGGAAGTTTAAAAGAGGTTGGAGTTTGAAGTGAAAGATAATATAATGAGATCTGCAGTGCGCCTTATAATGCATCCATGTCTGTCATCTTGGCAATTTGTTGCCCCATTAAAAAATGAAAAAGTTGAGGAATGTTAGTGTCCTAGAGTACAGAGCCTACAAAGATGTGCTAAACTATTCTAAGGGCCCCAAGCTGATGCCCTGAAGTGATCTGGGAGAGCAGGAGAGATGTATTCTTGGGACTGGTGGGGATGAGGTTCTCTTTTAAGGGTAAAAGGGCTCTTATAAGGGTAGAAAGGGAGAGATGGAAAGCTAGTATAGATAAAGGAAGAAGAAGAATAAGGAAATATGATTTTGAAACCCTAACTATGGGATAGATTGACCCTCAGGAAGAGTGGAGACTCTTCCCCACCCTCTAATCAATTAATTATGAGCTTAGATTATGCCAAGGTTCTTGCAGAGATCTAGAACCCACTTTGAAGCCCACTGGTTTAGAAGATCTGACATGAGAATGGATGGAGAATATCTTAACCCCAGTGCTGATATGCCCTTTTATAAAAGTCCTGAGAGAGGCTCTATCTGAGAATGAAAAGAAAAAGAGCGTTAAGGGATGGGAAGGATATTGTTAGGAGAGAAGAGCTGGTCTCATGAGGATGGAGGAAAGAGCAGTTTCAAGCACCTGCCTTTCTGTGCTTGGAAGGAAGGAAAAGCATGCTTAACTGGTCTGTTGAAGGTGGAAAGGAGTAATGAGTAGTCTAGTCTTATCTTTCTAGAAATACAGATTCAGTGATTTAAAGGAAAAGTAATGATCTGATACTCAGGATCGCGGATTCAGGGCAACCTGAGGCTATCGCATCCAACCAACTCCTTTTATACTTAAAGATCCTGAGACCTGGGGAAGTTAAGCAACTTACCCAAGAATATATAGTCATTAAGTATGAAAGGAGGATTTGAACCCAATTCCTCTAACTCAGAATCAGGGATTGTTCCACTGTACTGTGCTGTCTCTGTCCTGGGACCAGAATAATCCCAAAGGTTCGGGAGTCCATGCCTTCATCTATTTGCATCCTTGTCTTCACATCCTACTGTGTTGTTTATTCTCTGGGTAAGGAATCTTGGAAGGTGACCATATGTGTGTATCCACATTCAAATCTTACCTCTCTGTGGCTGAATTTGGTGAACAGCTCATGACTTTGGACAGACATATCACCAAGACAGAAGGAAAATAATGAACCCAATACCTATGGATACCTCTAAGATGGATTCTTTTCCTTGAAGGTTGTGCCCATAGTAGGGACCAGGATTTTCAGACACCACTACCATTAAAAGCCACTGCCCCATCCTACCCAGTCCCAGTGCTGTGGATGGCTTGATGGCACTCTTTATTCTCCTCTTGTAAACTTTCCACCAGACACACAGCCCTCTTCTTACTCTCCCACATTTTTCCTTTTTTTTCACCTATTCAACTTCCTTCTCAGTTCCTTATAATCCTCTCTTTGCCCCAGTTTATTTGAGGTACTCCCAAATTCTGTCCTAAGACCTAGGAGATGTTCAAAGGGAGTTTCCAATGCCATCAGTTGTAGATGAGAGTCAGGTGCTGGGACTTTCAACAGGAACACTAGGAGTCCTTGGCATTTCAAGTTGGAATTTCAAATACATTTTCTACCCCAAATATTCCTGTCAGGAAACCCATAGAAACATACAATCAATTTGTATGTTAGAGACTGTATCTGGCAATCTATAAATTGAGTTGAATTCAGAGTTCTTTTTTTCTGAATTTAGTTACAAATACATTAACAGAAATTTTGTCATATTAAGAGCGCTTGGGGTTGAATTCTTCTTGGTTGCTTCATGGAAATCAATGCACGCTATTGTGCTTCAGACTTCTTGATTTGCTGTCAATCTGTATGTAAACTAAGGTGAATTTTAATATCAGGGAAGCATTAATATGCTTCTGGGGCTTGACAGAAGGGATAAGCTAGTTAACAGGCTTAGGTCGCTCATGTTTCCCATTCTAACAAACACACTCAGAATACCACAGAGAAGATTCTTCCTCAGTGCACACCCTAACCTGACCCTTACAGTGTGGTGCAGTTCTCTCCCAACTCACTCATTATGGGAGCTTTCTTAGTCATTTTTATCAAAGCAAAAAGGGTTTTGCCTCATTTTGGTGGTGAGAAAGCAGGTTAAGCCACTAAGGTTCTATTTATGGAGCAGTACGACAGAGCAAAGAAGAAAGAGGGTTGAATGTGGAGTTGATGACCTGAATTTAGATCCCAGGTCTGTCACAATAACCTTTCAGGGTCTCAGTTTCCTCAAAATTATGGAGTCAAAAAATAATACCTATAGAATTTGCATAGCACTTTAAGGTTTTCAAAGTTTCTCTGATTTTATACTTATAACAACCATGAGAGGTATTTATTCTTATTATTCCATTTTAGAAGTGAGAAAGCTGAGATAGAAATTAAGTGACTTGATCAGGGTCACAAAGCTATAAGTATCTGATGCTGGATTTGAATTCAGATCTTCCTGACAATACTGACCAAATAGTCCATTCATAGTGTCAAGTTCCAGAGTCCCTTTTATTTCTAAGTTTATAAACTTAATTATATTTTATAGGCAAAGAAATAACATGCAGTTGTAAAAGAAGGGAAAAGGAAAAAATAGCAATTATTAAAGCCTGTTATTAAAGCTAGGGACCATGCCAGGGCTTTACAAATATTATCTCACTCAATCCTCACAATTTGAGAAGTAGGTATTGTTATCATACTATTTTATAGCTGAGAAAAATGAAGTTATTAGAGGCCAAATGACTTATCCAGTGTCTTACATCTGGTAGGTATCTGAGACAATGATTCAAGCTCAAGATTTCCGAGTGCAAACCCAACACTCCATTTTCTAGGTCACCTAGCTGCCAAAGTAAGCAATATGCCATATGGACCAAAACAAAAATGCCTAGCATATTATAAAAAATTTAATTTAATTATCATTTCCAAAATGGAGAGGCAAAATACAGTCATTGCATGTTTTTGAAGTTAACTTCAAGTATAATTGAATGTAGTTCTTTTGTTGAACATGTATCTCTTCTAGATTCCCTGATGAACAGTATCCCTTTTATAAAAACAGTTGAGTTCTATAATACAGTCATTTTCATCTAAGTGTACTGGGTCTTTAGGTGCCACATGAATGTATATTATTTACAGGAAAACACAGCACAAACTTTGTCAGCCGATATGACCCAAGATTTAACAGCTGGATCCAGCTCCCACCCATGCAAGAAAGGTAAGAAAATTCTTTGTGTTATCTGAACTATCTCTGACTGTCCCACAAACAATATTCCTTGTTTTCAAAAGTAAAGCAAATGGAAGTGGCCCAGTGTTCAGAGCATTGACCCTAGAATTGGGAGGATCTGAGTTCAAATGTGGCCTCACATATCTACTAACTGTGATCCTGGGCATGTCACTTAACCCCAATTGCCTCAAAGAATAAATAAATGAAGCATCTAATAAAATTAATAACTGAAAGACATAGGTTTTTGCATTTATCTAATCAGTAGAACCATTTAGACCATCAAAGAGCTTGCTGGATCTGTGGGGAAGAGAAAAGCAAGTCAAATTAGTCAGTGATTTAGCACATTGTTGAAACTGCACTGATTAGGAGCAAGAGGACCTGTATTCAAATGATGTTGGACAAAACACTTGATTTTTATGCTTCTTGGTTTTTACCTCTGTAAAATAAGGAGATTGAGTTTGATAGCCTGTAAGGTCCCAAAAATGCAATCCTAATAATTGACTTTGTTCTTTTGTCAATTTAACTCTACAACACTTTGACATATTTATTATTTGCCTGCTGTATGCAAGCACTATGCTAGACTGGTAATACAAAAACAACACTAACAAACGTCTCTCCCTCAATAAGCTTAAACCTTACTGTGGGAATGCAATATTTGCCATATAAGTAACAAAACAATAGGCAGCCTGGCATAGTGGATACAGAACTGGCCTTAGGTTACAAAGTTCTGGTTCAGATAGTGACTGGCTATGTGACTATGGGTAAGTCCCTTAACTTCCTTGTACCCTGGGCACCTCTCTAAGAGTATAATTTACAATTAAGTTGTCATTTGAAAATGGCATCTAGGTGGCATGAGACCACCTTACATTGTCAGGAAGACTCATCTTCCTGAGTTCAAATCTTGTCCCAGAAACTTACTAACCATGTGACCCTAGTGAAGTCACTTAACCTTGTTTGCCTTAATTTACTCATCTGTAAGATGAGCTGGAAAAAGAAATTGCAAACTATTGCAGTATCTTTGCCAATAAAACTTAAAAGGAGTCCTACAGCTAAAACAACTAAACAACAAATGTGTGGGAAGCATTGTGCAAAGATGCCAAATCAAAGCCAAAACTATCAAGAAGCTTATCCTCCGACTTTAAAGTTAAGTGTGTTATGAAAGCAATAGAAACAATATTTTGGTTTTTTTTTAAATTTTACATTTTAAACTGCTGCCTTCCATTTACAGTTTCCCAAGTTCACCTTTTACAACTCAAATCCCAAAGTCAGAAATGGACAAAATATCAAATGCAAAGTAAACATTTGATTTTTTTACAAAAGATACACTGCTTTCTTTCTTTCATGAAATTTCATGACCTCTTCCCATTTATGACCTAATTTTGATTTCCTAAGCAAGTCACAATTGTAATCATGAATAGGAAAAGGTAATTGATGGTACCTTGCAGAATCATAACATTCTTAAAAATAATAATAAATATATCTTAAAAATCTTTACCACAGTCTTCTAGGAGTCTTATTTGTCATGAGATATTTAAGTTAGACATTGGATTGTATGATGATAGTTACAACATTAAGATTTCATTATCTCAAAAGGAAAAGTTTTCCCTATTTTTCCCCTTGAGCTTGACTCTAATAAAAATCTACTTCCATCAATTATCAATGAATTAAATAAAATGAAACCATTTTGTTCACACATGCATATTCACATGCTGGAATTTGGGACACCATTGTTTCTTTACAAAGTGATAGATGGGTCTACTTAAGCAAACATTAACCACAACTTTTATTCCTTCAAGAGGAAAAATCAGGAAAGTTTTTGCATACTTTTTCTAAAATATTTTCTTCTTAGGTAACCTACTATATTAATAAGCTTCTCAAAGATGAATTATAAATTAAAGAGAAATCTCTCAATAATATTCTTGATTTCAAAATGTGCAGAGTGATTGTAAGAATTCAGACCATAAAAGAAATTCCAATTATTAACTCCTTAGTCTATAAAATTTAGTCAAAAGTTACTTCCAGGTCAGAGAGAATATAGTCATGAAAAATGGTGAGATCAAATGTACTATAAACCTCATAAACCTTTTTTATATAATATCTAATTCAAACATCATTATTCAAGACATTATTCTAATCAAGGTAGCTTCCCAAGATGCTCTTCACATAAACTAGAAGATCCCTACCCTTAAGATCTTTCCTTAGTATACACTATATGGCCTTCTCCAGGGGCTTTATGATAACCATTAATGTTAGTCTCTCATTCTATCCTATAATCACTAGCATTTAAAATAAAGTTTAAAAAATACAAAGAAATAAAAGAAATTTAATCTGTTTTGAAATGTCATCTTCTCATCACAACAGTCCCCTTTGCTGGGGGCTTTAGACCAAGATAATTAACCTTCATGCCTTCAGCTTGGGATGCATAACTCACGTCGCGGTCAATTATCTCACTGTAGAGCCCCTAAGGATGGGAAGTATTGCTGCAAAACCTAATTAGTAATTTTTTTTAAAAAATGTGTATTGTTTACTTGATAGTCCATAATGACTTCCTCTGAGGCATTATGGCCTATCATGGCAGGGTCCTACTTAGACAATTTTTAGCAGATCATTGACCTGATAAAAAGAGCTGCCATGGTCTGCCGGCACCCGGCAGCCACCGTTGACAGGATGGACTGTTTAACGTTTCTTTCTAAGTCATTATGGTCTATCATGTCAGGTCCCTACTAAGAGAATTTTTTTTTAGATTCAGAACAATCAACTCGATAGACCAAATAAAGAGCTTTATATAGCACTGAGTGGGAAAAGGCGGGTCTCGCAGAAGCCCAGCCAATCTTCAAGTCTCATATTTCCTATGGGTCATTTTACTCAGGCAATAAAATAAAATTTTGCAGTCATCAAAACACTTCCAATCAAAATAACAAACAAGACCAGTAATCACTATGGATTAATCAACATACAAGAAAGAAAAAGAGAGAGGGAGGGAGGTTGAAAGGAAGGAAAGAAAGAAGGAAGGAAGGAAAAAAGGAAGGAAAAAAGGAAGGAAGGAAGGAAGGAAGGAAGGAAGGAAAGAGGGAGGGAGGGAGGGAAGGAAGGAAGGAAGAAAGGGAGGGAGGAAGGGAGGGAGGGAGGGAAGGAGGGAGGGAGGAAGTGAAAAGGAAGGGAGGGAGGAAGCAAGGAATAAAGATTAAATGCCATTTTTTTTCCAGTCAACAATATTTGCTTTAACTTCTTCATTGATTTATTTTAAAACCATGAAGGGCAAAAAGAAAACTATAAGCAAAAGAGCATTAGAATCTGAGAACCTCTGTTCACATCAGTTTCTTTAGACTTTAGGCAAATCATAATTTCTCTGGGCTTTAATATTTAAGCTAAAAAATGAAAGAGTGGGATTAAATGACCATTAGGGTTCCTTATAGCCCTAGATCCCATCATCCTGTATAATTGCTATATCTTCCATTTTAGAAAAATGCTAAAAGCATAGGCTATCCACCCTATACACATTTTGAGCAATGTTTTGGCTATTTATAATCCATATCCTGTGAGTTTCATTGAAAAGAAAAAAATTAGCTTAAAGCAATCCTGTCAAATGGTTTGGATCCCAGAATTAGAGTTTGAGTCTTTGGAAAAGTAAAAATTAATTTAACAGTCATTTATTAAACATTTACTATGTTTTAAGTTTCTGTCCTGGGGATAAAACACCAAAAAATCTATTCCTTGTGTGTGTGTATATGTGTATGTATCTATGTATGTAGGAATTGAAAATAACATACCCTCAATTAAGTAAATATAAACAATTTAATTAAAGTAATTTAAGAGATGAGAGAAACCCTAGAAACTGAACAGATGTATTATAAGGAGGTAGGCCCCTGAGATGAAGAAGGGAGAGAAGAATTTTAAGAGAAATGGGGAGAGACAGAAATTGAACATTGGAAGAGATGTTTTTGTATTTTTTTAAAATGCTTAAATTCTCTACAAACAGACTTTTAAATACCAAATCCATCTAAACATTGCCCTTGAAATGTATAAAAAATAATATTCACTAGATCAGGAACCCAACTGATTTTTCTTTTTTAGTTTGAGTTTGAAATTAAAATCTCTAATTTTCAGAAGATTGATGAGTACCAGAGGTAAGAAAAATCCAATTTTTAGCTTGATTGTTTTCCTTTAAAAGAGGGAGGAAAGGGTAGGCAATTTTATGATCAGTTTATAATAGTGGTTATTCTCCAAACTGGAATAATGGCATAGGTAATCTAAGCTCATGTTTTGGAGGCTTAAGTAAACTGGTCACCTCATTTCAAGGCATCTAAAAGAAATTCCCCCACCCCCAGACCTTACTACATGATACTCAACCATATTCACTGGATTTTTTGTTTGAGATTTATTCAGAAACTTCCTTCTGAAGTATCAAACATTGATTCAAGTCAGGGGTATGATGTGTAGCCAGATATCAGAATGTTCTCATCTCATATAAAATCTGTTGATATCTTCTGGATTTTTTAAAAAGCAGATAATATGAGCCAGGGAAACCTTTTTTTTCCCAGTTTTGCAGCAAATTTATTCCAAAGGGAAAATCTCATATGGTAAGTGTTGATCCTATAGCAGATTTTAGTTATGGACAGACCATAAACTAACCACTATACATAGAGAATTCCTCAAAGAGAGGGATTGTATTTTTTATTTTGTATTCCTAGTACTTAGCACATAGTAGGCACTTAATAATTGTTCATTGACTAACTGGTATTTCTTTAGTGTAGTTCATAGATATTTTCATTATTTGCACTTGGGGTATTCAAAATTCAATTTAGAGAGACTCAAAATCTTTTATGTTGGAATTTCTATGTAAAATTGAAGTCTTGGCAAGTGAAACAAATCTGATTTTTTTTTCATTTCACTCCTTACAGTGACACTCTGTGGATGAAGTTAGGAATACATGTAAAAGATCAGATTAAGAAAATATTAACTAAAAATAGCAAGTTCTTAAAATATCTCTCTCTCTCTCTCTCTCTCTCTCTCTCTCTCTCTCTCTCTCTCTCTCTCTCTCTCTCTGGTAACACACTGGGAAAAGATTAAGAACAAAAGAAACAAAAAGTTTCTCACATGCCTTTAAAGGGAAATCTACTTCAAATACTACTGTATCTAAATTTCAACAGCATGTCTGCATCAAAAATTTGCAGTATTGTATATCTTTTGTTAGTCTAGATAGTTTTTGGTCATTCTGGGAGAAACTATTACCCTTACTCCATATGCATGAACACACACACACACACACACACACACACACACACACACACAAACAAACACAGAGTTGCTTTTCCTGTAAAAAGAAATCAAAAACAAGCCAACAGATGATTTCAGAGACTTGTAATAGCATTTTTTACTTATTAGTATCATGAAGAAATACCAGTATCCTTTGCATGTATTGAGTGGCTTTTTAGTTGCGTCTTCATGGCTCCATTTGGGGTTTTCTTGGCAAAGATATTGGCTTGGTTTACCATTTCCTTTTCCAGGATGTTCTTAATAAATTTTTGACTAATGAATAGTCTAAGCTTGGTATTCTTAGTTATGTATCAATATTTTAATTTCATAAAAAATATGAACAGGAAAAGTCACAGCAAGCACTAATGAAGATACTTCTCCAAAGAAACTTTATAAACAGCAACAAAAAAAGAAAAGAAATGTCAGCTTTCAGGGAGAAAGTAAACACATGCTCCTTGAGAGCAAACAATATTTTCATTTTTGTCTTTGCATCCCCAATACCTAACTTCATGCCTGGCAAATAATAGCACTTAAGAAATACATGCTGAATTTATTTGAATATTGCATCCTATTTGGGAAAACCAGATAGCCTGTTCTACAACCTATTGGTCAACATAGAATTACCTTGATTCGTCAACCTGTTTTACTTTGTATCATATTTATATAGTTTTTCCTTGATAATTATTTTTGCTTTTTTTCTTACTCTTGTCTTTTGTCTTGACTCATGCTCTTCCTTATGACTTTTTCCTAGCACAAATTTCTTTTAAAAGCAAAGCAAATATATTCAACAATTATTTCATGAACACCAAATAAGTGCTCTAGGAGATATAAAAGTACATGAGAAAGACCCCTTCCCTGTACGACCTTCCAATCTTGCAGGGTAGATAAGGTAGATATAGAGAGCCAAATTATGAAAATGTGATACATACTATTTATGAAACACAGTTGTCTAGAGTACAAAAAAGGTAAAAAGATCCTTTTCACTTTCCATGTACTGACTTTTTCATATGTTTGTGTGTCATCCTCAAATAAGGATAGCACTAAGCTCTATACAGTAGTTAGCATGTGAACTCCTGACACCTGAAAAAGAAATCTAGGAAACATAGCAAAAAATCTACCACCTTTTTGGATGGATAAATAGTCCAAAATATGGAACTAGACTTTCCATTATAATTACTTGATAAGAAATATCATTTTGTAATTGACAACAATTATTTTTAAATCATTGTCATCATTATTAGTCAATGAATAAATCATTAAGCATTTTTAAGCACCTACTATGTGCCAGGTCTTTTGCAAGAAGCTGGAAATATGAAGACCAAAATAAAATAATTCCTGCCCTGAAGAACTTTGTATTCTATCAGGAGAGATAGAATACAGCCAGGTACCAAAGAAGTCATAATTTTTAAGACAATAATGTTCCCACCACACACAAACACATACACATGCCAATTTCAGAAAGACAGGAAAAGATCCTATAAATGATTACTATATAGAGAAAATAATGACCCAGTAGTTGGTACATAGGATTTAAAGCTGAAAGTGACCTAAGAGGTTAGCCAGACTAACCCACTCAAGGTCACACAAGTAGTTAGCAGCAGGTCCAGAACTCAAATCAACATTCCCTGACTTGACCACTTCCCTCCATGAGAAATTATCCCTTTAAATTTTCATGTCAGCAATGAATAAGAAATTCAAAATTCCAATCAAAAATATAATTACCCTTTTTTTAAAAGGAATGAGGCTATCTATGTTATCTATGTAGGATGGTAAAATATCTAGAAGAAGAGTAAAAATTCATTTGGTGTGTGTGTATGTGTGTGTGTGTGTGTGTGTGTGTGTGTGTGTGTGTGTGTTCTCTACAAACATCTGAATATGTACTCCTATACTACATCAATGAATGTTTTTAAATTTTCATTAAGATGTTTTGAAATGATATAGTTACCACTTAGTAGAGCCCTAAACCTTAAAAGTGGTGTGTCATTAAAAAGGTTGTAAATGGAAATATAGAAGCTTTATTTTTTCTTTTGGATTAAAGACTCATGTCCTTGTTACTCCCATTGCTTAAGTGTGTTGTTTTATTTTTTTCTTTCAAGTTATACTTTCCCCCATGTCTTCATTCCATTAGGAAATAAAGATGGGTTTCTATGGAAAGTGATAATTCGTAATGATGAGTAGGGCTTTTATTTTTAACTTGGTGTCCTTCTGAAGCTGATATTGTTTATAAATTAGTAAGCAGTGTCATCATCCATTATTATGCATAGATGTATAAATCTTCCTTTATATGGAAATATTAAAGAAGTCATAATAATTCCTCAAACTGGACCTGCAAAGATTTTGCTCCCTAGAGATATGATGTTTTGCTTTGTTAGAAAATTGTTCTTAAAATCAAATATCCATCTCCCAAAATGGGAAGACATTTATACATTCTACTCTGTTTGGAGCTTTGAACTGATGATATATATCATACTCATTAAGAAATTAGACAATTTGGGGTCCTTTAAAGGTGTGAATGCTCTCAGATAAAAATAAAGGCATAATCAACTTTCTTAAAGCCCTAGTACAAAAGCAGGTTGTGGGCCAAAACCTATCACACAGAAGACTTATCTGGTAGAGATGGTTGAGTTGTCAATACAGAACTAGAGGGAAACTTGGACATTATTTTGCCCAACTTCCTCACATTCCAAATGAAGAAACTGACTTAAGATTAAAGCCTAGGTCATAGAAAATAAGTCACTAATTAGGGGCAGCTAGGTGGCCTGGTGGATAGAGTGCTGTGACTGCAGTCAGGAAGGCTCATCTTCCTGAGTTCAAATCTGACCTTAGACACTTGCTTGCTGTGTAACTGTGAGCAAGTCACTTAACCCTATTTGTCTCAGATTCCTCATCTGGAAAAAGGAAATCGTAAACCATTTTAGTATCTTTACCAAGAAAGCCCCAAATGGTATCACAAAGAGTTAGTCACAACTGAAAATGACTGAACCACAAGAAAACCTCATGCTTGAAGAGGGTAAATTCGTTCATACATAAGTACAGCATTGACAGATTCACCTCTCCCATTGAGATAGCCAACAGCTGGAAGTTAGTTTAATTTTTGTTTCTTCTAAAAGGCAAAGAAGCATGATATAACTCAGGATAAAACTCAGGAGGTTAGAATTCAAGTTTTGTCTCTAATCCTGATTAAATCACATCTATCCCTTGAACTTTAATTTCTTTATCCATAAAGTACTGTGACTTTCAGAAAGTTGATTATCTCTTTATAGTTATCTGAGGACATACCACACCTTTAAAGGACCCCAAATTGTCTCATTTCTTAATGAGTATGATATATATATATATATATATATATATATATATATATATATATATATATATATCATCAGTTCAAAGCTCTATACAGAGTAAAAATAGTGGTATCAACATCTTCCTATTTTTGGAGATGGAGATTGTTTTTATAGACAATTTTCTAACAAAGAAAACTTCATTTCTCTAGGGAGCAAAATCTTTCCAGGTCAAGTTTGAAAAATTATTATGACTTCTTTAATACTCACTATCTAATGGAGGAAATATGTAGACAACTATGTTGAAACAAGTTCTATATACAGGATGAATTGGGGTGGGCAGGAAGCAATCAACAGAGGGACAGCACTAGAATTAAGAGATTCAAGAAAAGGCTTCCTGTAACTAAAACTCAAAGAAACCAGCAGACAAAGATGAGGAGGAGAGCATTCCAGAAATGGAGAAGAGCTGATGAAAGTATGTAGATTCAGGAATTTTCTCCTTATATTAGATCTAAATCTGCACATTCTGCCTGTTTTATCTTATTTTGTTCCTTGAGGACAAAAGCAAATCAATACCTCTTCCATGTGAAAGTCTTTCAAATATGATATGATAGTTTAAAAATATGCTCTCTCTCGCCATTCCTTCTCTCCTCCAGGTTAATTATTCTCAATTCCTTCACCTATTCTCATATGTCACAATCTGAAGGATCTTCACCATCCTAGTTGCCCTTCTCTAGCTTCTCAGTAACTTCCCCCTGTTTATTTAAAACCTATATGTGGCATCATAATCCAATTAGCACCTAACTAGTTGGGGGGAAGCAATGGAAATAACATCTTCCTAGGTCAGAACACATTAAAGCACCCTATTATAACATTGACCTTTTTAAACTATTGAATCATAGTATTTCTTGACTTGCTATGATTATATTTTGTTTTATAATTTCAATTTTAGGTTTTCAATGTAATTTCAAAATTAGGTTTTCTTCTCCTTTAACATAACCCATGACAGATAGCTAAAGTGTAAAAAAACCATGATTCAGCAAGTCCTCTTCTCTTGTATCCTAAGTCATCTTACTCATTCCTAAATTCAAAGACTTTGTATCCTGCTCCCAAGAGAGACAGGCTATGTGTGAGAAATCAAGAATGGGTCAAGGAATCATCTTACTCATCTTAGAAACATAAAGTTCCTATTGAAGCTGGTGCTATTCTCTGTTTCCCAAGAATTTATCATTATTAGGACAGAAGATAGTTCACGTTGTTGCTTCTACCACCTGTGTGCTTACCTTTTCTGTAGTTCATATACAATCTTAAGTTAATATACTACAGGTCAGATAGCCTCATTAAGTCTGAGAGTCTCACACAGACACACACACACACACACACACACACACACAAACACGCTTAATTTCAGGAGCAAGAGAGAAATAGTCTATGAAGGGAGGAAGCTACTAGATAATGTTGATTCAAAATCCCTACTATGGAAGAAAAATAAGTTGTTGAAGAATGTTTTGCTTAGTCTGGCTCACTATCAGCTAGAGAATTAATTAGCCCTTATTTCACCTTGCCTTTGAGAACATGAGGCAGTAAGCCTAGTTAGCAACAGGTTTTGAAAAGAGACCCTTATGTTAGTCCTGAGTCATTTGTGAAAATTGGCCCCTGGATGAAAAGCCTTTGGATCAAAGGAGCAGGATTTAAAGAGCTAGACTCACTTACAAGAACAACCTAAGGGAAGTTGTTCTATTTGTAATACTGCACAGGGAAAAAAATAAGAAAATGATAATTGAAGAAAAATTTTGATGATGTGGTTCTCCTAGTAAATTGGGAACAATGACCCTTGAAGGACCATAAAGAAAGTGAATGTCAAGATAATTTATTATTGTTACATTATCTGCCTCGTTTTTCACTTTGTCTTCCTGAGCTCTGAAATTCATACAAGGTACCAGATGCCCCAAACATTAATGAACACCTTTTTCTCCTTTCAGAGAATAAAAATAGCTGAAACCAACAGCATGTAGACTTAGGTGAACAGAGATAGAAATTGGATTTCTGATTTCATTGGTAAAGTGAAATCCTGGGTGAGAAAACCCCATTTACCAATATAGGTCAGATCCTTTCTCTAAAACTAAGAGTCAGCCAATACTAAAAGAGAAGGGAATATAAATGCCCTCACAACATTCATATTCTCATAAAGGAGATGCATGCAAATTACTATATACGTAAAGGATATATGCATAGTTCATGAAAAGTAACTTCTGAGAGAGGGTCCTGGATAAATGGGTAGAGAGGGCAATGTACCTGGAAAGTTCATTTCCTTGAAAGATAAGTAACAGGCAATCATACAGCCAGGATGCTTGAGAAGACAGATTTGAACCCAGTACTTAATATCTTGGAGATGGACTTTCTGTCCTCCACACTACTTCCCTTAGATGGTTACAATGAAAATCAGAATTTTAAATTACATTTAGAAAACACATATGATAGCTACAAAAGTCATCATTTTTAATATGTGTACATATGTATAGTCTCCAAAAGTTTAGAGCCCTCTCTGAAGAGACTTCCCTCATCTGACTTAGCTGATTGGTCCACATAATTTTTCAAATAATTTTTCTCCATTATACTACTAACTTTCTGTGGGTTGCTCCTTTTATCTCAGGAGAGCCAGTTTCTACGCATGTCGCCTGGATAAGCACTTATATGTTATCGGTGGGAGGAATGAAACCGGATACTTGTCCAGCGTGGAATGCTATAACTTAGAAACCAATGAGTGGCGTTACGTTTCCTCTTTACCCCAACCTCTGGCAGCTCATGCAGGAGCAGTGCACAATGGGAAAATATACATTTCAGGCAAGTCCCTGATCCATATTCTGTTAGTAACCATGACTGCCAGCCGTGGTCCTCATTTTCACATCTGTTTATTTCACAGGGGGTGTTCACAATGGAGAGTACGTTCCATGGTTGTATTGCTATGACCCTGTTATGGATGTCTGGGCCCGAAAACAAGATATGAACACAAAACGAGCAATCCACACTTTGGCTGTAATGAATGATCGGCTATATGCAATTGGAGGAAATCATTTGAAAGGTCATATTTTTAATCACAATAATATTTGAGGTCATGCTTCTTGCTAAGGGGATGCTTATTAGCTAATCATAGCCAACCAAGTAAAAAACATGTTGACCAAATAAAATCTGCTTTGTGCAAATTAGCAGTACCCTTGAGCCTTTATTGGGTCTTTTATGCAGACAGAATTATTTTAATTTTAGGATAATACTGCACCCATTAAAGAAATGAATAATGAAATCCAAAGATAATAAAATGGGAGCCTTCATAACTCAAGAGCAAAAACGATTTCTTATAACCCTGAATTCAGTGAAATAAATTATTCCTTAGCTCCAAACTACTAGTGATTCTTTCTTCTATAAATTGTTTTCTAGGAAATGTAGTCAAGAGGAACTTTAGTCATAGCCTCACAGAGAAGCTAACCCCTGGTTTGGATATTTAAAAATAAGCATATTACAGTTTGGGTATTAAAAATGAGAATCCTTTCTAAACATTATTGAGCACATTATGCTCTCTGTGATTATCAAACTTATTTCAGAGACTATTAAATCTTTACTTTTGTTCATGATATAAATTTAACTTAGAGGGGAATTAAGAAGCTTAGTGACTTACATAGGGTCACACAACCAGAATGTGTCAGAGAATGCACTTGGACCCACATCCTCCTGACTCCAAGACCAGCTAGCTCTTTCTCTGTCCTATAAGCCTCAATTTGAGTATGTGTATATGGGACATATATACATGCATGTACTGTGTATCCATGTCTAATATTTTTATAATATATCATACAATTATGTAAATATATACTTTTATTGTTACATAATAGAAATTTTATATATATGCTAATTTATTTATTAGATATATAATCATGTAATATTATTGACCATTATGCCTCTTCTTACAAAGGAATGACCTTGTTCCCCAGTTTTTCATTAATTCCAGGAATTTTTGAATCAAACTTCATAATCTTTCTCGAATACAAGTTACAACTATGCCAGAGAAGTGTAAAAGTGGGGTAACATTCTTATAAAAAAGGATTTCTGAGTTTTCCTTTGCAAGCTGCAAGTAGTCAAAGGATATGAAGAAATAATTTTCAAAAGAAGAATAAGCAATCAATAACATATCAAAAAATTATCTAATTCACCAATGATGAGAAATATAGAAATGAAAATACTTCTCAAGTTTAATACCTCATACCTATCAAAAAATGAAAATAATAAAACTTGGAAATTGCCAATTTGGGAAGGGTTCTGGGGGAAAAAATTACACTATTAACTCTTTACTAGACTAATTAGTCAAGTTCTGGGAAAGAAATTTTAATTAAATCAGAAAATTTACTAAACTACTTATATCTTTTAATAAATCATTCCCACTTCTTGGCATACAACCGAAACAAATCAAAGGAATAAAGGTTCCAATTCTACTAAAATAGTCATAGAATCCCTTTCTATAGCAAGTAAAAATTGGAAATGTATGAATGTATGAATCTATGAATGTAATGGAATGTGATTGTTCTATAAGAAACAATTGACATGAGGAATTTAGAAATAAGAACAATTGTATGAACTGATGCAGAGGAAATAGAACCAGGACAAATACAAGGGCCAAGAACACACCTTTAACTTCTGCTACTAGGAGGCTGACCTGGTGCTAAGGATTTTGAGCTGCAGCAGGCTAAGCCAATACCAATATAAAGATTCCTCAGGAGAGGGTTGCCATTAGGTTGCCAAAAGTGGATCAAACCAATTCACATAAGAAACAGAGTTGCTCATCAGTAGTAAGATCAAGCCTGTGAATGGCCTCTGCACTTTGAGCCTAAGTAAGACAGAAGATCCAGCCTTGCAAACCAAAGCAAAAAAATGTCGATTTGTATACTAAAACTCCAATTATGTTAACAAAAAAAAAAACAGAAAAAAAATTAAAAGGTGGACAAATTCAGATTAATTTTAACAATCTTGATCTCAAAGAACCATGATGAAGTATGCTTCCCTTGCTCTATAAAAAAGTGAGGGTCCATGGGAACAAAATGTTCTATATACTAGTGGGCAAGGTCATCTTGTCATTTGGTTTTTCGTGTTTTGCTTTATTACAAAGGGGATAATAGCAGAAAATGATTATGGTATAAAAATTAGAAAAGCATTAATAAATGTTTTATTTGAAAAAGAGGCTGGGTTTTAAAATGGGTTCCCATCATGTCATTCAGGTTTCTCCCATCTTGATGTTATGCTTGTGGAATGCTATGATCCCAAGGGTGACCAGTGGAATATTCTGCAGACTCCCATTTTGGAAGGCCGAAGTGGCCCTGGTTGTGCCGTCCTTGATGACAGCATTTACCTTGTGGGAGGCTACAGTTGGAGTATGGTATGTATCTATATTTTGCCAGCATTCTCACAGCCTTCCTTATAACCAGAAACAGTAATGGTGCTTATTTTTGGTTGACTCCCCCCCCAAAAGATTGGCATTCTAGCCTCTCACACCGTTTTTTTTTTAAGGTTGCTTTATTTAGATTCAGTTTAATTTTGTAAAGTCATTAATTTTTGTTTCTTAGATTGTATCAGTTTCTATTTTCATTCCTTTTTACTATGATAAGAATATGATATGAAGGAATTTTTTTGTTGGGTATGTACACCATTTTTTAATTACATTAGCTATGCCAAGGCAAATATGCTGAGCTTACACATGACTAGATATTTATATGTGTCCAACTCTGTAGGTATACATAACTAACTGTTTAAAGCAAGGTAAGAGGCAAACTTCACAAAACTTAGGGAAGTGTTGTCAGTAAATAATTGTCCACTCCTTTCTACCCCCATCAACAAAAAAGAAGGTTCTTTATTGAGGAAGGGCAATTTTGCAGTCTGACCTCTAAGGTTGGTAAGGCAAATGAGACCAGTAACATTGTTCACTAGCTTAGATGGCTCCTCTAGGCTATGTGAATTGACTTTAAGGAAAATTAGGAAATTTATTTTGTTTTTTCCTCTCCATTTTTCAGCACTTCTGTAGGAATTTCACCCTGATGGGGTCTGGGAAGGTTATAACACACATGAAATGTAAATAACCAAGAGCCTGGGGGAGGAGGAGTTCCCTTCCAGCTGATCTGTCCCTCTTGCCCTGCCTCCCCAAAGTGGCCATAACACCTCTGGTGGGGTTAAGACCCTGAGGAAGTTGTAGCATATAAAAATACAATCAAGTGGAGAACTGAGACAAATATTCAGTTAATTCAAGATCCAAAACAGCTTTCAATTTAATCTTTTGAATATTTTTTTTTAAAAAAGGCAATTTTTGGCCTTGATTTTTTTTCAATATTTCAGCAGTTCATTTAAATAAGCTTTTCTTAAACACCCAGGGTAATGCAGACCACTGTTATAGATGGTAAGGCCCATCTATAACAGTCTTCTTACTTTCCTTGTGATCCAGACATACTGGCCTCCTTGCTGGTCCCTCACAACCCTTCATCTGTTATTCCTAAGCATTGTTTTCCCCCCACTGGCTTTGCCCTTAGACTGAAAGGTACTCCCTCCTTCCTTACCTTTACCTTTAGAAACTCTAGCTACATTCAGTACTCATTTCAAGTGTTACTTTCTATGGGAAGCCTTCCCTGATCTGCCAGTGAGTTCCTTCCCCATACTTGCGTGCACATATGTGTGTATGTGTGTGTGTGTGTGTGTGTGTGTGTGTGTATAAAGGGTAAGGAGAAAGCTGTGTATGTATGTGTGTGAATATGTATAGTATGTATGTATGTATGAATATAGAATACATATTTGTAATGTGTCCCTCCATCTATCTACATGGATGTATCCATGTGTGTCTCTAGTGCATGTCATAGATACCTCTACATGTGTTGTATGTATACAGAGTGATGTGAGCATAGGAGCCTATGCTGTGCATATTTGTACTGTGTGCATGTACACATTTGTGAATATATGTATTATATGCATCATGCACATGTGTGCATGGGTGAACTAGAGTAGTCCTTTATACATGATTAGTCATACATATGTATATCTCTGTGTTTATATATAGGGAACCTCTGTGTATATTATGTGATGCATGTATGTGCCATATACACATATATATAAGCTTACAATCACCAAAGTATGTATCTATAAATATATGTATTCATATATCCATGGGTGTATGTCCATACATCATACATGTGCTATACAGTATGCCCAGATATACACATGCATGTTTATACACATCTGGATATATATGAACATACACATACATACCCCTTTAGTGTCTCTATCATTAGAACAAAAGGTCCTTAATAGCAGGAGATGTTTCCCTCTATCATGGTAGATACATCACTTAATCATATGGTAATAACTTAATAAATACTTGACTAATAGTTTCAGAGAGATTTTTTAAAAGTTTTGTTGCCTCAAGGCTTGCCTTCCTGGTGCTTACAGTATAGTAGGGACATGTGAAACATAGATTACAACAGAATAATCTATTGTTGCATAAAACAGATGCAAAGTACATGTGAGAGCAGAGAAGCAGAATAGAAAAATTGAGTCAATAGTTATTTATTTTATCCATAGATATAGAGATGTGTAAATTGTTGTTTTTTCCCCAAGGGACAGTCAGATCAGTTTTTTCCAGTGAACTCACTTAATATGCCAAGTCATTAAATTAATATGACAATCAGAGAGTCAGCTAGGTGGCACAGTGGATAAAGCACCAGCCCTGGAGTCAGGAGTACCTGAGTTCAAATCCGGCTTCAGACACTTAATAATTACCGACTGTGTGGCCTTGGGCAAGCCATTTAACCATTTGCCTTGCAAAAACCTGAATTTGTACTTCTCTACAGCCAAGCTTCATTAAAGTCTTCTTATTGTTTTCCAGGGAGCCTACAAGTCATCAACCATTTGCTATTGTCCGGAGAAAGGAACCTGGACAGAGTTAGAGGGAGATGTAGCCGAACCATTGGCAGGTCCTGCTTGTGCCACAGTTATCCTACCAGCCTGTGTGCCTTACAACAAATAACACACAGGACATATTGAGTTGAACAAATGCCCCATTCTGGGAAGCAATGACAGGTGACACAATTATTTTAGTAGGGAAAATTATGTTCTACAGACACAACTTCCAAAACCCACCTTTGGGTTTAGATTGATGCTTTAAAGGCAAACTACAAAAAATAAAAATTCCCCAGTTTTGGACACATACCAGTCTTGTGAAGCAAGTAGCTAAAGACCACACCAGACCTTCCATGTTGACAGACTGCCACCTCAGGCTGGTTTTCACTAACTTGGCCCAACTTCACGGAAACTCCTCACATCGATCTTAACTTTGAAAAGGAGAAAGATAGATGTCTGAAGACTGCCCCAGAGAAATATAAGAGCATTATTGTGCATTGTAGTCTACCTGCATGTGATCCATTTTGACATTTTGGAGATGTTGTATTCTCTGAGTGCTTCAAAAATTCACCCAGAATCACATCAATGGCATCTTTGTCTGGTAATCCTAAACACTGATGATTACACAGACTCTGCAGGCCAAATAATTTTAGAAAAAGCACCCAAAGCTAACTTCTCTTCATCTACCACCAGTCCTACTAGCATCAAAAAGAAACTAAGCAAAGAGAAGGAAATGGCAAAGTAATATAGGGACTCTGTGAGAGATCCAGTAGTTATTGTACTTTGTTGTCACAAACTAGGCAGAGTTCCTATTGGTCCAAAAGATATGAATTATAGGTTGGTGCTGAAATCAGTTCCCTGAGAATTATACTCTCCCATTTTAGGACCACATAAGTAGTGAACACACCTGTTATTTGCTCCAAAAATTGGGGCCAGTAAATTTGGTTAACATGGATTCAGATGAGATGAGATTTTAAATTTTGACCCATGGGAAAATAAGTGCAGATTGTCCCCTGCATTTCAGAGACCAGGAGCTAGAATATTTACTGTTAAGTACAATCTTATTTGTTTCTCTGTCACTGAGAAACATAATATTTAAATGTTTTAAAAGAATCACAGCAACTTCCAATTATTTTATTTTGGTCCTCAAGAAAGGCATTAGACTACTCCCCTCCTTCAGCTGGCTGTGGAATAGCCCATGATTTTCCATCATTATTTGCCAAACTGGGCACATCCTTATTGCTTTCATTGGTAATGCTTACACACAGAGACAAAAAATTAAATTGTTTTCTTGGCAACTGCAGCAGTAGTAGCAGCAACAGGAATTGTGGGGGGGAAGCAGGAGTGAGAGAGTTTATATTTGTCAAATCAGAAGGGGCAAAATTGGTAAGAAAAGAAATTTTATTTTCAAGCTTTTAGGAGTCTAATAAAACATCAGTAAAAAGTAAAGCAAAGATATGGAAAGATAATGAAATGATTGAATCTTATGATAAATGGATTCTTTAAAAGCAGTGTGAGGCCACAAGTGGGTATGCCTTGATGGGACTCTCTTATTGAGGAACATGGAAAGATGGAGTAAAGGTGCTCAAATCTAAAACTGTTCCTACAGTAAAGTGCAATCGTAATTGTTTTTGTATTTATTTGTATGTTCAGATCCAAAGGATCCCTTGTAAAAAAAGATATCCAGTGCAATCAATTTCCATTTTTCCCTTGAAAGTATCTATATAGAGAGAGACAGAAAGGAAGAAAGAGTAACCAGTTATAGAGCTCCATATAAGAACCTTAGCTGATACTCTGATGAAAAGAAGGTTGGCCTCAAGGTCTTATAGAGTGAGCTGTCACCTAGTCCCTCTGAAATGTAAAATTTAGACTTTTAAAAGGATCCTTGTTGTCCTTTGACTGGTTCTTTGTCTTATTTTTCTTTTCAACCAAGATAAATTTTAGCATTTATGAGAACTGTATGTAAAACTTTCTGTCTTTCAGGAAGGCATGACCAAGGAAAAAAGTGATATAACTGAGTAAGTCACAGAGAATGTAAATTTTGTACAGTATTAGAATGTGTAAATGAGCTTGCTTGTAAGGGGAAAACTTTAAATAAAACTTTATGTACTAATTCAACTGTCTGCCATATTGCTACTTATAAAGCATATGTATAAATATCTACATTAAATTCTTTGGAAGTTTTTTTATTATGTAAATGTGTATTTTTTTAATTGTGTGGCAACTTTTAAATATGCTCCTTATCTCAACAAAAGTATCTAGTAAAGATAGGCCTCTGACTTAGGGCACTTTACATTTCCTAGAAAAGGAACTGAGAGATGAAAATTTGAGAGTCAAATATGTGTTTCCAAAGGGACAAAATAATGTTATGTTTTAGCAAATCCAACATCTATTAAGTACCTTCTGTGTGTAGCTGGGAATCCATAGAGGCTGAAATGACCAAGGGTTTATTTGCCCAACTTTTAATAAAAAAAAAATGATTATAAATGTTATATTTAATCAAATGCAAATTATATACTTGTACACCCTACTCTTTAAATTTCTGAAATATATGCAAACAATGAAACAGGATATGTTAAATACTCATACACAGTTTAATACACTGATTTAAGAAATTCCTAGAAAAGTCCTATGCAGGACATGGAGGAAAGGTGTGTAGAGTCATGAGGAAATAGGAGATTCCTTAAACAGGACAAAGAAAAACAAACTGAGGTCCTGAGAATCTCAGGAAATAAACTGATTGTGTAACCTGTTTTGTGCCCTGCCTTATAATTGTTCAATAATTAATAGTATAGGGGTTATTCACAGATTTTTCACTAAGTTGAATTTCTAGTTATTAAGTACTTCCCATTTTTTTCCATTTATGCATATATTTAGCAACTATTTATTTGTATATACTACATTCAATGTACTAGGATGGAGGACATACAAAATTATTTTTTATAGATTGTATTTCTGTCCTGAATTTAGAGACAAAGTCAGTGAATACCAAATATCTTCTACATTTGAATTACACTAGGTAGACAAAGCATTTATGCTACCTGCATGAGATCTGAAAGGTATGCCCCCATTTATTATGTGATCCAGCTAATTAAAAAATAACCCACATCCATTAGAGAGCAAAAATTTTTGGCATCAAAAATTGTACATTTTTAATAAGTAACATTAAAAATAATAAAATGGGGCAGCTAGGTTGCACAGTGGATGGAACACCGGCCTTGGAGTCAAGAGTACCTGAGTTCAAATCCAGCCACAGATACTTAATAATTACCTAGCTGTGTGGCCTTGGGCAAGCCACTTAACCCCATTTGCCTTGTAAAATAATAATAATAATAATTATAATGATAATAATTATAATGATAATAAAAATAAAATGTCCCTCATTGATAGGACCACTGTCCCAGGATACCAACATTTGTAGAGACCATGCTTCTGCCTCACAACAATCACTGTCACTTTTGGTCTCCTGGCCCCAGATGTTATCATCATTATAAGCCTTCTCTGAAGACTCCCAATAAACTTCAAATTAAGTTTCTATTACAATTAAGCGAAGACATTAAACTGAAGGGGTCTTTCAGTCCAGGACTGCCTTCAGAAAAATAGCATAGAGACAAACATAGCAGAGATTTCCCTTTTGCGTTATGCTCTTCCTTTTGTATCAACACTTTTTTTCCATGAAGATTTGTATAGCTTGTTCAAAGACAGCTGGTTCATATTTAGGACATCTTCCAAATACAAATGAAGTTCCAGAAAATCAGTTATCATTTATTAAGCACTTATTATGGATTATGTACTGGAAATACAAAGACAAAGGTGAAATAATCTCTGCCTTTAAGGAGTTTTTAATCAAGCAAGAAGAGACAACCTGTATGTATAAATCATATTATATAACCAGTATATAGTCTATTTATATTATCTATATATAATGCACACACACACACACACATAAACACACACACACACACACACACACATATATATATATATATACATATATATGTATATATATATATATATATATATATACACACACACACATACATCAGAGACCAAATAATAGTATCAGGGAATGAGGAATTAGAATTATCAGGAATTGGAAGCAGGGTTTCCCATAAAGATTGTACTTGAGCTAAACCTTGAAGTTAGGTCATTATTCCAAGAACCATTTGTCAGAAGCTGTGTGTGGCACATGCCACAAATAGGAGACAGTAAGTACAAAAACATGAAAGTGGCAATTGGTGTGTTGTGTATGAGGAACAGGAAGGGTCAGTTTTGCTGAACTATAGTGCAAGTTAAAGAATTGAGAAGGGCTTTAAAATTCCAAACAAGTATAAGTATAATGCTTATAAGTATTATATAAGTAATAAATTGTATTATTTATTGTATTGTATAATACAACATAATAATATTTTATAACTAATAAGATGCCAATAGACTTTATTGACTAGTGGGGTGACTATCAGATCAGAGATTCAGGAGAGCTTCTTCAGCAGATATGTGGAGGAAGATAGCACAAATCCAAGAAAGTACCCATTTTCAATGAGGAAAAATTACTGTGCTTAGCCTTATATTAATTAATTATTAAATATTAACTTGCTAGTAATGATTACATTTATATAATACTTTCATTTTTAAAATCACCTTCATTAAAAACACCCCTGCAAGTAAAGTAGTACAAGTATTACTATATCTATTTTATATATGAGGCAATTGGAACTCAAAGCTATAGTGATTTTCTTCTATAAATACTGAATATCCTTTTGAGAGTTTCAATTGCCTCATCTTTAAAATGATATTAAATTAAATGGTTCCCAATAACAACAATGCTTTCAATCTTTCAAGTTTTGGATAATAAATCCAGGATCAGAATAGACCTTCAAAAACTTGAGTGAGGAATTAATGCCTGAGAAATCTTGGTAGAAAGAGAAGAGAAAGAATCTTCATGAGAGGACCAACAATTCAGCACCTAGGACAGAGTAGAATATTCAGTGTTAGTAGTTCTTGTAGCATAAGACTAAGTCCCACTGAGTCCCACAGACTCAGATTATAAACACACCATGCTTTACTGTGCCATCTCCGTGAACTACTTTTGCTGAAAAATTTTCATTGTCTAGTAGCCAAGCATCTCCTAGGTCAGAGTAGTGAACTTAGTATTTGATTAGAAATATTTGTTGAATGAATGAGCTCTAAATTTATCTGTCTATAAATTATTGAAATCATCCCTATTCCAATTTTAACTAAATTATATATACATATATATATACATATATATATATGTGTATCAGCTGTTTTCTCACTTAATTTAATCACCTAATGTTATCATTAATACCATCAGGTTTTTTTTTTATTTTACAGCTTCAATCTAATTCTTCGTGAATAACAAAAAAAAATATTTATCTTCAGAACTAACCATATTTCTGAGATCAAATTCCACAATTTCAGTTACATATTGCACATATTTCTTTGGTTGATGTGCCATCAACACATAAAACTCAGTATGCCCAAAACCTGAATTCATTTCATGCTATTATTTCTGTATTTCTCTGGATTAATCTTTTTTAAACCACAGCTCAGACCATAACTATCAAAATTTCCTGAACCTCAGTTTCCCCAATTGAAAAATGAGAGTATTTTATAAGATGACCCCTGAAACACCTTATTTGATCCAGTGATAGTAAAGGCCTAAACTCCTTATCTTAGCATCCAAGGATCACCATGTAATCTGACCTAAATTCAAATTTATCTCTAACTTTGCTCCTAACATAACCAATATTTCATTCAAACTGAACTACTCTTTGTTTCCCAAGTATGCTTTGCAATTTCCTGCTTCAACATCTTTGCTCCTGTTCTTCCCCTTTCCTGAAATTTCCTCCACACAATGAACACCTATTAAAATTCTCTTTACTCTTGAAACCTAATTAAGAGATTCCCATAAGCCTTTATTGATCCCTCCCCAAGTTCGAAATAACCTCTGCTTTCTCTGAACTGCCACTGTATTTTGTTTTTTTTTTTGTTCCACATTGTAATTATTGGTATCTATATTTGAGTTTCCCCTATCAATTTACAAACTCCATGTGGCAAGGGAACTTGTCTTATTCACATTTATATTGACTGTCACAGCTAGTATAGTGTTTTGCATGTAGAAATTGGCTATTAAATCTTTGCTGAATAGCTGAATGAATAACTTAAGGTCTCTGTATGTTTGGATTTTGATACTGACAATTCAGAATGTCCTGAGACAATGTTCACATATGTTTTTCATTATTCCTACCACTGAATTTATGCCACTGTATCTGAAGACAACTTTTCCCCTCTCAATAATGTTTTGGATTTTTTTTTAATCATGAGCCTTTGGACATTAAAGGTTTCTATATCTCCAGAAATTTGGGTCAGCTCAATTCCTGGTCCTCATGTACCAATCTCTTTTGGGAAGTACTTAAAAATATATCCAAGCCCCTCTGAATTAACAACAAATTATACTTTGGTTGTGAGTTGGGTCAGACCACCAAAACATCCATCCTTCAGGCTACTTAGAATCTATGGAGTTTGGCAAGAAGTCTAGTACCAGATTGGCAAATTTTTCTTATAGAGTAGAAGCAATTATAGAGACTATTGAAACCAGCTGGAATAGAATATATTCAATGTTCCCCTGGCAAGATTGACTATAGTAAATTAATTCAAAGACCAAGAACTCCCCTCCACCCAAGACATAACTCTAATGGTCATTTATAAGAAAAATCTCAGACTTTTAGTCTAGACCACCCCAAAGTATGCTTCTCCTCTTTTGAACTCTGACAGAATATACTATTTTTATAATTCATGATGTACTTATCATATATTTCCTTATACAATTCACTATTGCTTCACATACTTCTCTACCTAACTAGTTTGTAATCAGATTGTAAGCAGTAACTACATGTTATATTTTTGAAATACCTTGAGAAAAGTAGGTGCTAAATATGTTAACACTTTCCCTTTCTTGCCTCTAGGATCAAATAAAAAATCCTCTGATTTTTAAAGCCCTTCAAAACCTGAGCTATCCCCCCAAGTGGAAGTGACCTCTCCTTTCGCTGAACTTCTACTGTATTTTCTTTATACCCTTTTTATGGTGCTTACCACATTGTAGTTATTGGTGTCCATGTCTGAGTTCCCATATAAACATAAACTCTATGTCATAGATAGATAGATAGATAGATAGATAGATAGATAGATAGATAGATAGATAGATGATAGATAGATTCAGTGGATTTTTCCCTTGGTTATGAAGATAGTAAATGTTAGAATAAAAACTAGAATTAAAATCATTTAATTCTAAGACAACACATTCTTTCTCTTGAGTTAGCAGCATTAATTTCAAAATGCCTCTAGAAATTTAAAAGTGGAATCTCAACAGTACCTCAAAATCAACATATCCAAAAATAACTTTCCCTAATATCATTGACTGACCTCGTGATTAGTACCACAGTATAATTTTAGCTAATTTAACATCACAGGAATATTTATTTAGAAAATAAAACAAGAACAGAAATATAAAAAATCCCTCCAAAAAACAGAAGGTACATTTTCTCTTATACCACCTTAATTCCTGTTCTCAAGGAGCTCATAGTATGATGGGGAATATCATTTACAAACAACTATGTGCAGACATGAGTATATACAGGATAAGTAGAGAAAATTCAAAGAGGGAAGATTCTAGCATCAAGGGAGATTGGGAAAGTCTTCTTTTAGAAGGTGAGATTTTAGTTGGGATTAAAAGGAGCCAGATAACTCAGAAGGTTTAGATGAGTGAGAATTTTAGATAAGAGGGACCACCAGTGAGTTATGGAAGGAACAAAAGAGGCCATTGTTACTAGATTGGGTAGTGTGTGGAGGTAAGTGAGGTATAAAAAAGACTGGAAATGTAGGAAATATGTTATGAAGAGCTTTAAAAGTCAGACAGAAGATTTTCTATTTGATCATGGAGGTGATAAGAAATCACTGACTTGTACTTTAAGTAAATAAATTTGGCAGCTAAGCAGAGAATGGACCAAAGTGAGGAGAAAATTGAGGCAGGAAGCCCAACAAACAGATCATTACAATAGTCCAAATGTGAATTAATTAGAACTTGTCCCAGGGAAGTGTAAGTATTGGAGGAAAAATGCATATAGCAACAATGTTTAGATTGACTTCTAAAATTCTATGTGTGATAATTCATATTCTGTGTATGTATGTTTTTCTTACTCTATAATGTCAAAAGTTCAGACATACACAGGATCATAGATAATGAAGATAAATCATGCACTGTTAAAACTGAAAAGGATCATTGGGAGAAAAGACCTTAAATCCAAGACTAATTTGAACACCTACTAGTTATGTGATTATGAGTGAATCAGTTATACCTAGTATCTGCATCTGTAAAATGAGGATAATGTCACAATAAATATCTCAGAGGATTGTGAGGAAAGCATACTGCAAACCTTTAAATCCTATTTAAATACGAACTAATATAATTATTTTACCATATAATGGAAATGCTAATTTTATAGCCTCCAGTGATTTGCCAGAGGTTATTAAAGCAAGTTAAAGATGACACCAAGAAAAAAATGAGGATCTTTAAGAATCAATCCAATGACCCAAAGTCAACCAAGAACTATACAAGATCCCAGGAAAGATTTTTTTAATTTTTTCCTCAATTTCCAGAGTTATTTTTCTTACAAGGTGTTGTTTTCCTTTCTTTTCTCATTTGTATATGTGGGGGGGGGGGTTGGGGGGGGGAATTGTACATGTTTGCATCTTCCCCTTTTTTGTAAAACTTTAATTCCATCTTTCTTCTTTCTGCATGTGTGTGTGTGTGTATGTGAGAGAAACAGAGACAGAAACAGAGACAGATGAACAGACATAGAGAGAAACAGACAAAAACAGAGAAACAGAAACAGAGAGACAAAGACAAGAATAGTTACAAGGAGAAAGAGAGACAGAGAGAAAAAGACAGAGACAGAGAACTCTCTACCTGACTGAATTGTAAATGGCCACATGACAAATCAATATTTTGAGGATCTGGAAATTTGTCTTTAATGAGAAAGTTTTCCCCACCAACACAGATCACAACTCTTCCATAAGTCAAAATATAAGTTTCAGAAAATTACCTAAGCCCTAGAGAAGTTAGATGATTTTTCCTATAGTCAAACAGTAAATAAATTCAGAGATGGAATTTGAACCTATGTCCTCCATTCACTTTGCCATGTCACCTCTCAGGTATTATAAACATCCAACATAATCATCAGGAGACAGTACTCCACAGTGGAAAGGGCAATGAACTTGGAGAATGAAACTTGGATTTCAATTTGAAAACCAGCTCTCTCAGTGTCTACTCAAACAAGTCACTTAATCACTTTAGGTCTCAGGTTCTTCTGTAAAATGAAGGAGGCAGACTAAACGTCTTCTAAACTTCCCTTGTATATAAGATCTGATTGAATTTAGTTCCATTTTTGATGAATGACAATTTGGATATCTCTCTTTGAGCCAAAATTTCCCCAAGGTGATTAATTATAGTGCAGTTCTATGTGCTTAAGACAAATAAGTATAAGTATGAATTATTTGGATAAAAATCTGCCAAAATGTCTGCCAAAGTAAACGTCTTGGACCACATTCATAATTACATGTCTCTGAAAGGAGATAAGAGAATGTATAACTCCCTTCAAACTGAATGGAAGCTTTTTTTCCCCCCTTCATATGGAAGATCTCTAGCTCCTATGGGTGGACTTCAAATATCTTCTCTCAACTACTCATGCAAGAATCTGCAGCACCATTGCTTTAAATAGACCAAGCAAGGTTGTCCTCTTTCCAGTATAGGGTTTGGTGATTTATAGCTTGCTGGCTTGTGCTGGGTGATTGACTAACTTTTGCAAATTTTGGAATGATTGTGTAGAATCGGAGGTTGGAGGAATGCTTTTGTGCCAGCTATGAATTGATGCTTAATGTTACATAACTTTCAAGTATAAAAAAATATCTTATAAGTGGTATAGTAGCTTGAGTGCAGGACCTGGAGTCAGGAGATCTGAATTCGAATCTAGCTTCTGTCTCATAGTTCTGTGACTCTGGATTAAGTCATCTAGCCTCTGTATATCTCAGATTCTTTATCTATAAAAGGATTACAACAGCACCTATGTCCAAAGGTTATTGTAAAGATAAAATATGCTAATGCTTATAAAGTGATTGATAAATGTTGAAGCTCTATAACAAATACTAATTATTATTATTTGTTATTATTTATGACCTGATATTCAGATAGAATCATGAAAAAATTAGAGCTAGAGCAGAACTTAAAACTCACTCACTGGGCCAGCTAGGTGGCATAGTGGATAAAGCACTGGCTCTGGAGTCAGGAGTACCTGGGTTCAAATCCGGTCTCAGACAATTAATAATTGCCTAGCTGTGTGGCCTTGGGCAAGCCACTTAACCCCATTTGCCTTGCAAAAAAAAAAACCTAAAAAACTCACTCACTCCCAGCCCTTCATTTTAGAGATAAGGAAACAGACCCAAAGAAAATAACTCAGCTTTCTAGTCACACAGTTAGTTAGCATAAAATCAGTTCAAGGACTCAAGTCCTTAAGAGTTATATAATCTCTTCCTATAACAATTATTTCCTAAAATGGATTTTGGGGGCTTTCTGAGTGTTTCCAATTCATGCCTTCCCACTTTTCTCCACCATACTACTATAGGAATTCAAAAATTATACAGTAGGACAGTAAATTCTAGAAATGAAATAAAAGAGGATAGTTAGGACTAAAGGAAAGGAACACTTTTAAGGTAAAAAAATCCAGGGTTACTTTTGCATATGGAGAGGAAAGAATAAAGAGGTGTCTAACCACATTAGTAAAATAGAAATTCTTAGAGAAAAATATAATTATTTCATTAAGAAGGCAATGTGGTATACTAAAAGCATCATTGAACTTAGAATAAGATGATTTAAATTTAAGTTGTAATCCCACATCTAGGGTCTTGGCTAGTCACGTTAATCAGTTTCCTCATCTGTAAAATGAAAGAAATAATAATACTAATACCCTATCTTGTGTCATTGTTGACAGGAAAGCCTTTATTATCCATAAAGTGTGAATAATAACTGGTGTAATTGTTACTGTTGCTATTAAAAATAAGAAAGACCCAAAAAATTGAATGAGATGCCAACAGGACTCTTGGCTATAGGTCTGATCCAGGGAAAGTGTAAGAGAAGACATGAGGAGCCGATAAGAGCAGGTAGATAATAGAAGGATCTTCTAGTATTAATGAATTTCAAAGTGCTTGGACCCGCATGCGAGATTCCACTAATCTGCCAAAGCTGAGCTTGCAGGACCTCAGAACACATATTCTGCTTGTGTCAGTGTTCCACACCAATTATAGATTTCAGAAGGGGCATTAGAGCAAAACTCTGCTCCTTAATATGTGAGCCAGCAGAGCTGTAACTAAGATTGCAATTGGACTGGGACAAATCTCTGTGATCTTGAAATATGAAAATCCAAATAGATGGTTTCCATAGAAATGAAAAATAAAAACATTTTCAAATTATTTCTCAAGGATTAATCTGCAACAACCCTGCTCAACAAATGTATTCTATGGTACTTAATAAAGCAGCCCACAAAAAAACAAGCTAAAACTGTCATGTAAGATGATTTCCTTAACTAACACTCAGCGACCCATCTCCATGTAAGAGACGAGATCCAATGGGGTATTATTTTAATGGTGAAAAACTTAATAGAAACCCTGGCATCACAGAATCATAGATATCAAAATACCCAGGGCTTTTTTCTCTTACCCACTCCCTTCCTGTATAGATGATGAAACTGAGACCAAAGAAGTTTGACAAGTCATACAGACAGGGACCAAATGGGAGCCTCCTTATTTCAGTGCTTAAGCAAGTTCAAGAAACATAATTTCTGGATAATTTAATCATTTTGTGAATAAGGCCAGAATATTTTTAATAAAAAAGATAATTGTTTGACCATCTCTCTTAGACTAAAGACCCATCATGACTGGGGACTCACAATCTTGGAAGAGCAGGTGTTCCTCAGAATGGCAATCTTCCTTGACTGGTTAACAATAATCAGAGCATGAATACTGCAATGAGAGGCTATATTACAATGAGGGTCTTGGGATAAATGACTTAGCTTCACCCAAATCTTGGTCAAAGATCAACTGTCTGACAAAAGGGAGAATGAACACTTCCCAGATCTGTCTGAGCAAAATAAGCAGGAATGCACCCATTAGCCCAACTTAGAATTTCTTTTACTGTTTGATTATCAGATCTTGACCTGAAAACATGTCTGAGAGATATTTCCCACACTAATTGATTTCTGGATGATAGAGTAGAAGTGAAAATTCTTGGTTCTAATACAGTGATTAGTTAAAAAATACAAGAGCAAAAAAATCATTTCTTACATGATGCTGAGTCCAGTTTTCTTTTCAAAACAGCCAGATGGTTTCCTAGCTAGTTGGAGCTATCTACCCATAAAAGATGAGTTGGAGGGGCATCTAGGTGGTGCAGTGGATAGAGCACTGGCCCTGGAGCCAGGAGGACCTGAGTTCAAATCTGATCTCAGACACTTAATAATTACCTAAATGTGTGACCTTCAGCCTTGCAAAAAACTAAAAAAAAAAATGAGTTGGAGAAGTAGGACAATTAATTCAGTTCTATTTAATGAACACTTATTAAGCATATGCTATATGTAAGGGATTGTTTTGGTCCCTTGGGATAAGAAAATGACATAGTTATTACTTTCAAAGAGTTTTTAATCTTGTGGAGGTAGAGATAATTAAGAAGCAAATTGTAATGATAATTCCTTTTCAAAGTCTTATTTTTAACATGACATGGTGATGACCCTCAGTACCCAAACACTAGAACAAAACCTCTAGTAGGCTCTAACAAACAGGAATGACTTCAAGGAAGGTCCAAACTTTTTGAGGACCAGCCTAGAGAGAGATAAGCAAATATTTACCACCAGCAGGTTGACTAATAATGAATTCTTTGTTCATTGCTGTTGTTGTTTGTCTTTTGTTTTCTAAATAGGACCAGTGACATCCTGAGGTTGATGTCTTGACTTACATGTGAAATGCTTAAAGTGAAGCAGAGTTGCACAAAATCTTTAGTCTTACTCTCTCTTCCAGTCATACAAGTCCACTGACTAGGCAGAAATCTGGAGGAATTGTAATAACCTAAAATACAGTGAATGACCTTGGCATCTTTGATATCTGAACAAACTCTAAGCAATCCTTAGTATCTGCTTCAGCTACCTTTATGACCAGCATAACAAATTATTCTCATCTACCCATTTTGCCAGAGGAAGTCTTTACATGCTTGGGCTAGACATCCCCCAAATCACCAATAGATTTGAGAGAGGACTAGCACCTCTGGTGTAAGAAATTGCTGAACCCTTTTCAAGGGCTGTTCATCCACCTTTGGTATCCACCAAAGTCACACAAATCTCATTAGTGATTCCAAGGAGCTGTAGTTATGCTCCAGAAAAAACATCTTGACAGATGGGTCAAAACAGATTGAGGGTAACTGACAGGCTCAAACCCATCAGTTGCTCATGATAGCCCATGAAACAAAGATAATCATGAAATAGTCATTGGTCATTATACAGCCTTCTTCAGATTCTGTTATCATGTCTCTAAAGGGATGGAAAAGGAGATAGAAGGTGCATAAAATCACAGTTTTCAAAACTATCTATAAACATTAACTAACTTCTCAATACTCTTAACATTTGTCTAATGACCAAGGAGCAGCCATACTCCTAGAATAACTGAACCATATCAATCTTGATATTTATGCTGTAAACAAAATCTGAAAAAAAAGAGAAATTTCAGCTTAATGGAAATATGACTTACAAGTTCTCCTTGGAAGAGATCAATAAAGAACTTGGCAGAATTGGTTTGATCATGAGTCAAACAGCAACAAGAAATTTCATTTCATAAGTCTTTGGGTCATCTTATATTCCACTATTTATAAGAGGCCCTGTCAAAGCAGGTAGGTAGGTAGTGTATTGTTAGAGCATTGGAATTGGAGTCAGAGGGGAAGAGGAAGAAGGGGTAGTGGACAAGCATTTATTAAGTGCTAAGCTCTTTATAAATATTATCTCATTTAATCCTTAGAAGACTAAGTTCAAATTGTGAGGTTAATCAGAAGATCAGACAATTACTAACTTTTTGGTCCTGAGCATTTAACTTCTATTTGCCTCAGTTTTATCATCTGCAAATTGGGAGTAATAGTAGCATCTACTCCCAAGGTTGTCATGGGAATAAAATGAGATAATATTGTTAAAGTGCTTTGCAACTTAAAAGTACTATATAAATGCTAGCTATTATTATTAGTAAAAATATCATCTTGAAAATAATTATAGTTTATGTGCCACCATTTGATTAAGAAACATTCTCTAAAGAATCCAATAAGAACATTCAAATTAAATTAAATCAACATATAATTTGATCAAAATGAAAATAAAAATGTGAGAAAGTTGTATTTTTCACCAATCAAAAAATCTCACAAAAGGAAATCACAGAAGAAAATCAACTTTAATCCTCAGTGATTTTAATGAAATGATTGGGGATTAGAGGATGATGAAGCTGTTGGGAAATGTGATGTGGGAGTAAAGAATAAGAAAGGTCTGAGATTCAATAGCATTTATACATCATGGACACTTACTTCAAGAAAGGAATCAGACTATTCAAGAAATTAAAAGCACTAAATAATATTACAAAAAATGAATTTGATAGCATTTTAAGAGATAGGATTATCATCCATCCCAAACATGGAGAGATTCCTGATATGCAAAGAGCCAACCAACTTGTTAAAGATCAAATTTAATACAAATTTAGAAGACAGAATAAAAACAAGACTAGATGTGGGATTAAGCCACCTGATCTATTTTAGAAAATACCTAATTCCAAAATCATTGACAAACAATTTTTAGGGCATTGATGGATGGCTTCTCAAGGATTTGAAGTAGAGATTATTTTTTTTAAATTATAATAGGAATTGGAGAGTGGAGAATGTAAAATAATTTCCATAACTATTGGCCTTATACTTTCTTCCTTATACATATATTTTAATGATAATCTATCAATGCATCATAGCTGTCCCAAATGAAATTATCTGAATGGAACAAGCTGTTTTCAGAAGTGATAAGCCATGATAGATCACATCTTTACCACTACACTATTGAATAAAAGGAGCTATGTATTCAAGATTTCATTGTATATATATATATATATATGTATGTATACATATATATATATATATATATATATTTCAGTGACTAGAAAAAAACATTTGATTAGGTAGAATAAAATGCTATGAAATCCTACAAAATGTCACCCAAGAAAGAGGTCAAAATTATAAAAGGTAATTTGAAAAATATAAGAGATAATCATGTTCAACAATCTTTTGATCATTATTATCATTTGAGACATAAATTAGGGTGGTCTATGCTTGCCAAAGTGTATGCCTCTGTCATGGAGGAGTTTTGGCACAAAGTCTAAATCAAGGATGTGAGAGCTTCCAGATGCTCCCATTAACTGATGACATTTTGCCAACTGAAGCAAGCACTGGAACATTGCAGAACCTTCTGAATGAGATTCATAATCATTCAAAAGCATTTGGCTTACCTATCCACATAGGAAAAATAAGGTGAATAAAGAATGTTTTGGAGGGTGGTGCTAAGATGGTGACAGGAGAAGATCCTCTCTTAAGTTCTCTCTCTCTCTCTCTCTCTCTCTCTCTCTCTCTCTCTCTCTCTCTCTCTCATATTTCCAAACTTATAAAATAAGGACTCTAACTAAATTTTCAAGAGAAAGAACCCACAGAGGGATCCAGTGAGGCAGTTCACCAGCCCAAGGTAACCTGGAAAATAGCAGAAAGGCTTTGCTTCATGGGGTTAGAGGGGTGGCCCGCCAGAGTGAAGGAACTTCAGCTTCCCAGAGGCAGCCCCAGAATGTCTGGGAGCCGCAGGTCAGGGCAGCAGGGGCAGTTTCCTGACCTGCTCCCTGGGGAGCACTGGGCACAACTTGGAAGATTTGGGGGGGGGGGGAGGGAATACACACACATCTGCCAGATTGAGCTCATGAAGCCCAGCCCTCAGGGCATTCAGAAAGCAGTGGTGGCTACAGCAGCCCAGATCCAGGAACCAGAAGCAGGTTGAGCTGGTAAGTAGGTGGCCCCAGGCAAAGGAGCCTTGAGTACTCAGCCCAGGTAGGGAAGAGGAGAGAAATTTCCAAGTTCTGTCCTCTGTACCTGGAACAGGACTCTGGGGCTCTGACCACATTCAGATCCTGATCACAGTCTAGGCCCCCCATAGAACAGCAAGAACCCCCCACCTCAGGCCTGTGGCAGAGGGGTGCGCTTGTGGTCATTCACAGACCAGGAGGGAAGACAGAACTTCATACACACTGAGACCTTGGGGGGGGGGGTCCCAATAATACTCAAAACTCAGGAAGCACCCCCAAACTAGGCATAGGCTGGGGAAATGAGTAAACAGAGAAAAAGAGGAATACCATTGAGAAATACATGGTCTATGATCCCAAAAAGGATCAAAATACTTAGTCTGAAGATGAGGAAGTACAAGATCCTGCATCTAAAGACTCCAAGAAAAATGGAAGTTGAATTCAGGCTATGTCAGAGCTCAAAAAAGATTTTGAAAATCAGGGGAGGGAGATAGAAGAAAAATTGGAAAAAAGAAATGAGAGACACAGAAAAAAACATGAAAAAGAAGTCAGCAGCTTAGTCAAGGAGATCCAAAAAATGCTGAAGAAAATAGCATGTTAAATGCCAGCATAGGTCAAATGGATAAAACAGTTCAAAAAGTTATTGAGGAGGAGAAGAATGCTTTAAAAAGAAGAACTTATGAAGGCCAGATGGAAAAAGAGATAAGAAAGCTCTCTGAGGAAAACAAATCCTTCAGATCTAGAATGGAGCTTAAGGAAGCTGACAAGAAGACAGGAGACAATACTTTAAAATCAAAAGAATGAAAAATTAGAAGAAAATGTGAAACATCTCATTGAAAAAACTGATCAGGAAAACAGATTCAGGAAAGATAATTTTAAAATTATTGTGATACCTGAAAGTAATGATCAGGAAAAGATCCTTAACATCATTTTTAAAGAATTCCTACAGGAAAATTGCCCAGATGTCCTAGAAGCAGAGGACATAATAGAAATTGAGAGAATACATTGATCTCCCCTGGAAAAAAATCCAAAAAAGAAAAAACCAACCCCCAGGAATATTATAGCCAAGTTCCAGAACTCCCAAGTCAAAGAGAAAATATTACAAGCATCCAGAAGGGCACAATTCAAACATTGTGGAGCTGCAGTCAGGATTACACAGGACTTAACAGCAACTACATTAAAGGCTCATAGGGCTTATAATATAATATTCCAGAAGACTAAAGAGCTCAAAATGCAACCAAGAATCAAATACCCAGCAAAACTGAACATCCTCTTCCAGGGAAAAAGATGGATTTTCAGTGAACCAGGGGAATTTCAAATGTTCCTGTTAAAATGGCCAGAGCTAAACAGAAAATTAGATCTTCAAATACAGGACTCAGGTGAAACATAGAGAGTGGAGGAGAAGGGTAAAATATGAGGACTTAATGATGATGAACTACATGTATTCCTGCATAGAAAAATGATACCGATAATACTCATAAGGAACTTCTCATTTAATAGAGCAGGTAGAAGGAACTTTTATAGATGAAGCACAGAAGAGAGCTGAATTTGAAGATATAATATATTGTAAACATGGAGTCAATGGCTAAAAGGGAAATGTAATGGGAATAAGAGAAAGAAGAGGTGGAATAAGCTAAGAAATTTCATATAATAAGATTTTTATTCCAATAAGCTATTGCAATGATATGGAAAAGGGGAAGGTGAGGGGGAATGAGGGAACTTTCACTTTCATCAGAGGTGGCTTGGAGAGGTAACAGCATATATACTCAATGGGGTATAGACATCTAGAGTAAGGAGAGAAGGGGGACAGGGGGAAGAGGAGGGAATGTGAGTGACAGAGGAGAGGGTGGACCATGGGGGAGAGTGGTCAGATATAACACATTTTCTTTTTTACTTCTTGCAAGGGGCTGGGATTGGATAGCCTGTCCGGGACCACAGAGTGAGGTGGTTGCTGGTACGTGAGCTCAGGGCCTCTTGGCCCCAATGTCAATGATCAGTCTGCTGCACCACTCAGCTGCTCTACAGCACATTTAAGAAGAGGGACAGAGTGAAAGGAGAGAAAAAATATAGTATATGGTAGTGGGGAAGTATGAATGGAGGGAGTTGTGATCAGCAATGGCAACAGTGGGAAAATATGGAAGTAGCTTTTGTGATGGACTTATCCTAAAGAATGTGATCCTTCCTCAACAGAGCTAGTGGAACACAGATTGAAGCACATTTATTATTATTATATTATTATTATTATTATTATTATTATTATTATTATTGGGGGTTGTAGGGCAGATGGGGTTGGGTGGTTTGCCCAGGGTTGCACAACTGGATGATTGTTGGGTGTCTGAGGCTGGATTTGGACCCAGGTGATCCTGACTCCAGGGCCAGTGCTTTGTCCAGTGCACGACCTGACTGTTATTACATTATTATTATTATTATTATTATTATTATTATTAGTAGTAGTAGTAGTAGTAGTAGTAGTAGTAGTAGTAGTAGTAGTATAGCTTTATTTTATTGGGGGGGGGTTGTTATTGTAGGGCAGTGGGGTTGGAATGGCTTGCCAAGGTCATACAGCTGGGTGATTGTGGATTTGAGCTTGGGTGCTCCCGACTCCAGGTTTGGTGCTCCATCCACTGTGCTACCTAGCTGCCCCTATTATTACTATTTTTTATTTTAATTTTCATTTTTTTCCTCTTTCTTTTACTTTGTTGCTCATGAGGGTCTATATTTTGGGTGGAGGGGATATTATGTTTACTCTTAAACAAGAATATTTTAGTAATGTATAAAAAACATCATTTGTAGAAAAATAAAATAAAAATAAAAATAGAAAATAAAAAAGAATAAAGAATGTTTCTTGTTCACACAATGAACTACAGATGAATGCATAACCTTTAACATTCTTCCAACAATGTATATATACATATGTGTGCATATATGTGTTAATATATGCATTTTTGAACAAAAAAATCTGAACAGATATTACAAATGAATGAATTTATAGAGAATGGACTAGAGGACCTTTGGTGAACTGCAGAGTTACTTTAATGACTCTAAGTTTCTTCCTGAAACAAAGGTTCATAACCCATCTTTTTAATACCAGCATTCTTACAATGATATTCTAAGACTGAGTAATGGAGTATTAGAATCTCTGCAGGACAAAAGTTGAGGATCACTCAAAATGGCAATGGAAAAGTATATGATAGGCATGAGAAGACTGTGACACATTGTTAACAAATGATTAGCTAGGAAAAAAAATACGTAAAGGATAACACACACACACACATACACACACTCATAAAATCAAGAAAGTAGATGGGCTAATTAAGAGCAAAGTATAGGCAACCAACAGTCCACTTGTTTTATTACGGTCCTTAATATGTCAAAAATTATTCACTAAGCTTTTCTCTCCTATCAATAGGCTTTAGCTCTTCGGAGTCATCTACTGGTTGACTGTTCTCATATTGTTATGATGAATAGAAAGTCTATCCTTAAACAGGCTAGACTGAAGTCTTTTAGTCCATAATCTAAACCTAGAAACCACTATGCCCTTAATATAGACAATCAAATAAAAACTAGCAAGACTAAAGAAATTAGGGGCGGCTAGGTGGTGTAGTGGATAAAGCACCGGCCCTGGAGTCAGGAGTACCTGGGTTCAAATCCGGTCTCAGTTCTCAGACACTTAATTACCTAGCTGTGTGGCCTTGGGTAATCCATTTAACCCTGTATGCCTTGCAAAAACCTAAAAAAAAAAATTGAATAAATTAAGTTTACTCTTTTAACTGTCTATATTTGCCACTGATTCACTATTCATTTTCATAGATATCATTTGGGGTTAAAAAAAAAGTCCCTATTAATGTCTATTTAACTTCCCTTAAAGATCTCATCCCTCCCCATTACACTCATTTTGGAAAATATATTTTAAATAAACAAAATACAGAAAATGTATTAAATTTATGACTAACATCTCGTTCTCAAAATTTTCCCCAGATTGTCAAAAGAATGGATTTGATCCCTCTTCCCAATTCACAGTCTTAGTTTTGTTATTTTTATTTGCCAATGAATTAAAGGATGGGGTGGAAATACTTTTGCCCTGGCTGCTTCCCAGTCAACTCAAAAGTATTACATAAATATGTGACAATGTCCTGTCCCCTCCCCAACACACATATATATGCACACTAATTTTTTTTGGTTGGGTGAGTTTCAGATGTGCTGTATTTAGCTAATATTCCTCTACCTCTCCAATATAATGAACAAGGAAAGCTCCTTTCTATCCTCAGAAAAGCAGTCATTGCTTTGTTTAGGCTAGAATGACCTGCACTTTATCCTGAAATAATTCCTGGCACTTTTATAGGCTCAAAAAGTACAGAGTTTGGAACAATGTTAAACAATGTTAACAATATTAAAGACTTCCGAATCTGATGTTACTTACTCCAACCCAAATTTAAAAATTTGGACAGCAAGTTATATATATAGGGGAAAATACCTCCTCAAAGTCATATAGATAGTTGGGAAGAGAAGGAATAATCTTTTACATAAAATCTATTATCTACTATACACTGTGCTAAGTTTTTTACAAATGTTATCTCATACGCACCTTACTTGTCTGTGATGTAGATGCTGTAATTATCCCTATTTCACAGTTGAGGAAACTGAGGCAAACAGTGGTTAAATGAGTGTTAGGGTCATTTGGTTAATAAGTGCCTAAGGTCATAAGAAGCATAGTGGTAATCAAACCCAAACCCAAACCCAAATCCTCTGCTCCCAAATCCGGGACACTTTCTATAAGGCACCACCAGTCTCCTCCTTACAGATTTGGAAGCTAGTTTAAAGAAGCCTAGGTGAGGCTGATGGAACTACCAGTATCTCACCAGCACCAAAGTCAGCTAAGAGGCCTTTATTATTTATTTGTTTGCTTTAAAAATTCTTCTAATCTTTGGTTAAAATATTTAAGAGAAAAAAATAAGGGCAAATAAACTATTGACAGAAATTATAATATAGTTCTTTAATTTTGATCAATTTACTTTAATCTAATTTAGTTGAGCTTTATTTTCTTAAAAACAAGAGGCATGTTCAATCAATTCCTCATTCAGTGCACTTTCACTGGACTTCAAAAGTAGGGTGAATTCACTCCATTAAAACCAATAGTAGGGGCGGCTAGGTGGCACAGTGGATAAAGCACCGGCCCTGGAGTCAGGAGTACCTGGGTTCAAATCCGGTCTCAGACACTTAATAATTACCTAGCTGTCTGGCCTTCGGCAAGCCACTTAATCCCATTTGCCTTGCAAAAAAACTAAAAAAAATAGTAAATCAGTGTGGAAAATTTGCCCTTGTCATCTACCTCTCTTTTTTCTGTCCATATGGATGGATGTATATATGTATAAATGTAAATTTATATAATTATGTGTGTTTTTTTGTTGTTTTTTAGGAAATGACATAAATCTAATTAATTCTCCCTGTGGCCAGTATGGAAATGCCTTTGGTATCAAGCCAATTCTTTCTCTAGCAAAATTAGCTCAAGTTGGTTTTTTTGATCACACTGAACAACAAACTATTTTTCTTAAATTTCTTGCAGACTTAAAAAGATCTATTTTTCAGTTTAGTTTTCATTTGTATACTTGTTAGATGCTTTACTAGAGTGTAAGCTCTACAAAAATAAAGTGTTTTCTTAGAGAACACACATCATATGGGAGAAAGCCCTGGATTTACTTACTGGCAGGAAAACATAATTTCAAATCATTACTAAGCCATTAGATACACTCTTGAATCTCAGTTTTGTTATTATTCAGTCATATCTGACTCTTGGTGACCCTTTTGGCATTTTCTTGGCAAGTATATGTGCATTTTGTCTTTTCCTTCTCTACCTCATATTATAGTTGAGAAAACTTAGGTAAACAGGGTTAAGTGACTTGCCCAGGGTCACTCAGCTACTAAGTGTCTGAGGTGAGTCTTCTTGGCTCCAGTCCCAGTTCTCTAGAATCTGTTTCCTCACCTAGAAAATGGGCATAAAAATGACACCTACCTTCTCTGGTCACTATGAGTTTCAAATGAGATTATGTGTGTAAAATACAACAAAAACTTTGAAAAACTATTTAGGCTGTGTGTTATTATTTATCATGCCATTTCCCTCAGTGCTTCACATCTATTAGGCATTATATAAATGTTGGATTGGAATGAATTAGAGATACAGTGGAAGTCAAAACCTGAACAAGTCACATTGTGGTAGAAAGGATATTTTAAAATCTATAGAAAACCAGTAAGATGGAATGACTGGCTAAGACCAGGATGCCAGGTGGATTTTAGAAGGGGTGGGCACTGGCATGAAGTATCTCAGTTGAGTCTTCCCTGCTCCTCTGCTCATGCACAGGCTGCTGACTTGTACTGAGTGTACACAAGTGGGTCATTTCACTGTGCATGGAAATGGGACCCCCTGGGTCCAAGAGACTGGTTATTGGTGGAACTCCCATTAAAGCAGCACCTGCTGAGGTAGTACAGGCATCAAGCACCCTTGGCTTCCCACAAATAGTGGGGCCCTAGGTTACAAGATGTGTCCTGAGAGAGCCTTCAGCTGCATGGTCTTCCCCATATTTTCTTCTACATTCCAGCAATCTTATTAAAGTACTAGAGGGCCGGACCATTCATGATGGAGATGTCACACCTGTTGACCTTAGTTTTTGAGTCCCACTTGTACAGCTAAAGAAACAGTGAATGATGGGCAGAAGCAAAGGTGAAGCTGCCTGTTTAAACAACGGGTGAGGGAAGAGAAGGGAGAGCCAAAAGAGGAAAGGGAGACAGAAAAGGGGAAAATAGAGGGAAGGAGAAAGGGGGAGAAGGGAGAGGGGAGAAAGGGATAGGGGAGGGAAGAGAGGAGAAAAAGGAAGGAGAGAGGAGAGAGGGAGGAAAGGAAGGAGGGAAAAGAATGAAGGAAGAAAGAGAGAGAGAGAGAGAGAGAGAGAGAGAGAGAGAGAGAGAGAGAGAGAGAGATTGAAGAAGAGAGGACTTTAGAGTCCTAGGAGCTGAGTTTGAGTCAAAGTTTTGTTACTACCTTGTGATCTTAGGCAAATACTTTCTAATCTTCCATTTAATTATCAGTAAAATGGAGACAAACTAACTAACCTTTAAGGTTCATTTCAACTGAATCTTTGGTTTATCCCTACATTAGTGAATGAGACCATCTTATTGCCTGGCATTTTAGGTGAGGGTTACCTGTATCTGCCACCCTAATCCTAGCCCACAAATCTAATTTCCATGCTTCCTACTAATTGAATTACTTGGGTTAAAGTTCCTCTTTCCACATAGCCTACTTCTAGGAGGAACAAACTGCTTTGACACATTGTTTTAATCAGATGATTAAAGATTAAAGTTCCATTAAAAATGACCTGGAGAGGCAAAGACAGGCAGAAAGAGAGAATCAGAGACAGAGAGAAGTTGGGTTCAAATCCTTGCTCTGATTCTTACTGTGTAACCTTGGACAAGTCACTAAACTTTCTTCTATCTCATTCCTTCTACTATAAATAAGAACATTGCAATTGATGGTCTTTGAGATTTCTGTGTGATCTCCCTACATTTAGCAGTGAACTGAGTATACACTGAACATCTAGATATGTGGGAAAAGGGAAAGAACATTTTTGAAATTGGAAAGGATCTGTTGGAGACAGGAAATTCTGAGTCCAAATTCAGTCTCAGATACTTGCTAGTTGTGTGACCTTGGTCGTTTACTTTTTCTTCAACTGTAAAATGGAGATAATAATGGTATCTACCTCTCCAGGTCATTGTGAAAAATTAAATGAAATAATATCTATAATGTACATTGCAACTTTTAAAGTGTTCTATAAATAATAGTTATTATTGATAATAATAACAAAAGTAAATTTAGGTGAGAAACTAGTACTTAGACTTGGAACTATGGGATAAGAGTCATGTGTAACTTGGTAAAGGAGTTCCCAAAAGGAGATTTGAAGATGACAAATAGAAATGTAAACCTTTCCCTTCCATTCAACTTCTACAGCAAAAGTGACAAAGTGATGAAAAAGCACAGGGAACTCAAAATCATACTATTTTTGTAACCACAATTTAATTGTAAACTTTGTAAGTATTGCTCTTTCCATTCTGGTCCCTGCCCTGGAGAGAAAGTAATGCCCTCTTATCATCCAAGGTACAGAAGAAGGGGGGTAAGGAAGGCCTTCTAATATCTGTGCTGTGGATGCTTTTCAGATGGGATTCCAAGGGTTAAATCCTTGTGTAATGACCAATAAGTTCATGTATTCCTGGAGGAACTGATTCATAGCAATATTTGTATACCTACTATTATTAAAAAACAAACAGACATAAAGAAAGCTGAACTAAATGGAAGTTCAGCTCACAAGTTCTACTTGGAGAAGCAAACAAAGGAGTTGGTAGAATTGTTTCAACCTGAAACATCATTCCATGGGATACTTAGTGATCATATACATAAGGGGGGGGGGGGAATAGCTCAAAGATAATTACAATTTATTTTCCAACATATTTTTCCAATATTTCTGAACTTCTAACTCTATATTCCGTAGATATAATGTTCCCACCAACTCATTGTTCCATCAAGTTGTGGAACATAAGATCGAATGTTGGCCCAATCTTTCTTCAAAGTGTTTTTGATTCAGTTCCAAGTTAGTGGATAAAAACATATTAAAAAACCCAACAGATTAGAAATCAAAATGGGATTCTAAAATCACTTTAAGCCACTCTGAGCCTCAGTTCCCTCATTTGTAAAAGGAGGATAATAACTATTTCTCTCATAATTATTCTCTTATTAAGGTTAATATGTGAGAATAAAATTAAATAGCACAGATTAGGTTTAATGTTTATTCTTCATTTTCTTTTTTAAAATTTTTATTTATTTAAGACAATGGGTTAAGTGACTTGCCCAAGGTCACACAGCTAGGCAATTACTAAGTGTTTGATGCTGAATTTGAATTCAGGTCCTCCTGACTCCAAGGCCAGTGCTCTATTCACTACACCACCTAGCTGCCCCTTGCCCTTCATTTTCCTTTTCATGTGTCTCTTGGGTCTCCTGTTTGAAGTCCAAATTTTCTATTAAACTCTGGTCTTTTCATCAGGAAGAGTTGAAAGTCTCCTATTTCATTAAATGTCCATCTTTTGCCTTGGAAGAGAAGGCTCAGTTTTGTGGGATAGTGAATTCTTGGCTGCATTCCAAGCTCCCTTGCTCTTCAGAATATCACATTCCAGGTCCTTAGATCCCTTAACATTGATGTAGCCAGGTCCTGTGCAATCCTTACTGTGGTTCCTTGGTATCTAAATTGTTTCTTCCTCTTTGCTTGCAGGATTTTCTCTTTTATCTGATAGTTCTGGAATTTGGTCACAATATTCCTTGGTGTTTTCATTTGGGGATCACTTTCCAGAGGAGATTGATGTATTCTTTCAATATCTATTTCGCCTTCTGGTTAAATGATGTCAGGGCAATTTTCCATCACTAAATCCTGTAATATTAAGTCCAGGCTTTTTTTTTTCTCTTGATATTTTCAGGGAGTCCAGTGATTCTTAAGTTGTCTTTTCTAGTTCTATTCTCAAGGTCAGTGGTTTTGCGTGGTTTTGCCAATGAGGTATTTTACATTTTCTTCTATTTTTTGACTTTTTGGTTTTATTTAACAGATTCTTGTTTTCACAGATTCCATTCTTTTTTAGAGAAGAATTTTCTCCATTTATCTGTTGCAACTCCTTTTCCAATTGGTCAATTCTGTTTTGTTTTGTTTTTTAGTTTTTGCAAGGCAATGGGGTTAAGTGACTTGCCCAAGGCCACACAGCTAGGTAATTATTAAGTGTCTGAGGCCGGATTTGAATTCAGGTACTCCTGACTCCAAGGCTGGTGCTCTATCCACTGTACCACCTAGTCACCCCAGTCAATTCTATTTTTGAAAGCGTTTTTCATTTGACCAATTGAAGTTTTGAGAGAATTATTTTCATTTTGCATTTTTTCCAGTTGTATTTTCCAAGGATTTGTTTTCTTGTTGCAAGGTGTTGATCTTCTCTCCCAAATTTTCCAATTGATTTCTAAACTCCTTACTGATTTCTTCAAGGAAGTCTTTCTGGGCTGGAGACCAAATCATATTCTCCTCAGAGCTTCTAGGTCTCTCTTAGTTAGGGTCTTTACCTTCCAAATAATTTTCTATGGACCCCCTTTTCACTGGCCTTTCTTCATTTTTCTTAGATCTTGTGTTGGAAAAGGGGCTGGTTCACATAGATTTGGTGTTGAGATCCCTAGAGGCTGAATTTAGTAACTCCAAGTAGGCCAGCCAGTGGGGTGGGGTGCTGGTTGCTTTCTCTGGAGTGTCTGTGACCTCGAGTTGAGGCCCTCTCCCTTGGCCTGGAGGGTTTGGGTGAAGCTGCTGGATACCGTTATCCTTGCACAATGTAAGTTCTTCCCTGGGGTGAGGTAATCACTCTTCCTATTTAACTGAGGGAGCTCTGCTACCCATGCCTGGGGAGGGGAGGGGGCTGTTACTGTGTTTGTTCTGTGAAGAGGGTTCTGCTGAAGTGAAAATATGGACTCTGAGTTTCTCCAGACCAGAGGAGCTCAGGGATCAATGTCTGCAGCTCTCCGCACTGGAACTCACTCTCCAGCCTGCCAGAGTACCCCAGATTGTCAGTCCCACAGCCAAATCTTCTGTGCCCCAGTTGGCTTTTGGACTGCAGCTCCTACAGTCATCGCTTCTGCAATTGATTTCAAGGTAGTCCAGCTCTCACCCCCTCCTGGCAGGGTCACTGCTCTCTATGCCCAGTTCACTCATGATCCAGGAAGAAAGACCCTGAAGTAGATGTTTTCCCAGCTTCTTTTCCTGGGTTTTGTCCATTGGATTTTGGTTAAGAGGTTTGTTTTCATATTATATATATGAGGGAAGATCAGGAGATCTGTGCTAAGGCACAGGGCCTGGCTTCCCTCTGCCATCTTGGCTAGCAGTCCCTTACCCTTCATTTTCAAAGAAGATCATAACATCAGGGTGGTGATGTCTTGACAAGTACATGAATTGGCTTTGAGTGAAGGAGGATGTACTAAGTCACAAGATTCATTTTCTCTTCCAGATCCATTTGGGTCCAGGGGCCAGATATAAAGCAGGACAACTGGAGATTCCCCTGGATGGGAGGCAGTCAGGGTTAAGTGATTTGCCCAAGGTCACATAGCTAGTAAGTATCAAGTGTCTGGGGATGGATACAAATTCCCATCTTCCTGACTATAAGACCAGTGCTCTAGCCACTGTGCCACCTAGTTGTTCAGGATTAGGTTTACCCAGCTAGAGAATAAGTGGCCCTCTTGGGTAGTAATGTGCAAGGGAAGGAATGAAAAGGAAAGAGACTGTGGTAGGAGAAGGAAACATGGGCCTACCACATAAATCAGAAGTAGCACAAAGTATTGAAAAGAACATTGTACTTAAAACTTAGAAACATGAATTTAAACCAATCTCCCTCCCCCACCAAATAAGTGATCATGAATCATTTATAAACTCTCTGGACCTCAGCTTCTTTATCTATAAAATGAATATAACAAATTCAACTTTGGCATAAAAACAACTTTGTTTCATTTCTATCCAATAATAGAGTGCCAAACACATAGAAGATGATCAATAAAAGGGGAATTTGGTTTAGGTAATCTCTGCATCTCTAAATAGATGCCCCTTTTTTCCTTTCATTTGGCATCTCTTTTGTTGTCCCTCTCAGGAATTAGGAACTAATGAGTAAACTCATTAACTTGCATCAAGGTTCATCTATGATGCCTCCTCCTAATAGGTATCTTTCCTAATTCTCTACTACCCACCTTCTTCCCTCCTTAAATTATCTACTGTTTACTTGTCTGTGCACATGGCTTATTTCTACATAGTAATTGAATGTAGGTTCCTTTTTAGGAGAAACTGGTTTGTGCATTGTTTTTATATCTTCCAGTCAAACAGTTGCTTGCACAATATAGGTACTTTAAAGTTATGGATTGAATTGACTGATTAAAGTGTTCTATGCTGCTTACCTAAGCAAAGAGAATAGTCTTCTGAGTACTCTCACCCCATTTTTCTGGGTCCTCAAACAATAATATAGGAATATACCTTTAAAAAAATAGAAAGAATGATGTAATTGGAAAAAGTACTGAATCACTATTAGGTCTCTTTTCCAAGATGATTAAGGGGAAAAAGGAAAAGAATATGTTCTAAAATATGTATAGCAACTCTTTTTGTGGGGCAAAGAACTAGATATTGTGGGAATGTCCATCAGTTGGAGAGTGATTGAATAAATACTATGCTGTAAGAGAGAATGAGCTTGTTTTCTTTTTTTAAAAAATGACATAAACTTACATGAGAAAAATGAAGATTGATGTAAACAGAAACAAGAGAATGTTGTATACAGTAACAATAACTTCATTGTTTTAAAAACAACTTTGAATGAATCTGTCATTTTGGGTTATTGTTAGAGAGAGTTGGTTCCTAATAAAATCCTCCCTCTGACACTTGATTGTGGTCAAATCAGTAATGCTCTCTAAACTGGAGCTTCTACATCTTTTAAATGGAATTAAAAATATTATGATATTTTTTCTGATGATATCCTTTACACAATTTCTCCCATATCAGTCATCATTGGCAATATACTGCATTCTTCAAAGGACAGTGAATTCAATGGATATATAATTATCCATTACCTTTGAGTGTTCCATATTTTAATTCTTCAGATACTAAGGTATTCCATAATCTATAGTTATATAGCATTTCCAGAAAAACATAGATTTTAAAAGATGGGTCTTTGCTTCATAGAGAGGTTTACAAGGCATTGAAAGATTTCCCAAAGTCAATGCAGCCTTTCCTCTTACCATTCAATTGTAAGCTCTATTCAAAGGTTGTTTAGAGATATTGAAAATAGTATGGAGTGGCTAGGTGGCACAGTGGATAAAGCACCAGCCCTGTAGTCAGGTGTACCTGAGTTCAAATTTGGCCTCAGACACTTGATAATTATCTAGCTGTATGGCCTTGGGCAAGCCACTTAAACCCACTGCCTTGCAAATAAACAGAAAATAATAGCATGTTCATCTTTGCACAAAAAATTACTTTTTAACTACAAGAAATACCCAGTTACCAATGTGAGAATTGCTTCTGAATCATCAATTTATAGATAATTTGATTATCAAATTGCTAGAGCAAAGATCCAAATCAAAACCACATGAGCTAGAAAGAATAAAAATAAGAAGCAATAAAATATGGTTGAGGCAACGTCAAATTGACCTGTTTAAATAAATTATGTCTGAAAGTGGATAAAAGAACAGATATATATATGTATAACATCTTAAATATATGTATACAAATATAAATGCCAAGTATATATATATATATAATATTATCATTTTTGAAGGAAATGTAACATATAAATCAAAAATCACAATGAAAATAAAAAAGAAGAGAGAAGAATAACAATGAAAAGACAGATATTTCCTTCACCAGAACAGCACTTTGATCCCTTGCCTAGAAGAGATACATGGCAATCAAAAACATTGTTTCAAAATATAAACTTATCTATAAAATACCAAGAAAAATAAAGGAAGATTATGAACAATATTGCTTCATTAAATAGTGAAAAGCAGTTGAATGGAAAACAAGGTCACACAATCTTAATAAAAGACACAGCTAATTTATATTATCTTGAGATCATTTAAGTGCAATGAAAATATGGAACGGTCATAGGGAACTGTAATGTGAAATATCCAAGGACATTGAGAATTAGCAGAAAAAGATTGGAGAGGTAATTGTGCTTGTAGCAGGCAAGATTAAAAACACTTTTTAACTGTTGCTCTATCCTTTCCTGCAAGTACCCCCGGGGAGAGGAATACTATCATGCCATCCAAAGTGCAGAAGTAGGGAAGTAAAGGAAAGTTGTGCTATAGATGCTTTCCATATGAACTGTGTGTATCCATGCACATTTCCCTCAAGACAATAGAATTTTGAGTGATGGACAAGCAATCTCTTTAAGAGGGTTGACTTGCTCTTTAAATTTCATTAAATCTTTTTTTAAAAGAATAAAATGAAATGAAGATAATCAACAGAAAAAATAGAAAAGTTAGTCAAGAATTTTATAACAAATATATTTTATCAGTTATGGATCCATCACAATTGTGATCACTTTAATATTACTTTAATATTAAATACACTGTGCAATATATGGAAAAGTAGAAGTGGGGCTAAGGAAAACAAAACTGGGAAGGGAAGTGGGAATATACCACATGTTCATTTTGTAGGGAGACAAAATTTTGAGGCCTTTCTTAAGTTATCTGAAAGAGAAAAGGATAGCTAATCCTTGGAATAAACCATGGACTTCTTTATTATCAAAATAGGGGGTCTAGAAATACCAAGAAATATAAATGCATATATTCACTTTACTGTCTCTACAAAATCATTATGAAAATAATCTATCTAAGTATTGAGGGAATATTGGGGGGCATTAAACAGGCATTCACAAATTATAATGTGTAGCAGACCACAATTTCATAATCACACAACTGATTGAAAGGTTACGAGAATTCAAGATCTCACTTTATTTTAATCTGTTCAAAAATTGTTTTCAATTGACAGAGTCAAAATTCCTTCTTATAAGCTCTTTTCTAATAAAGGGACATATACCTGTTAAAACCCCACCATATTCCTTGAAGTTTGAACCAAGAGAAAAGAACTTTGATCATACTCTTGGTTATAAGTATTACATAAGACGAAGAATAGAGAGACATATGTCTCCCAAATGTGTTTGCCACTATATTGTAGGAGATCTCCTAGAGCGTAAATAAAAGAGGATTTCCCTATTGAAAATCAAAATCTATAAAGACTTCAAAAATGAAAATATTTTACTCATATGATCAACTTTACAGTGATCTATAATCACTCAAATGGAGTCTATTTTAGTCATTGTAGTCATGTCCATCTTTTTTGTGACTCCATTTGAAGCACTCTTGGCAAAGATAATGGAATGGTTTTCTATTTCCTGCTCCAACTCATTTTTACAGAGGAAACTGAGGAAAACAGATATATATATGTGTGTGTGTGTGTGTATGTGTGTGTGTGTGTGTGTGTGTTTGTATGTATGTGTGTATATATGTATTAAGGTTTACAAAATACTTAATAAATGAACTTATCTGAGGTAGTTAATAAGTATATTATCCCTAAACTTTTGTACTTTCTGAATTTCAGCTTTTTCACCTACAAAAGTAAAGTTAGACTATAAGGCCTCTGAAGAAGAACTTACAAGTCAATTCCTTTATGTAGGTGATTCAGTGAATATGGAAGACCTAATTTCAAATGCAACCTCAGACATTTACTAACTGTGTGACCCTGGGCAAGTCACTTAATCTCTGGAAAAGAAAATGCAAATCACTAAAGTATCTTTGTCAAGAATATTCCATGAGGGACAGCTAGGTGGTGCAGTAGATAGAGCACTGGTCCTGGAGTCAGGAGGACCTGAGTTCAAATCTAGCCTCAGACATATACTAATTGCCTCACTGTGTGACCTTGGGCATTGCCTTAAATTAAAAAAAAAAAAAGAATACTCTATGAACAGCACTGGTATTATGATCCATGGAGTCACAAAGAATCAACATGACTGAATGGCTGAAGAACATAAGCCTAGAAAGGAAGATTCAAACCATCCTGGGGATATGGGGTTAGGGGAAGAATGAAATAGAGTGAGAACTTTAAATAATAGTTTGAGGAGTTTACATTTTACCCTAGAGACAAGGAAAATCATTGAAGGATTTTTGAGTTTAGGATTATGTAATCACATTTGCATCTTTTGACAGTTATGTGGACATGGATCAGAGAGGGGAGAGACTAGAAGGTGGAAGATGTATAGAACTGGTAGAGGGTACATTCCAGATAACCAATAGTGGACATGTGAGCAGAGAGAAGGGTATAGGTATAAGAGGTATTGTGAATGATCACTGATCAAGACTGATTAGGAGAGAGAAGAGTCTAAGAATGTGAACTTGGTGACTAAAATGATGCTGCTACTTTTAACAATCATATATAAATTTAAAGGGAAAGAACAGAATTGGGGAAAAGATAGACATGAGGTTGACAAGAAGGTGAAGATACTCAACAGGCAATTGGTGATGCAAAACTAGAGTTCATAAAGGGATAAGAACTAGAAAGATAGAGTCATCTGTATAAAGATGATAGTTGAATGGGGGAAAGGATTTTGGAGAAGTGGGATGCAGCTGAGATCATCAAAGACTGTAGAGAAAAAAAAGGACCCAGTATAAAACTAAAGAAAAAAATCAACAATTTGAGAATTGGGGGCGGGAGGAATGGAAGGGGATCCAACAAAGGATGCTGAGGAGAGGTCAGACAGGTATGAGAAGAATGATCAAAGAACTCTGTCAAGAAAGTAATAGTAAGAAAGTCTATCAAGAAAGAGATGCTAGTTTATAACATCAAAAACTGCAGAGAAATCAAATAGGAAGAAGTCTGAGAAATGGCCATCAGATTGTGAGGGGAGGGAAGTGAGATTGGGGGAAAAATTGTAAAACTCAAAATAAATAAAATAAAATAAAAAGATTTAGCAGTGAAGAGATCATTGGAAACCCTAGAAAAGATTTTTTTAGTTAAATTTGTTCAGTCCTTTTGAGTCAAATAATGAATTCCTTAGACAATTTAAAGGATTAAGAAATGAGTCAATGAGAAATTGGAGCATTCAAATGTAGATAATTATTTCTTGAAATTTAACTGTAAAAAGGAAGGAAGACAAAACAAAGATGCTTATGGAAAAGGTGGGAAGAAGTAGAGAATTTTATTTTACTTGGTAGCACAAATATATCTGTTAATATAAAGAAGGACTCATTAAATTGGGGAAAAATTAAAATTGAAAGACAGAATTGGAATGATCCAAGTGGCAAACTCCCATAGAAATTTTTCATTTGAAGGAAATTCAGCACAAAGGGAAGGGCCTGGACAAAAAAAGGACCACCTTTCTTCAGAGACTTAAACAAAGTAGGAGAGTTTTTTGAGAAGGAGGGCAGGGAAATAACTGATAGTTTTTAAAGTAGAGAATAAAAATAAGATAAAGGAAGATTTTTCTCAGTAAAGAAACAAAGCCTTCTGCTAAGAGAAGGGTGATAAAATATGTTATAAAGGACTTGAGAAGAAAAGTTAGGAACATCTACTATGTGGTATGTGATCAGAGTTGTGCTGATAAATGTTCATCATACAGTTCTCTGAGAGGAACAGATACTCATAGCACTTTTATACATTAAAATTCAATCAACACAAACATTTTCTCCTTCACTTTTTAAATCTACATAATCAACAAAACAATGAATAAAGTCTTGATTTGTTTCATTTGCTGATTTTCAAAATGTAAATGTTCTCACTTAAAATTCGCAATTGACTCTCTTGAGCTCGTTTAAGATAGCTCCAGCACATCCCTGAATGTGGAGAGGTAAGTTGGTTTAGTGGGTAGCATTCTGGAAGACCTGGGTTTGAATCCTGTCCAAACAATTAGTAGATAGTTAACCAATGAAGAAGTCTTTTAATTTCTATGGCCCTAAATTTCCTCATCTGTAAAATGAGGGGTTTGGATTCAATAACCTCTAAAGCTCCTTCCAGATCAAATGTTATTTTATTCTAATATGAAATCCAATTATTCTATATTCCTATGAAAGGCTTGTCATATAACAATGAGGACCAGGTTGAGCTTATGAGCAGTAATTGAATAGGAATGAATGATGGTGGTAACTCAGGACTGGGAACTGTTAAGATATGAGAATTAGTAAGAAAGAAAATCAGGAATTCAAGGGAAGAAGACACTGAAGAGTTAAACTAGTCATTGATAGGATCAAGACTAGAAATAGAGAAAAGTGAATCCAAAGCCAGAATGAAAGACTAGGAGAATTGAGGATGAAGGATTTTGGAACCTTTATGAAGTAATGGAAAGGGTGCAAGCTTGGAGTCCAGAATAACCTCTTGGATAGTTGCCCAGAACATTGTGGTTTGCCTAGAACAGCTGTGTGACCTTGGACAAATCACTTAACCTGATTGCCTCACATCCTTGGCCATCTCTAGTTATCCTAGAATACTGGACTCAGGTGTGTCTGAAGGAGAAAGTGAGTCAGGTGACTAAGTACAGCAAGACCCTCACTCAAATCCAATTCAAGAGAGTGTCATGGGATCACCTCCCTGACATCATGGTCTTCTTTGAGAATGAAACAACAAACAATAAGAACTTTTGAGATGTCAAGTGACTTGCCCAATCAATATGTGTCAGAGTTGAAACTTGAACTCAAGTCTTCCTTGGTTCCTGGTTGGCACTCTCTTTTTTTACAATGCTATTCATCCTCTTTTTAATCTATAAAACAGGGCCATAATGCTTAGAGTACTTGTCTATTAGGCATCTCAGATAATATCATATATATTAAGAACTTTGCAAACCTTAATGCACTACATAAATATCATCCTGTGAACTTAGGCACATTTCAAACTTTCTGAGTTTCTTTTTCCTCACCTAAAAAAAGAAATTTGAATTAAAATGTCCCTTACTAAGTTCAAATTATAACTCTATGATCCTATATTCCTATTAAAGTTGCTGAGGGAAAGATGGAAGGATAGGTAGTTATAATCAAAAAAGAGAAATTTCAGGTTCAAGATCATGAATATATCATTTGTAGATTATGGTAAGATAGAAGATATAAATCTGACCTATGTAGATGGCTAAGATATAGTGAAGACACAGGTTATGGGAATGGAGGAGATTAGTGGAATGGAAGGTCAGAACATAGGTCAGCATTTACTGAAGCATAAAATATAAAGGAAAAGTGCTAGCATGGAGAGAAACACTGAAAGTCAGGGACTGAACTCCTTGAAAAAGAGTGGAGAATGACCAAGAAGCTGGGAAATGAGTGCAACATTGATCTGAATAGTATGGAGAGAGTATACTTCTAAGGAGGAGAAGCTGCTGAGAGATACAACAGAGGCATGGGAAACAGGGACTATTATCTACTCTTCCTTCTAGATTAGTGTATTGGGTGACAAGAGTGAACCTAGTCCTAAAGAGGAAGTCTAAGAATAGAGCACCTTCCAGGGAAAGCACAAAAAGATCAAAAGAATGTGAGAGAAAAAATTCAATGTAGGGCAGTTTGTTGTTGATGGGAGTATTCTAGAAGACATAATGCAAAGAGTCAGAAGATGAGTCTAGAATCTAGAGACCAAAGAAGGAAGGGTTTTAGGAAAGAAAAAAGAAGCCAGGTATTTTAGTGCCTGCTATATACCAAAAGCTTTACAATGATTATCTCATTTTATCCTTACAACAACCTAAACAGGTAAATTATTATTGCCATTTTATAATTAAGGGAGACTAAGTAAATAGAGTCAAGTCATTTGCCCAGAGTCATGGAGTTAGGAAGGAAAGCATCTAAAGCCAAACTTGAGCTCAGGTCTTCCCAACTCCAGGTCTGGTGCTATATCTACTGTCCTGCCTCACTGCCTCTTAAAGATAGAGAGGCCAGGACTAGGACTGGGGCTGAAGAGACACCCAAAGTTTTCATGTTACTAAATCAGTAGGAAAGGAGAACTACTAATAGACTGGAGCTAATCATTCTAGGATCCTGTGATGATAGAGTGCTACATTGTCTTCCCAGAAACCAGGAGAGAAGGGGGTTAATCTGTTAGGAGGCTCAGAAAAGGGATCAGCATGAACAAAATCCCAGCTCAAATTCAATAATCCTGTGATTTTTGTTTCATCTCTTAGCTACTTGATTTTTTAATGCCTCAAATATCCCGTTCCATCCACCTTTTTTCCAAAAATACTTTTAGAATTCTTAAAATAATGATGTATTTGTTGCTTCAATAAAATGCACATTCAGTTTAGCAACTGGTAGACATTTGTAGTGGATATTATACAGCTAAAACTTTATAACCTGCCCTTTAAAGAAAATGTTAACTATCACTTACATGCTTTGTTTGTACACTTACTTTTCAGTCTATCTATTTTTCAAACAATGAGAATTCAGATTTTGAAAAGCAGTGATATTATAGGTGATACATTAGATTCAGTGACTTCAAAAGCTGAACTTAAATCCTGCTGCCAGAACTTAATATCTGTATGTCCTGGACAAATCATTTAACCACTCTAAGACTCAGTTTTCTCATCTGTGAAAAGAGATTAATCAATAAATCAACTCACAATTGAGCACTGTGCCCTGAGCTAAGTTAAATGCTCCGTAGGGATACAAAGACAAAAGTGAAGAAGTCCCTGCCCTCAAGGAGCTTATACTCTATTGGGAGAGATGACAAGTATACATAGAGACGCAATCAAAATGTATATAAAATTAATGCAAGGTTATTGTGGAAGGTAATACCAACTGGAGAAAGCAAAGAGTCTTCATGTAGAAGGTGATGCTTGAGTTGAAGCTTGAAGAAAAAAAGGAAGTCATGAGAGGGGAGAAAAAGATGGAGGCAGATGACCTTATAGATTTGTTAGGAAAATCAAAAAAAGATGATGTTTGCAAAGCACTTTGCAAATCTTGACATTCTGTAAAATGGGATATTATTATTGTTAGTGAATGTTTACCTCAAATATATCTTATAATATTGATATGATTATATGAGTAATTGATTAAACTTGCCTTAATAATCTCTCTAAACTCTTCATACCTCAGTGACATTTTCAGTTTCCCCAAAACATCTACTAATCTATAGATAAATTAAACAGAATTCTGACATTTTAAATTGCAATTCCCTCCCCTTCCTAGATATCAATTACTATCATTGTAAGTCTTATCACTAGCACCAACTGGAGTTCTCACCACACAAAGGTTTCTACTTAATGTCTTGCCAACAATTAAATTGCATATACACTTTATTGGAATATACTATATCACTGATTTTCCCAAGAAACAACTCCTGGCTCCTCTGAGCCACAATATCTCTTCCCTGTAGGGTAAGAACTCCCCAATGCTCTCATTGGTGTCAGCCATGAATAATTTTACAGCCTCTCCAGTGGGCTCCTTGCTCTGGCATTTTTCATTGTCCTGGGAAACATTTATTAGATTCAGGGAGCTTATTAAGTATGGTATAAAGCGCAGAAAAGATTTAGTCCCTTTCCAGTGCCCTCTCAATCTAAATAGCACCAGAGACCAAATAAAAATAGTAAGTAGCTAAAATTGGTTTCAATTTTCTTCATTTCTTTTTAAGATTATGATGTCATTTTTCAAAGAGCATGTCCAGCTGTTTCATTCTAAGGAGAGCCTGTGGTCATATAAGATTAGAGAATGTTTCGCCAAAGAAATGAGTTTTGAGCAAGACCCAGTGAAGCAAGATTTGGGCCATACATCAGGAGCAATGCTGAAATAGTGTCCCAAATAAAAGAGCTGAACTGCCAGGTCTTTAGGCAGCAGGGCCTAGCAGATAAAACTTGGAATTGGGAGCCAAGAAATGTTAAGCCCTAGTCCTTGCTCTCTTCACTGACTCTGTCTACGACCTTAGGCAGATCATTTAACCTCTATACTTTGATTTTTCTCATATGTGAAAGGGCTTCTATTTGTCCAATTCCTCCCCTCCCCTAAGAGATGTGAATGCATTGGATAGGATATATGCAAAGGACTTTGAGATTCTTGAAGATGGAAAAAGATATACGCTTAGGATGGTAGAATCATAGACTAAGAGTTGGAGGAGACTGCAGAAACCACCTACTATAAACCTCTTACTTCACAGATGGAGAATTTAAGGCCCAGTTAAGTTCTATCCCTATTCAAGGTTATTCAGGTATTTGAAGATTGTTAGGATTGATTTCTCTGAACCAGTCCCTGTTTTGGTTTAGGTCAGGGATTTGTAACCTAAATAGATTTCAGGGCATCTGTGAACTTCAATTAGGGAGGAAAAACATTTTATTTCCTTTGTCATCCATTATCTTTAATTTTATGCATTTTAAAACATTCTGAGGAGTTCCATAGACCTCAACAGAAAGCCAAAGAGGTCCTTATCACACACAAAAGAAAGTCAACCAATTTTACATGTGCAACCTAAATCAAATTTTTTGCTGCCATGAGGTGGGGGTGGAAGGGGAGGGTGTGGAGAATTTTGGAACTCAAAAGTTTACAAAAGAATGAATGTTGAAATCCTGGCATGCAATTGGAAAACAAACAAACAGACAGACAGACAGACAGACAGACAAATAGATAGATAGATATAATGATAGATAGATAGATAGATAGATAGATAGATAGATAGATAGATAGATAAGACAAAAGAAAGAGGTGATATAAAGCTTCAAGTTTGATTCTTCCCTTTCTGGTCAGAATTTTAAAAACCATAAAAAGATAACATTTCTCAGTTCCCTCAATCAGAAAAAAGCAGCACAAGTCATTGATTCAATTCACCAAGGTTTATGGAACATGTGAGTTTCTGTTTTAGACACTAGCAATAAAAAGTTACAACATAGTCAAGTGGTAGAGTGGTTAGAACTCTGACCCCCTAGAGTCAGAAAGACCTGAGTTCACATTTGTACTCAGAAGCCTACTAGTTGTAGGTTAGACACTTAACTTTGTTTGCCTTGGCTTTCTCATCTGTAAATGAGGTGGAGAAGGAAATGACAAACCGCTCTAGCATTTTGGCCAAAAAAATCCCAAATGGGATCACAACAAATCAGAGTGAGGAATAACAATAATAACAATACAAGACCTGTTCACAAAGTGCTTATGATCTAACAAGGGAGAGTGAAAAGTATAACAATTATTAAACTCTAAGAAAGAGGGAGAAAAATTCAAATGAGAAGTCTAAGCAATATGCTGGGAAAAATTGGTGAAAGTGAGCAATTCAGCATAGGGTGGTATAGAGGAAACCCTCCCAGAAGAGGCAATCAATCTAAGCTGGCTCTGGAAGTAAGGAAGGAATTTCAGGGAAGGTGAAGGCAGGGCAGAGGGTGTGCTTCAGATATGGAGAAAATTATATGGTAACTGCACACAGAATGGGGCAGAATAAGTATGGGGTGAGGGTGGCATAGGGTAATCCAGTTTAACTTGAAAATCAATTATGTGAAAGACAATAATATGAAATCTATCAATCAACAAGCATTCACAAAGCATTCAGTATGTGCCAGCCACTCTGTTAGGCATTGGAGCTACCTGGACAAAAGGAAAATACTCCTTATCCTCAGGGAGCTCACTTTCTATTGGGGAGAGAAATGCATGTATCTCTCTCTATAAATATATACAAACTACATATGTGTGCGATACACATAAATAATATACAGAATATATATGCAATAATATACAGAATATATATGCAAAATGAATACAATTTGAAGAAAGCCCTGGGGGAAATTGGGAATGAAGAAGGATGAAAAACATTCTGCAAAAGATAGAACTTGAACTGAGTCAAAAAGGAAGTAAGATATCCTTAGAGATAGAAATGAGGAGAGAGAACATCATAGAAATCAGGTTAGCCAGAACAAAGATAGAATGTTGAGAAATGGAGGAACATCAAGTATCTCTGGACCATAAAATGTAGGTAGCAACATATAGGAAGACTGGAGAGGTAGGAAGGAGCCAGAATGTGAAAAGCCTTGATTGTTAGTTATATTTGATCCTAAGAGCCATAGGGCCAGGATTAGCTAGGTGGCACAGTGGGTCTAGGAATCAGAAAAATTTCTCTTCCTGGGTTCAAATCTGGCTTCAGACACTTAATATCTGTGAGACCTTGGGTAAGTCTTAACTTTGTTTATCTCACTTTTCTGGATCCGTAAATTGAGTTGGTGAAGAAAAAGGCAAACCACCCTAGTATCTTTGCCAAGAAAACCCCAAATGGGGTCATGAAGAATCAGACAAAACTGAAACAACTGAACTAGGAAGTAAAGCTCAAGAGGGAAGGAAAAAAGCATTTATTAAAAATTTACTATGTATCAAGCGCTGTGCTGTGTTTTATAAATGTTAATTCATTTGATCTGTACAACCACCTTGGGAAATAGATACTATTATTCTCCTCTTTATACAAAATTAGTTGACTTGTCCAGGATCACAGGGTTCCTAAGTATCTGAGTAGTCTACCTATTGAGTCAATTGGTTGTTGTGTGGATGAAGAGATAAAAATGTAAGGATATCGACCATGAACTTGGGGATAGTTGCTTCAGTAGAATGATGGAAGACAAAAGCTGTTTGCAAGGGAGTAAGGACTAAGTGGATGAGGTAGAGTCCAAGGGAAGGGGATGTTTATTGTTTTTGCTTTTGGATAATTCAGCCCTGAGCAAATTTGTAGTCTGGAAAGAAAGACTCAGTAGAAGAACCATAAGATTTAGGACCTCAAAAATTATGTAATTAAACCCACTTATTTAAAAAATGAGGAAACTAAACCCCAGACTGAGAAACTGACTCACTCAAAGTCACACACACACACACACACACACACACACACACACACACACACACAGTGAATAGCAATGCTAAGATTTAAAGTCAGGTGTCCTCATACCAAATAAACGTAGAATAAAGCAGAATTACATACAAACAAAATAATAAGAGAGATTCTTGAAGGAAACAATTATTTCAAATGTGGGTGGGGATAGGGCAGGGGTGGAGGGGGTGGGAATGGAATAGGGTCATTTTCCTCACTTTTCTATAATACTGTAAGAAAATAGAAAACTGAGAGACAGAAAAGGTCCAAGACAGTGAACTCTTCATGAAATGGAGATAGATTCTTCTGGGACATTCCCAGCACACCAGAACTCCTACAATAGCTGAATGAAGTTACAGAATGACTGTACCAGAACCTCTCAACTACTTCAGGGAATCAGATAATGGAAATGCTGGAAATGGTGTATCATTGATCAGACAAGTCTTAGCATGGTAGGGAGCAATGTATGTGAGAATAAGTGATGAGGGTAAAAGTAGTGCAGTGGTGTCAGAATCCAGGGGCCTGGGGCTTCCCCCCCCTTAATTTATTGAAATGAATGAGGTGAAGGATCCATGTTAGTCCAGGATTTATGACTTGTATTGTTCCAGAGCCTACATTGCATTTGTCAGAATTAGTAGAATAAAGGAGAACGAGGCAGTGCTTCAGATTTAATTTCATACTGTCCATCTGAATTGTACTGACCAAAAATATTACCTGTTACCCATTCTCAGAGAAGATATCTAGTAGAGAAAGCCAAGATGGTTAAAACATTCAATTTACAAAATAATATCACAGACAACAACTCAGTTACTTCTAATAGTGAGGACAACTTAATATTATGCCCATTCCACAAACATGGAAACTGAAGCTTAGAAGGGAAAGATATGACCAAGGTCATTCAAAGCAAAGCCAAGTCTTCTCACTCCCAAGTCCAATCATCTTTCAACCACACTGATCCTCTTATGCCTTTTGAAACCACAGATTACTGGGAAAATAACAAAATGTGATATTTGCTCACTTAAAGTTCTTTTCTACTTCAGATTGTGTCTCCTTCTCAAGGGGTGGGTGTCACTATTGCATGGGGCTTACATTAGTGCCAATCCTGGTGTGAATCATCCCTTCCCTCAGCAGGGAACATTTACAACATATGGCATTCACGTTTGTGTGATGCCCACATCCCCACTCTAAGGGAAAAAACCTCCAACGTGCTATGTAAACAAAGTATGGGGAACAAAGATTCATTCATCTTTGAAAAGGCCATTTTTGGTGAAAGTGGAAAAAGCTCAGAATTCTTGGTTCAGTACCATCATCTCCTTGTTGCAAAGCCTTGTGGGTTGTGATGTGGCAGCAACTGACGCCTGCAGAGCAAAACCCACATTCTGAAAAGGGACTTTGAAAGTGTGGGGGGAAAAGAGCCTCAGTAGCTTGGAGAAGAAGAGGGAGGATCTGCTGCAAAAAAAGGAAAATTTCCTCTGCACCTTCCTGACTTCGAGGACATTTTGAGCATCTCAGGGGTGCACTAAGTGGTGCAGTAAAGCAGCAAATTAGAAGAATGTAAATTCTTTAGTAGGAATTGCACGCAGGGGAAAAATGTTTCCTAATGCTGATATTTGTTTTCATGTAAATAATGTACACTCTCCCAAAAATCAGACGGGTCCAAGGCTGAGTAAGATATCAGGCCCCACAGGAGATAATACACTGGTCTTAGGAAAAAGGAAGGAGGCTTTTTTTCCTTGTGTGCAATTCTTTTGAACTAATTAAAGAGATTACTCTGAATGCCTAAATTTGGCCATAGATCTTCTCTTTCCCCATTCTCCATTCCCTTCTCTCTCAGAATGTGTTATGTGTTTATTTCTCTCTCAATCTCTCTCTCTCTCTCTCTCTCTCTCTCTCTCTCTCTCTCACACACACACACACACACACATATTTTCTCTCTTTCTTGCTCTCTCTCCTTCCATCATTTCATCATTTATTTTTTATTAGTACACTAATGGGTTCAGTGGTCCCAGATGAAATTATTTTTATTTTAATTGAAATGATTGCCATTGTTATTCCTTCTCATCTTTGCCTCTGGCCCTGCACATTTCTTCGAATGCCCAGAGTTCCCATTTAAGACAATTGAAGACAATATAAGAATTTTGCAGACAGATTCTAAACTAGTGGAAAGGACAGTGAACAGAGAATCAAGGATTTACCCCCATTTTACTCTTGGCTCTGTTCCTGCTGGATGACTTGGGACAAGTTAATTAACCTCTCTTTATTTCTGGCTTCCCACCTCTAGAATTTCATATTTACCTCAGAGGAATTAAATCACTCTCAGATTTTAAGCTCTCTGATCTCTGTCTTCTCTTTTTTTAAATAACCATAATAACTAATAGTGATTTATCTATAACAGGCAGTCAATAATTATTGAATGAAGAGTTGAATTGGTCTCCTTTTCTCTTAATTCCTATGATATTTCTATGTTGTGTCTCCCAATTTAGCATTCAATTATACATTGTCTTGTCCAGGCCTATTATTTTATTTGTGAAGGGATATCCCAGAGAGGAAACTTCCATTGAGATTTAGGTAATTGTTAAAGTTACCTTGAGAACTGAGAGATTAAGTGATGTTTTCTAGGTTCTTGCTGTTGTTATGTATCAAGGGGAGACCTTGAAACCAAAGACTAGCTCTCTATCCAATGCTTCTCATGCTGTTCTTATTGTTTCCTACCTGTTCCTTTCAAATTAGGCTCATCTTTTCAAAAAGACTGTAAGCTCCTTGGGAGGCAGGGAGCTCATCTCCTTCTACATTCTCCATTTCAATTAGTTTTATGTGCTCTGAACCTGGAGAAAAACCAATATTTTATTTTCATAGGATGCTCCTCTGAATGATCTTCTCACTACTCTCATGTTGAATGTAGGGAAAACTCTAAGCCTAGCACCAAGAGGGCCAAGATATGTGTCTTGAAGTATTCCAAATAAATACATTCTCTAGCTAAACTTCCTGTCCAATTGTGGTCCTTTTCAATTAACTCAATGTACAGGGATAAGTGCCTAAGGCCATGATGGGAAAGATATGTTTCCTTCCTCCAGTCTGTCTTTGGAAAGCTTCTGGTAAGGCACCACCAGTATTCCTCAGTGAACATGTAATACTGCTCTCATCATAGAGCACAATTCTCAGTAAAATTGTGAAGTAAATGAAATTTGTCTTTAGTGCCCCTGGTTTCTCCATTCTACCTCTTGAAGGGAGGGGAAGGGAGGGGAGGGGAGTTCTCTTATCATCCTACCTTTGAGTTCCTCCTTGAAAAAGTTGAAAACTTATTGATGAAATTATTTAAGCCTAATGGCTCTACTTCCTTATGACCCACTTTTCTCAACCCTTTGATAGTTGATTTCCCACTTCACTGTTATAATGAAAGCATTCTCCCAAAGGTCCCCTCTGACCTCCTAATTAGCAAATTCAATGGTCTTTCTTTTTCTGTTTTCATCCTCCATGAATTCCCTGTTACATGGCACTGTAGATCATTCTTTGCTGAATTCTCCATCCTCCCCTGGCTTCAGAAATGACACACTCTCCTGTCTCTAAGCAATCCTTTTTTTTGTCCCCTTTGCTGACTCCTCTTCCCCATCCTTCAGGTAGATGTTCCCCTAGGGATTTGTTCTCTTCACTAACTCTATACTATTTTGGGGGAATCTCATGCATGTTCAGGGCTTCAGCTCTCATCTCTATGCAACTAACTTCTAAATCTATTTATCCAATCCTAACTTCTCTAAGCTCCAGACTACTGTGTCCAACCATCTATAGACAGTTGTCTATAGACTGTCTATATCTCTACATAGTTCTAATTATTAGCAAGTTTTTCCTTAAGATGAATCCAAATCTTTCTGCCTATAACTTCTATCCATTGGTTTATTAAAGTCCTCTGGATCCAAGCAGAATGTCTAATCTTTCGTCCACAAGACAGAAAACAGTGAGCCAGAAGTGTCAAAAGGTAAGTGGGTATTTTAAGATGTGCAGAGAAAGAAGAGAAATGAAAGGGTGAGGTAAAAGGAGTCTGGAAGCTGATTCTAAAGCACATCTCATAGGCATCAGCAAAGGCAACTTGTACTTTCATTAGGACTTTGGCAGGAATATGCTATTTTCATTTCAAAGACAATTTAATAACAGACTACTAAGATAGCATGAAAAAGACCCCTGTCCCAATGCCTATAAAATAAAAAAAACTAGAAAGTTATTGGAATAAAAGTAAATTCAAGAGTCCACTATGTGTCAAGTCACAGACAAAGCAAAAAGATGATCTGCCTAGGCAAGTAGCTACAATGAGTTAGCCACAAGATCTAGCAAGAACCAAGAAATAAGGATCTTATTTCCAGGAAGAATGGAGAACAAAGAAATTTTGCAGGGATTTGCATAAAGGAAGCTATTTTTTTGGTTCTGACTGGGTAAAACAACAACAAGCATGTTGCCTTCCCAAAATTAGACCACCATCATTCTTCAATCAAAATTACCAAAGGGAATTAAGAAGTCCAAAACAATAAAAGGAAGATGTTGAGACTAATGTATTTTAATTGATACTACTGATTGAAAAATAGAAGAATCAAAAGAGAAAAGCAAATTTGGGAACTGAATACCTGAACCCAAACATATTAGAAGACCAGAGGTGGAATGCACCTAATGAAAGCTATTTAAATATATTTGTGGAGAGATAGAGAGAGAGAGAGAGAGAGAGAGAGAGAGAGAGAGAGAGAGAGAAGAGATTAGTAATGCTGATCAATATGTCTTTAACCTGAAAATGGAGGGAAGGAGAAAATGTTCCACCTATGGGTAACATGCCACATATTACAGAGTAGCAGGTACATTATAAGAAAAATGATATCAGTCAAGAGAACTAGTAATTCATAGGAGACAATACAAAAGAAGATGGGCAAAAAAAGCATAGTCTCAAATACTGAAATTGAATGCATAAAGTCTAAGCAATTAAAAAAAGTGAAGCAGAGATCTTCAGGGAAATTTGACTGTGTATTCATCAATAAGACTTTCTATGATGGAACAAATAGCTAGAATAGAGGTATAGAAGGCTATATTGATTTTTTTTTAAAAAAAGAACAGAATGGGGGGAAAAGAGTGCTCAGATACTTCTGATTATTGATAATATATTCACCTATAAGGAAATTGTGGAAGGAAGCCTGATGGAGGACATTAAAGTAAGGAACAAGAGAGAGAAGAGCAGGTGATATTGATGTGCCACCTAGCTGTTATATGTGGTAACTTAATAAATGCTTGTTGATTTATTGTAGTATTGTCTGGACAAATTAGCCTACTTAACTATCTCTTACAGTTAACATTTTATCCCACATCTCCACATTTTTGCATAGTTTGTCCCCTGCCAGTAATTTATTCTTCCTAATTCCCACTTCTCAGAATCCTTCAAAGCTCAGACATAAAACCTTTTCTGATCTCTCCAATTGCTAGTACCTTAGTACCTCTTTGAAAGAAATTACCTTGAATCTTATGCATATACATACACAAATATATACATATATATGAAAAGATAAGCTTGTATTATAGATCTGATTATAATCAAAAAGAAGGAACTGGATGTTTAAATAGAAATGATGGAAACATTGGAAGATTCTTGTATTCTATTGGAGGGAAATAAATGTAAGAGGTACCATGTAAGTAGAATATTTGCATGTGTATATAGTTTAGAAGTCTTACACTTTTTCGATATGTGTATGTATATAAATATATATATATATATATGCACACACATATTAGAGTTCATGATAGAGAAGGAAAGAAAATCTAGGCATAGTCTAATTCTTGCAAGATTGGACTGGGGGGGAAGTACATTTCAAAGGATAAAGGGATAGAATAGGTAGGATCCCATGACCTAAAATTCTGTATGAATGGGAAACTCTCAAGAATGAAATTCTGAATAAACAAACCCTCACTAATGGTTCTGAAAAGGAAGAAAAGGATGAAGTTGATAAATAATTAGATGGGGGAAATATGGTTCTAGTTTAAGTAGGAGATGGTTCCTCAAACCATCTTTTCTTTAACTTATTTAAACAGCAAATCAGTAAGCTTAATTTTGAGTCCTAGAAAACTTCTAAAAAGTATCTTAAAAGACTGGTTATGTATATTTATAAATAGTATATAAATATTTAGAATTTGTATGGCTCAATTGGGAGCAGGTAATATTAGATTAACCTCATTTCTTTTTATGAGATTGTTACTAGACTAATAGGTAGGTTAGGGGAATGCTGTACACATCAAATATTTATTTTTTAGCAAAATATTTAATAAACCCTTTAATGTTATACTTGTAAGAAATGTAAGCTATTTGACAGTGTACTTAGATGGATTCAGGACTATCTAAATGAGCATCCAGTTTAAAGGATCAAAGATAGTCATTAAAGAAATTTGAAGTGATGTCTTTGAGTGCCAAAGGGCTCTCCCTGACTTATAGAGTCAGGATTCAAAATGATTTAAAGAGGCTAAAAAATAAGCCTGATTGAACAAGATGAAATTGAAATACAGAATGAGAGAGGCTTAGGTAAATAACAGGACCCATTAAAAAGGTATGTCAATCATAACATTTGGTAGCCAAAGAAACTCATACTGTTTTGACTTTTATTGAGAAAATCATTATATCTGCACAAGGGAAGTCAAAGAAACATCAGAACATAAAATCATATAATCCTGTGATCACAGAGTGAGAATTCAAAGATATCTCAAAGATAATCTAGTCAGACTCCTTCATTTAGTGACTTGCCTATTGACCATCTAAAACTGGAAAGACTATAACCATCTTAAACCCAATATATCCAATACTGAATTCATTCTCTTTCTTCCCAAAACCTCCCCACTTTCTAACTTTGTCTCAAGACTACCACCTTCCTCTGAGTGAACCAGACTCACATACTATCATTCTCGATTCCTTAGTCCCTCCATTCAACTATATCCAATCTGTTGCCAAGTCCTGACAATTTTATCTTTGTAATATTTCTCATATTACTCCCCTTTTCTTCACTGCCATTGCCTGAGGCATTCTCTCATCAACTCATTCTTAGACTAATGTAAAAGTATTCTGATTAGTCTTCTCCCATTCATCCTTCTTTCAGCTGCTAAAATGATCTTAAAAGTGCAGATCTGACAATGTCACATCCCAACCAGCATCCCCTCAACCTCACCCCCCAATCCCATGTTCAAAAAACTCCAGTAGCTTCCTGTCACCATGAGAATCGACTTAAAATCCTATTTGACTTTTTAATTTTATTTTTATTTATCTTATTTATATTTCAGTATTTTACTTATGGAATAAAACAAGCATAGTGCAATAAAAATGAAAATGCATATTTACTATACTATATTTGCTATTCCTTTGTAATTCAATAATTCCAAAATTATCTTGTATATTTTTTACTTTTTCTATTCTCCCCTCCCATCCTAGAGATAGGTACGATTGTTGTTTCTGTTTGTCCTTCACTCATGAAGAAGATTATGACATCAGTGAGTGCTGCTGTGATAAGAAAGTGAATTGGATTTGAGTGAAGGGGTGCTAAGTCACTAGCTTCACCTTCTCCTCCAAATTTGGCCCTGGATATAGGGTTCAGGGTTAATTGACTTGCCAAAGGTCACACAGTCAGTAAATGCTAAGTGTCTGATATCAGATTTGAACTCATGACCTCTTGACTTCAAGGCTGATGCTCTGTCCACTGCACCACCATTAGACACAAATGATATGGATAAATAGATATGAATTTGTTAAACACACTTCTATTTATTCCTATTTTCAATGCATAACACATCTTTATCTAAATCCTTTATAGTTGATTTGAATATTTATAATAATTTATAACAGAAAATATTTACTTTTTTGCTCAAAGTCATTCTTTGGGGGGGGGATTTGCAAGGCATTAGGATTAAGTGACTTGCCCAAGGTCACACAGCTATGTAATTATTAAGTATCTGAGGCTGGATTTGAACTTAGGTCCTCCTGGCTCCAGGGCCATTGCTCTATCCACTGTGCCACCTAGCTTCCCCTCAAAGATATTCTTAAAACAAAATTCCTATTACTGTATATAATGGTTTCTTGGTTCTGATCATTTCACTTTTCATTATTTTATGCAAATTTTTCTATATTTTTCTAAAATCATTGAGTTTATCATTTCCTATAGTATAGTAGTATTCTATCCAGGTCCCTACCCTATTTTCCACTCTTTTATACCTCATACCACCTTCCTTCCCTTTCCTCAACTGCAATCCAATAACATTAGCCTCATTGCCAACTCCTCACTCATTGCTATTCTTTTCAAATACACAACAAAACTGTCACATACATTTTTTAATGTTTTTCTCCTCTCCCCTACCATCCCAGAGATGGCCACCATTGTTGTTTCATTCACAAAGAAGATCATGGCATCAGAGAGGTTCTGCCATGATAAATAAGTGAATTAGATTTGAGTGAAGGACTGCTGTACTAAGTAATCAGCCTCATTTTCTCCAATGAGTCATCTGGGTCCAGTGGTCAGATATGAATCAGGACTATGGGGAAATAACATTTTCATTGAATAGAACTTCCCAATACCCACCTCTGCTTCCAGGTTTCTCTGACTTCCTTCAATTTCCAACTAAAATCCCATCTTCTACAAGAGATCTTTCTCATTGTACCTTAATTCTAGTTCTCTCCTAATGATTTATCAACAATTATCCTATATAGCTTATTAGTATATAGTTGTTTTTATGTTGTTTCTCATTAGTCTGTGAGACAGGTACTGGCTTTTGCCTTCTTTTAAATCTCCAGTGGTTGGCACATAGAAGGTGCTTTATTGACTGACTGAGGGAGATGCAAGAATTTGAGAATGTTTAGCCCAGGAAGAAATTACCTGGAAACAATATGATGGCTATCTTTAAGTATTTGAAGAGTAATTTAAGTTGTGGAATAAATAGATTTAGAATAATATAGAAAAGTATAATTTTAATAGTAGAACAATCAAAATCAGGCTAGAATAAGATGAGTTACATATCATATTCTTTATTCTATCTACTACTGGCTTTCTGTGAAGCCACAAAATCTATATATTTTTGTTCAATTTAAAAAATAATTTTTTGTTCACTGTACAAGAGTTCATAAATTGAAAATAACAGAGTAATTGCACAACATTGATTTATTCTAAGACTATTTCTTATTTTTATATTTTATTTTATTTTATTTTAAATCTTTTTTACCCTAGTTACATGCAAAAAGCAAGTTTCAATATTTACTTCCAAAACCTTGAGTTTCAAATTCTCTTCCTTCTTCCCACCCCACCTCCCATCATTTAGAAATCAAGTTACTTGGTATAGGTTAAATATGTATAGCCATGAAACACATTACTACAATTAGTTCTTGTCCTTCATTATCGAATACCAAAATGGCATAACTATGTTTGAGGCAATTTACAATGTATTCTACTATGACTGATCAGACCAATGTGAGTTTGGAATGCTCTACTACAGGTTGGGCACAAATAGATCATGTGAACACCTGGGTGGGTACTCTAAACTTACATATGTCACATTTCCTTTGACCTGCTTCAATTCTGCCTCCCTCATAGAGCACAGCACCCTCACTGATGAGGGCACACAATGCTGGGTGATCCTGTGCTAGTGTCTCCCATGCTGTACAATAATTGAAAAGTTCTTCAATGAGAACTTTGGAGTGTCATTTCTTCTGACCCCCTTGTGAGTGCTTACTCTGTATGAATTCTCCATAAAATAGGTTTGTTTGGGGTTTTTTGGCAAGCATACATTTGACATTCTAACAAATGTGCAACTCATCATAGTTGCACTCTCTATAGTAATATTGGAATGCTGGGTAGTATCACTCAAGAAAGGATCTCAAGTGTCTTGTATCTTCTCCAGACAGGTGATCTTTAGAATCACAATTTAAGACAATTTAAAGGAAGCAATTCAGTGTCCTGACACGATGCTAGTAGACTGTCCAGGTTTCAAAGACATATAGCAATGAGGTCAGCACAACAGCTCTGAAGAGCTTTAGTGTGGTAGACAGTCTAATATAGCTTTTCTCCCACACTTTCTTTCAGAGCCTCCCAAATACTGAGCTAGCTCTGGAACCTCATTGTCAATGTGTACCTCCTTGGAAAAGACACTGTCAAGGTAAGTGAATTTGTCCACAGTACTCAAAACTTCCCCATTTGATGTAATCAATGGTTTCACATGTGGATGTTGTGGTTCTGACTGATAGAGCACCAATGTTTTTTTGGTACTAATTAATTGACCAAAATTAGCACAAGCAGCAAAGAATTGATGCATACTTTATTGCACCTCAGCTTCAGAGGCTACATTGAGTGCATAATTATCCACAAACAGAAAATCATGCACCAACATTCCCTTGGAGTCTTTTCAAGTTGAAGAATTTGGCATCAGTGTGTAGTTGACATTGAGTTCATGTTCATTCTCAGTGAAGGTGCTTGATAACATGACTGAAAACATCATGCTAAAAAGTATGGGAGCAAGGACACATCCTTGTTTTGCTCCATTGATGAATGGGAAATCTTGAGAGCATCATTCACTTTCCAGAACCCAAGCATGCATGCCATCATGAAATTGATGTTCAATACTGATGAACTTCTCTGGGCAACCAAATTTTCACATAATTTTCCATATGCCTTCAATAACTGATGGTATCAAAGGCCTTGGTCAGATCTACAAATGTTGTATACAGACCTCTGTTCTGTTCCTGGTATTTTTCCTGGAATTCTTGGGCATCAACTGAAGCCACACTGGTTCTCAGGGAGGTAATCATCTTCCAGGTGAAAGACCAGCCTATTGATTAAGACCAGCATTGACTAAAAGATTGTCACAGAACAATCTATTCCCTTTTCCTTTGTAGAGATGGACAATGGAAGCATCCTTGAATTCTTGGGGGATAAACTCTTCATGCCATGTAACCTGGAAAATTTCAGTCAGTTTTTGGATGAGCAATGGGCCAACTCCCCCCCCCCCCCGACCTTGTAGATCTCAACTGGAATAGAATCAGTACCAACTAGATTCTTTGCCACTTGAAAGGAGCTTAATGGTATTCAAAACTTCTTCTTCAGTTGCAACTTCAGCTAGGGATTGACTGACTTCAAATTGAGGTAAATGATCAATGGCTTCTGCATTGAGTGATGATGGTCTGTTAAGAACACTATGAAAGTGTTCAGCCCATCCTTCTAGGATCCTCCATCAGGTCACTATTGTTAATCAATGTGGATCCATCAGCACTGGGTAGTTGAAATAAACACACTACCAATATGTCTTTAACCCATAATTAGCCTTCAGCGCATCACAAAAGCATTTTGGTTTGTTACTTTCTGCATAAAATTGAATTTCATCTGCCTTCTTTCTGAGCCCAAGAGTCCTGCATCTCTCTCAGCTTTGTTTTTACTTTACTTTTGATGGAATTAAATGTTGCCTTCTTATAAATGGATGAATTGTCCTGCTGGTAAACCCTGTGGAGTTTGCATTGTCCATTTAGCAGTTTCTGTATTTCCCCCATAATTTTCATCAAACCAATCTTGGTGTTTGCCAGTGTTCTGACCCAGATGAACAAATGTAATGCTGTACACCAGATCTCTGAAAGCTGCTTACTCTTTTTCTACTCCAAATTAGCAACAAATTGTTTCTGCTCAGAGAGACACTTTAATCTATTGATATTAATTCTTCTAGTATTCATTTTATCTTGGGACCACCTTTTTAGTTGAATGTGAATATTTAGCTTAGCAACGATGAGCCTGTGATCAGGCTAGCACTCTATACCACACATTGCCTTTGTCACTCTCATATCATGTCTGTCTGTTCTCCTTACAAATACATAGTCTAATAGATGCCAATGTTTATTATGAGGGTGTATCCAGAAAGTTTTATTACATTTAGGTAAATGGAAGATAGTGCTTGTAATGAGGTCATGAAGTGCACAAGTCTTCAGTAGTAGGTGACCATTGAGGTTGCTGTTTCCAACTCCATTCCTCCCAAGTACTCCCTGCCATGTCTGATAATCTGAGCCTAATCTATCATTAAAGTCACCTAGAATTATAAGCTTCTCCTCTTTTGGTACATTGATAATAAGGGTCACCAGGTCTTCATAAAATTTTACTTTAACTTCATTATTGTTTGTCATGGCAGGAGCATAGGCAATAGTGGCATGGCATTTTCCTGGAAGTGGCAAGTTCATTGTCATGAGCCTGTTGTTTACTTCTTTCAAGAATTTTGCCTGGATTAGTTTTGATTGTAAAATCTACCCCAGCTTCACAGTATTCTCCTTCACTGCAGCAACTCCAGAAACACATGTATCCAGGTCTCACTTCAGTAAGCTGGTCTTCATTTCCCAAACTTGTTTCACTCAGGGCTGCTATTTCCATATGATACTTGTTGAGTTCTCTTGCAACAAGAGCTGTTTCTTTTGGATCTTTTGGATTTTGTGTGGTCTATGAGTGTGCACATATTTCATGCTCCAATAGTGAGTGAAATCTTCTTTGCAAGCCACAGCTTCATATAGCCACAAAAGAGAGGTGACTCAGGTTTATATCAGAGGTGTAAAGAAGTCCTGAAGAAGGCTCAACAGCCCTCACACCAAGGCACTAGTTTTCCTTGAACACACTCTACACTGCTACTACAACAACAGTCATGTTATAAAAGTAAACATAATCCTCCCCTACTTACAAAGAAAGAGGAAACCTCAAGAAAAGTAGTGAAAAAACGTTGAGCTTCAGTCTGTATTCAGACACTATCAGTTCTTTCTTTGGGATGGATAGCATTCTTTATCATAAGTTCATTAAAGAAATTGCTTCAATATTTTTCCCACTGTATTTCCTTCCACCCTATTCCCCCCACCCACATTTATTCTATCCTTTCTATCCTCTCACCCTGTCCCTCCTCAAAAGTGTATTGTATCTGACTACCCTCTCCCACAATTTTCCCTTTCTTCTATCTCCTACACCTTCCTCTTCTCCTGTCCCCTTTCTCTCATCCTTTATCTCTATTTTCCTCTATAGTGTGATTTCTATACCCATTTGAGTATATATATATATATATATATATATATATATATATGTGTGTGTGTTATTTCCTCTCTAAGCCACTTCTGATGAGAGCAAAGGCTCACTCAGTCCTTTCACTTTCCCTCTCTTCTCCATTGTAAAAATTTTTCCTTCCCTCTTTTATGTGAATAAGTTAGCTCATTCTACCTCTCTTTTCCATTTCTTCCAGTACATTCTTTTCTTGTTCATTTACTCCATCTTTTTGATATATTATACCTTCAAATTTAACTCCATCCTCTACCTTGTCTACATATGCTACTTCTAACTGCCCTAATAAATGAGAAGGTTCACATGAGGCATAAATATCATTTTCTCACACAGGAATACAAACAGTTCACCATCATTAAGTCGCTCTTAATTTGCCATGCTCATTCATCTTCTCCATGCTTCATCTGAGTTCTGATTTTGAAGACCAAACTTTCTTTTCACCAGGAAAGTTTGAAAGTCCTCTATTTCATTTGATATCCATCTTTTCTCCTGAAAGAGTATGTTTAGTTTTGCTGGATAGTAGATTCTTGGTTATAATCCAAGTTCTTTTGTTTTCCAGAATATAATATGATATTCCAAGTCCTATGAGTCCTTAATGTAGATGTTGCTAAATCCTGTGTAATACTGACTGTAGCTCCCTAATATTTTAATTATTTCTTTATGGTTATTTTTAATATTTTCTCCTTGACTTGGGAATTATGAAATTTATCTATAATATTACTGGCAGTTTTCATTTTGGGATCTCTTTCAGGAGATGATTGGTGGATTCCTTCAATTTCTATTTTACCCTCTGCTTCTAGGTATCAGAGTAATTTTCCTGGAGAATGTCTTGAAAAACGAAGACTAGACTCTTTTTTTTTAAAAGTCATGACTTTCAGGAAGTCCAATAATTTTTAAGTTCTCTCTCTTAGATCTCTTTTCCAGGTCAGTTGTTTTGCCAATGAGATATTTCATATTATCTTCTAGTTTTTCATTCTTTTGGTTTTGTTTTGTTTCTTGATTTTTCACAAAGTTATCAGCTTCCCTTAACTCCATTCTACCTTTGAAGGAATTATTTTTTCAGAGAGCTTTTGTTTCTCCTTTTCCATCTAGCCAACTCTGCTTTTTAAGTCATTCTTCTCCTCATTGACCTTTTGGATTGCTTTTATCCATTTGACCCAAACTCATTTTTAAGATGTTATTTTCTTCAGTATTTTCTTTGTAATTCCTTCACTAAGCTGCTAACTTGGATTTCACATTGCTCCCAATTCTCTTCCCAATTTTTCCTCTACCTCCCCTTACTTGATTTTCAAAAACCATTTTTGAATTTTCAAAATCATTTCAAGCTCTTCCATAGCCTAAGACCAATTCCTATTTTTCTTAGAGGTTTTGAAAACAGAAGCTTTGACTGTTATTATCTGAGTGTGTATTTTGACTGCAACCTGGACCTGAGTATAGGCAAAGCCACAGAGTCTTGCCTCAGGGATAGCAGAGAGATCTCTGCATTCTCCTCTGACTTTCTTACCATTCATGTACTGAGAGCTCTGGAAGCAGTTGCTGGGCTCCCTATTGGGTGGCTCCCCAGACCTGCTCCTGGTCCCTGAGACTGGGGCTGTGCTGAGGCCTGCACTGAACTGGACTTCATCCTCACTGGTGCAGCAGAGTTTCCCAATTGTTCTTGGCAATCTCTGAAATAGGAGATCTGGAAATTGCCACTGCTTCCATGGACCCAGGTAGCCCTGTGGACTGTTCTTGGATGGCTGAAGTGTGACCCTGGTGTGCTGTGGGCCTTTTCTAACCCCCCAGTGTAATAGACCTTTCCTGCCAATCTTCCAAGTTGTCTTGGGCTGGAACATTGATTCAGTCTTTTTTGTGGGTTCTAACACTCAAGAATTTGGTTAGAGTCATTATTTAAAGGTATTTGGAGTGGTCTTGTGGGAATTCCTGTCTTTATTCTGCCATAATGACTCTGCCCTCCTAAAGACCTAAGGCTATTTCTATAATTGAGAAGATGAAAAAAAAAAGAGATGGTAAGATGAAAAACATTTTAAAATAATAACAATATAAAAACCAAGTATGATATTTACAAATACCTTATTCTGCTCTAAGTTAGAGAGACCAAGTCTAAAACTATCAAGAATAAAACTGTGGCTATGTATTTAAAGAAAACTGAATCTAAGTTTAATTGAAAGAACATCTTTATAGGCTGATTTATGATCCAGGTAGATTATAAAATGAAATAGAAATCATGCAGCATGTGTCTCAAGATTATCAAAATTTTGTACCCACAAAATGCCTAAGAAGACATGACCTCTTGATCACAATTATACAGCAGAAGTTACCTGTCTTTCATAAACAAACAGATGGAAAATGATCTTACTAAAAATGCAGCCCTTGAAAAAACTCTTGAGAATTAACACATAAAGAAGACTGGAATTGGAACATTACCAACAATACTGTTGACCATACTTACCCATGCATAACATTTGTTCCTAAAAATTTAAAACAGTGTTTTAATGGATGACACAACAAATACTCAGAATCTCCATGCTTCATGAAATTAAAAATATAGAGATTTAGTAGAGAAAATCAAAATGCTATAGGAACAAAATAATATCACTCCCATTTTCCCATCTGTTAATTAAAGTTGTTGTAAAATACTGTCAGGAAGGAAGTTGAGAAAAAATTTACAATATTTTTTCAATATTTAATTCAAATATTTTAGCAACTTGTACAATATTTTTCAGGACATTTTTAAAAACACATTAGAGATCTAGCCCAGGACCATTTCTACTTTAATTCTATCAAAAATATGAGTATGTGGTAATCATAATAATATTATAATAATATTGCATTAATATTATACCCTCCAACCCAAAGTAATGGGTGTCTTTAAGCAGATATAGATAACCATTTATGGGGGGATGAATGGGGAAGTTTCCTTCAGTTTCCTTCAGTTAAATGGACTAAATAGTGTGTAAGTTCCCCTCAAGTTCTAAATTTAAGATCCTGTGACAATTGCAAATAAAATTGTTATTTAGGTATATATATATTAAATTAAATGATCTCTGAGCTTCCTTTCAACTTTGAGGTTCTATGAAATGAAGAATGATAACTTCCTTCCTTTATTAAACTTTTCAAATTCCTTCAGCTGATCTAAGGGCATCATTTCTAATGTCTTTGTCATCTCCATCAACTTTCTCAAAACAAACTATGTAATCTATCTAGTTTATAGCTATAGTTTATGATTTGGAAGTCATTATCAAAACTGGATGCCATTCTCTAGATCTCATCTGAGAAGTGTGCTGCTCCATTTGTAGTTGTCACTTGGCCTTTTTAGAAGGAAGCAGGGAGAGGGTGGCAGGATGGTTTCACCAACTAGAATTAGCCTAACCTGTAGAGACGGGATTTATTTCTGTTCCCTACCTGAGTCTTCCACACTCTGTCATCCTCTATTCTTCTTTCAATAAATGTTGGTTGTCATCAAAATGATCATCACTAATCACAGACAGGCTTCTCTGATAAACTAGGGTAGATGAAATACTGCTGAGAAGGGAAGTGAATCTTCCCAGTATGTTGGATTTACTCCCTGGAAGCTGTAATTTACCAAGTGGGATTCTAATATCTGATAAGAGTTCATACATTGAACCAGGAGGAACCATTGACCCTAGACCATATTCTATCCCCTACTACATGCAGGACAGGAGTTGACCTAACCCCGCAAACTGGAGTAGATCTTTAGTAGGGCAGCTGAGGTCACAAACATGAAGGGAATTCCCTGAGAAGTCTCCAGGGAAATCAAGAGAGGCTGACTGAAAATAGGGTCTTGAAGCAATTGGATTGAATTTACACCAGGGATAGGGGCCAGATGAGGCTAGAGGCTGGAGTTTGTTGGGACACTAGAGGAAAAACAGAATCCAAAGTAAGTAGAAGCAACAAACCAGAAGAGAGAGAGTAGCAGAGGGAATTTTGCTGCTTTTAAAAAAAAAAGATCAAAGCAGATAATTAGTCTTTTTCTTTAAAATGACTGTTCAATCCTAGAATAACTTGGTCATTATTTGACCAGTTTTGGCTCATATAATGATATGATATTGATACATCTCTTTGAGGTATGTGAAATGCTTTACATTTAGAATTTCATTTGATCTTTACAATACCCTGTATATTAAGATAATTTGTTTTATTGTCCTCTTTGTACAGATGAAGAAACTGCAAAGACTTGAAGTGACTCACCCAGGAACATCCTAGAAGGTGAGTCTGGGCCCAGGTTTTGGTCTCTCCACTCCACCCTCCTGAGGTTCCCAAGCAACATTATGTTGACTCAGTTGGCCTTGTTCTTGCAATATTAATGATATGACTGAGCTCGGTAGGTACATATCTTGAAATATGACAGAAAAAAAGATTGTGTAGAGGAGAAAACAAAGGACTTGGAATCAAAAGACCCAGGTTTGAGCCCCAGCTTTCAAGGGACTTGACCAAAGCAATTTACAAACTGAGCCTATTTTCTCATTTTTAAAATGAGTGAGTTGGACTAGACAACTCTTTAGTTCCCTTCCAACTCTAGTATTTTGCATTTTAAGCTCACTACTAGTCTCCATGTATGTTTCCAATTAAATAATCAAACTCAAAAGTACTTTTGAAGGAAAATCTCAAAAAAAAAATACTATACTACCAACTAGCTGTTGTTGTTTTCGTTGGTGTTATTGTTTATCCTTCATTCTCAAAGAAAATCATGACATCAAGGATGCCAGTTGAATTTAAATGGGGGGGGGGGGTACTGTGCTAAGTCACTGTGCCTCACTTTCTCTTCCAGAGTCATCTGGAACCAGTGACCAGATATGGATCAAGATAACTGGAGATGGTCCTAGCTGAAAGACAATCAAGGTTCAGCAATTTGCTCAAGATCACACAACTAGTAAGTGTCAAGTATCTGAGACTGGTTTTGAATTCAGGGCCTCCTGACTCTAGGTTCTCTACCCATTGCACCACTCTATCCACTGTACAAGTGGCCTTTAATATGAGACCTACTATGTCCTAGGTATTGATGTTAAACATATTACATTATTTGTTTGATTCTTACAACAACTCAGGGAGGAAGGTGCTATTATTTGTTCCCATTTTACAATTGAGATATAGTTTACAAACTTTAAATTGGTATAATATCATTATCTCCACTTTACTATTGAGGGAAGAAACAAAATTAAGTGATTTGCACAAACAAATTGATTATTACGACAAATTATGTTTCTAGTCTAATGATCTTTCCCATGTTTTCCACCTTTCTCCTCAATTACCAAAAACTTTTTTTCCTCTGAACCTTATGCAGGAATGAAGCAAACTGAAAAAATTCAGAAGAAATGTTCTATTCTCTAACCATTCTTGTTCTTTTGAAGTGTAGAATGCTCTCTACAAATATAAACAAGTACATGTTCCCTCCTGTGGTGAGAAGCAGTTGGCAGGAGAAATTGGAAAACTATCAAACTCCTGAACAAAGCTATTCTGATGACTGAACACCTGTATGGCACCCTCACCTCTCCAAAGAGGGATGATCCTATAAAAAGTTAAGGAATAGGTAGTTTGGCTTTGAGATGTCTCACCTCCCCTTCAGCTATTCCTTTCCTTCTTTTCATTCTTCGAGTTGAACAGTCCAGCTCCTCAAGATCTTCCACTAAAGCATCGCTCATTACATATTCCCCTCCTCGACAAGATCTTCTTCCCTTTTTCAACTTTCTACTTGTCTTCTAAAGGTAGCTTTTAGGCTGAAATTCTATGCTTGTTGCCCTATGATATAACTAGCCCATCTGGTAAACTATTCCTTGCTTATGTTCAGCTGGAATAAGGGGGAAAAATTATCCTAGCAAACAAATACATAAGCAGTGCTGCTCATATATCTTTCAGTCATTCTTCAAGTATGTATTGAATTCATGTGAAAAATAACCAGAAGTTCATCTAAATTGACCATGTGGTTAAGAAGAGTGACTTGTTATTATTCCACTATCAATTTCTAAATGTCTCCAAAATGTTGGGTGAGGACACATCTGGCTGTCAACTTGTTTCAACAGAGTACATTTAAAGTAATGATATCTACTCCTCTCTCAAACCTAAAGCAATCCTATCTATCTTGTTTTTTTAAAAACAAGTTCTTCTTCCAAGAACTATCCCAAATCATGGGATAAAATCAGTAAGTTGGAAGGATAAGAAAACAAAATCACAATCAAAACTGAGGATAAAACCTCCCTGGGGCTACTGTTCAATTGTTTTCAGTTATATCCGACTTCTAGGGGTCTCATTTGGGCTTTCTTGGCAGAGATACTAGAGTAGTTTAGCATTTCATTTTCAGATAAAGAAACAAGTGGAGTTGAGTGATTTGCCCAGGGTCATACAGGGAATTTATAAAGTCAGATTTGAACTACTGATGAATACCACCTAGTCATCTTTGGTTTCACTATCAAGTTCCAAATACAAAGGAAACCTAAACCTGAAGATACCTATCTTCATGCTGGTTTTATATCCCACAATCCTGATGCACAATATATGTATGGCAACTATTTTAAAATAGTACCATGGTTACCACAAATCTAAATATATTTACAGGAAAAAAAACACTTGAACTTTTTAAAATCAACACATGAACTGGGGAAAAATATTCTCATCCTTTTAAAGTTAATGGAGGAAATTAAAATTGTTATAAAGTATATTGTAAGGTGAGTTAGCATAACTAATACTGTCTTTAATTATAAAATACTTCATGGCAAATAATCATATCCTTTAAACTAAATCATGCTATTTACAGAATCTGTGATTTAAAGGACTTAAGAAGCCATCCTTGGAAGTTCAACTCACACCTGAACAGGATTCTTTTCTTTTCTCTTCTTTTTTTTGCAGGACTCTTTTCTATCTTTAACAAGTGGTTAGGCGATCAAGAACTCAACAAACATTTATTCTGAGACAGTTAGGTGGTACAGTGGATAAAAGCACAGGGCCTGGAAGCAGAAACACCTAAACTCAAACTCAGACTCAAATTCTTGCTATGTAATTTTGAATGTCACATAATCTCTGTTTGTTTTACTCACCTCAACTGTAAATGGAGATAATAATATCACCTACCTCCCAGGGTTATTGTGAAGATAAAATGAGATATTATTTGTGAAGCACTTAGCACAGTATTAGTACTTATAAATGCTAGTGGTTATTATTATTATTATTATCAAGTGTTTATCAAGTACTAGGCACTGGACTTGAGGTGAGGATACAAATACAAAGATTAAGTGCTCTCGGGGTGACTAGGTGGTACAGTGGATAGAGCACCAGCCCTGGAGTCAGAAGTACCTGAGTTCAAATCTGACCTCAGACACTTAATAATTACCTAGCTATGTGGCCTTGGGCAAGCTACTTAACCCCATTGCCTTGAAGAAACCTCAAAAAAAAAAAGAGATTAAATGCTCTCAATCTTTAAGGAACTTAGATTTTATCAAGGAATAGAATTACCAGCAACCCCCTACTTCCTGAAGAAGTTCATTTGACTTTTTAAGTCCTTCATTGAACTAAAATCAGCCCCATGGCAAAGACCACCCATTCCTCTTGAGCCAAATGGAAAAAGTATAACATTTTTCCCATCATAGAATTATAGAATCTTAGGGTTGAGAAGAACCTCAACGGTCATATAGACTAGACACAGGAAAATGAATCTCTGCAATATTCTGGAAAAGTGATCATCCAGCCTCTGCTTGATCACCTCCAATGGAGGAGCCTACTGTACCATGAGGCAGTCAATTCCAGTCTTGGATTGGCCTAATTGCTACTGTATGTTTTCCCCATCAAGCCTGAATTTTCTTCTTGATTCCAGTTATGTCATCTGACATCAAGAAGAACTAATTAATCTCTCTGTCATATGATAGCCTTCAAATATCTGAAGACATCTATCATGTCCACCTCTTCTGGAGGCTATACATTCCCAGGTCTTGAAAGAACTGGGAATGCACAGCCTCACTTTATATGATCCTAAATCTCTCCCCTTCTGGTCAGCCTACTAAAAATACCTTCAAGCTTATTAATGTCCTTCCTAAAATGTACCCTGAACTTAACACAGTACTCAAAGTGTTATCTGACCAGTACAAAATAAACACCTAGACATTTATATATCACAATTAAGTGATACTATGATACTATGCTTTTATTGACTTTTATGACTGATACGACATGTTACTATGCTTTTATTAAAGAGGTATTATGACATAGTGGAAAGAGTTATAGACTTGGACTTATGAGAAATCCAGATTCAAATCCTGACACTCATTAGCTGTTTGACCACTTAATTGAAGTCTTAAGGTTCATCAGATGACACATTGGAGTAATAATAAGTTTGTTATAACAAAAATGTTAGCACCCTAGAGATGAGTTATAATGGACAGGAGGAAAAAACGTTTACCTGAAAATAAAATTTCTATTCTGCTTTTAAGTAAAACCACCCTTATGTTATTTGTTACTATTAGCAAATACTTTGGCCAACTAGATGGCACAGAGAATAGAGAGCTGGACCTGGAGTTAGGAAGACCTAAGTTCAAATATGACCTCAAGCATTTATTAGCTGTTTGACCAAAGAAAGTCATCTAAATTTTTGTCTTAGTTTCCTTACCTGTAAAATGAGTTGAAAAAAATGGCAAACTACTCCAGTATTTTTGCCTAGAATATTCCAGATGGGCATATTTCATAAATACAATCATGACTGCAATAGATGAACAACAACAACCAAATAAATTACAGATACTTTTGCTTCAGTGGCTCCAGGAAAGTATTCTTCTAGAAGAAGATGAGAAGCAATAGGTTAAAGAATTATCATTCCCTATGCCCAAAGGGCAATAAAACTGCACATACCCTTTGATCCAACAATACCACTACTGGATCTCTATCCTGAAGAGATCAGGAAAAAGGGTTAAAAACCCGACATGTACGAAATTATTGAAAGAATCTCTGTAGTGGCAAAGTATTGGAAACTGAGGGGATGCCCATCAATCGGGGAATGACTGGAAATTTGTATTACATGAATGTGATGGGACATTATTGTTCTATAAGAAATCATGAGAAACAGAATTTTAGGAAAGCCTGGAAAGATTTGCATGAACTGGTGCTGAGAGAGATAAGCAGAATCAGAACATTATACACATTAACAACATGGATGATGATCAACTATCTTGTTCATTTCAGCAGTACAATAATCAAAGACAATTTTAAAAGACTTGTGATGGGAAATATCATTTATATTCAAAGAAGGAACTGAGAAGTTTAAATGAAGACCAAAGACCAAAAACCAAAATCTTCAATTTTTAAAAGTTGTCTTATGTATTATGTCATTTTTTTCTCACTAATGTTTTCTTTCTTCCATATGAATCTAATTCTTCTCTCACAACATGTTCAATATCGATCTATGTTTAGCAAGATTACAAATGTAGAGCTTATAACAGATTGCTTTCTGTCAGGGAGAGGGGAGGGAAGAGAGGAATGTAGAAAAATGTAAAAAACAAAACCTTGCCAAAAAAAAAAAGATTGGTAAAAACTACAGTTGTATGAAGTTGGAAAAATAAATAAAATATTTTTAAAAGAATTATCATTCCCAAATATCAATATACATTTTACTTTAGCAGGGTTCTTCTGGAAACTCTGAGAGGAGCATCTGGTAATAGAAAATGGATGGAGAGAGAGGGAAGAGGGAAGGAGGAGAGGGGAAGAAGAAGGAAGGAAGGAAAAAAAGGAAAATATGACTGCTCGCAAGGACTTGGGTTTCCACTAAGGAAATCAAGATAAACACAACTTAAAAAGATGACAAATGACAGACCTAGAATTTGAACCCAGATCTCCTGATTATTAAATCAGTGCTATTTATATTTGAATATAATATAATAAAAATAGAATTGAAATTAAAAGCAGGAAGACCTGGATTCTTTGCTGTTGTAGCCACAGGCAACTTAGCTAATGTATCTGAATCACAGTTTCTACTTCTATAAAAGGATAATAATATTACTAGAACCTACCTGACTCAGTTCTCACAAGAATTAAATGAGGCAGGTATATGGAAAACAATAAATAATATAAATAAAAAATATAAATAATGTCAGCATTGTTTGATATATATTCTCCTATGTATCCTCTTTCTGATTCTTATTTTGCTGTCGTTTGGAAAAATGGATTTCTTTGTTATTTGTGGAACTGAAAGTTAGTGGGAAGAGAGTCGACTGGTGTGTATGTCTTAGGACACTACTGTCCCATTAACAAATAGCAACCAAGAGTTTAACTTAAAACTAAAAATTACTCCCCCAAAACTAAAAATATTTAAGGGAAAAGATAGATTTATAATTCTAACATGATATCTCTTCTCTCTAAGAAAAACAGAATGACTTTCTTAATGGTCTCAACCTGAAAGTCTCTCTTGGAGAAGGAGCAGGTTTAAGGGGCAGAAAGAGAGAGAAGTATTTTTGGCTCTCTGTAAACTTCATCTAGACAGATCCATGTAGGCACATATAATCTTCAAAGGCAAAAACATAACAGCACCTCATATACACACATTTAACAGTTATATCACTCCAGTACAATGTGAGTTCCTTGAGGAGAGAGTCCCATATAAGTGGCCCTTTGAGTCATGAGTTACTTTTGCTACCTGGGAGGCTGAGGCTGGTTGATGACTTGAGCTCAGGAGTGCTGAATTGCAATAGACTTAGCCAATCAGTCTGCAACCTCATATAGTGAGCCCCAATGAGTGGAAGGTTACCAAAGAAAAAAAATTGCTAAAATATAAATAGTTGTTTAAGATTAAAAGCTGCATGAATTGATGTGGAGTGACATAAGCAGAACATTATACACATTAACCACCACATGGGGTGATGATCAACTATGATGGACTTGTTTGTGTCAGAGTATAATAGTCAAATACCATTTTAAAAGACAGGCTAGAAAATATCATCCACATCCAGAGAAGAAATTGTGGAGTTTAAATGAAGACCAAAATTTATTATCTTCAATTTTCAAAAGTTGTCCTATGTATTGTGTCATTTTTTTCTCTCTGATGTTTTCTTTCATCCATCTGGATTTGATTCTTTCACAACATAATCAATATGGATCTATGTTTACTATGGTTATAAATATAAAGTCTATATCAGATTGCTTTCTGTCAGGGAAGGGGTAAGGAAAGGGAAGGGAAGGAGGGAGAAAAATATAAAACTCAAAACCTTGCCAAAAATAATTGGTAAAACCTCATCATTTCTAAAATGGGGATAACCTCCATTAACATTACCTATTATTAACAATACCTATAATTACCCATTAACAATACCAATAATATCTTTATCTGACAAGAAATCACCCCTATTCATGAGGGGGTTGCAAGACTAAAATGAGGTAATATAGACATTATTATGTTCTGTTAAGTCCAATTCTTTGTCACCCCATTTGGAATATTCTTTTTTTTTTATTTATTTAAGGCAGTAAGGTTAAGTGGTTTGCCCAAGGTCACATACTAGGCAATTATTAAATGTCTGAGACCAAATTTGAACTTAGGTCCTCCTATCCCCAGGGCCAGTGCTCTATTCATTATGCCACCTAACTACCCCGATTTGGGATTTTCTTGGCAAAGATGCTGAAGTGTTTTGCTATTTCCTTCTCCAGCTTATTTTATAGGGTGGGGAAATTGAGACTAACAAGATTAAATGATTTGTTCAGATTCACACAGCTAGAAAGTATGAGTTCGCATTTGAATGGAGGTCTTCTTGACTATAGACCTGAATGCTTTATTCATTGTACCTCCTAGCTGCCCTAATATATATATATATATACAGACTACTGTATAAATGACAGAAATGTTACAGAAACCAGATCCAAGACTCATTTCTGTCAGTCTCCCAAAATCCATTCTACCTCACATTTGGCTCCTAGCAAAATATACTCTTTCACTACAGGCGTGTGCTGGAGTCTACTTTTATGTTGATCATCCAGCCTGGACTTGATTGTATCCTTCTTGACTAGGAATTCTTAACTTTATTCAGTGTGATGGATCCCTTGGGCAGTCTGTCTGGTGAACCTCAGAACTCAGAATAAAGCTTTCAAATACATAATATAATATAAACTACTCCAAAAAAAGATGAAATGCTTTATGTATTTTAATATCATTGATCTTCAAAACAATACTGAGGCAAGTGAAATCACATGTATAGCTATAGATAAATCTATACATATCTAGAAGTGTGTATGTGTGTATAGAATATATGCATATAAAATTACATGTGTATATATAAAATATTCATATATTGCAAAATGTACATACATACAAAACCAGATTTCATTGATAGAGGGAAGTCCCAGTTAGGAAAACCCTCTTGCTAATGAAGACAGCCAACTGCTATGTAATTTATAGTTTCAGAGAGTTGCCTATTGGCTATAAAAGTTGAAGTTATTTGCCTTAAGTCATATATCTGGTATGTAAAAGGTATAACACTTGAACCCAAGTCTTCTCAAGGCCTGACACTAAGGCCAAGCTCAGTATGCATCACTTCATGTTGCCATGTTCTAAGCAGAAGGAGGTATTCAGATAGGAAAGAATGGATTGTGAAAAATGCATTACCTTCAGAATATTCCCTAGATAATCCACACCTCCCCACCCCCCATCATTAAAAAATACGCCACAACTTAATTCACTTGCTACATTAACAGCCAGTCTTCCTATCTCTCAAGAATGGCATGCTTGGCTGCCTTTATGTTCTCATTTAGCATCTCAAAATGGGCACTTCCTTTTTGAGTTGGGTTGCTGCATGACTCAGCCACTTAGTTAATCTGACTAATTAGCATACCATCTCCTATTAACAGTATTGTAACAACAACTGTGGCTCTAAGTAGTTCTCAGATTTCAAAACAGATCTTTTGGGTGTCAAGGACAACTTTTCCTTCCTGCCCTTGAGGATCTCTTAGAGTCCAGGAAAGGTCTTGCCAGAAATTTTGGGGGGAAAGGATATAATTTGTGTTAATGTCTTCTTTTGGGCATCCTTTTGTACCACCTTCTGGGGAAAACAAGCCCAAATTAAAATTCTGTGTCACAAGGCAAACATCAGCGGAATCACAACAGCTCAGATGCGGCTCATTTCCCACAGGTGAACTGGGATGAGGAGTGAAATTGCATAGCTTCCTTTGACTATTTATTCACAGCTGTGAAAGAGTTGTAGCTAAAATTTAGAAAGAAAATTATAGAGGTCATATTGAAGTTTTTGCCCTTCAAGCAATGGGGTGCAGGAAAGAAAGACCTAACTCTCTGTTAAACATAGCCTGTAAAATAACTTCTATTTTCTGAGCCTGTAACACCATATTTCACAGGATACATTTTGCAAACTTAACAAAGATTCCTCTCTGAAAGGGACAAACCCTAGAAAGCAGTTACATGGAATAAGAACAAAAAAGGCCAAGTTGAGCATACTGGAATGTGCTTCCAGTTTTCTGAAGGCTTCTGCTACCTTCTTCAAATTATTCATAAACTATTCAGTTTATCTTTTTTTAAAAGTCCTTCACAATTTTGATCCAACCTATCTCTCTAAATTAACTCCTTTTTCCCCACACTGAAAGATCCAACCAAATCATACTTCTGTCTATTCTTCCATATAGCTCTTCATCTCTTGGGTCCATTCCTTTGTGCTGCCTGTTCCTCAGACTAATACCCACCTCAAGATAGCTTCCAAAAATCCTTCTTTTCCTTCAAGATACCCCTTCCAGGATAAGATTTTCACTTCTAATTTCATCACCATGCATCTAGTTCAAGCCCTTTGGATAGCCACCTGCCTCAGCCTCCTCTATTGTTTTGTTTTGGTTTTGGTTTTTATTTTTTTTTGTCCTTCATTCTTGAAGAAGACCATGACATCAGGGAGGTGATGCCATGACCAGCATGTGAATTGGATATGAGTGTGCTAAGTCACCAGCCTCACTTTCACCTCTGGAGTCATCTGGGCCAGATACGAATGACTATATCTACAAGAATTTTTTTTTAAAAAAGGGAAAAGTCATACATGTTCCAAAATATTCATAGCAGCTCTTTTTTGTAGTGGCAAAGAAATGGAAATTGAAGGGATGCCCATCAATTGATGAATGGCCAATCAAGTTATGGTACATGAAAACTATGAAATATTATTGTTCTATTAGAAACCATAAATGGTCAGAATCTAACCATCCAGAAATGACTCTAGATGCAAGGCAATCAGGGTTAAGTGATTTGCCCAAGGTCATGCAGCTAGTAAATGTCAAGTGTCTGATTCTGAATTTGAACTCCAGCCCTCCTGACTTCAAGCTCAGTGCTCTATCCACTGCACCTATTTGCATAAGGCTCCCCTAGCCTTCAGTGAAAGGTGGAGTGCTTAACTCCTCCCAATGCTTTTTTTTTAATAGAGGACAGAAACTAGACTTACTCAGTTCAATCCACTTTGCATCTCAAGCTTTGTGTAATTTCAACTCCAGGAAACAAAATATCCTCTTGTGATAAATTTATGACCAAACAAGAAATAGAGTACATTATAAACTTCAAAATGAATGATTTTGACTATATTAAATTAAAAAGGTTTTACACCAATAAAATCAATGCTGTCAAAATTAGAAGGAAAGCAGAAAGCTGGGAAACAATCTTCACATCCAGGAGTTATGATAAAGGTCTCATTTCTAAAATATATAGAGAATTGCATCAAATTTATAAGGTCACAAGTCATTCCCCAATTGATAAATGGTCAAAGGATAAAACAGACAGTTTTCAAAGGAAGAAATTAAAACTATATATAATCATTTGAAAAAATGCTCCAAATCATTATTGATTAGAGAAATGCAAATTAAAACAATAATGAGGTATCACCTCACACCTATCAGATTGGCCAAGATGAGAAAAAGCAAAATTGATCCAAGTTGGAGAGGTTGTGGGAGGATTGGGACAATATGGAACCATGCCCAAAGAGCAATAAAACGGTTCATCTCTTTTGACCCAGCAACTCAAATTCTAGGTCTATATCCAGAAGAAATTATAGAGAAAGGGAAAAGTCCTACATTTTCCAAAATATTCATAGCAGCTCTTTTTGTAGTGGCAAAGAATCAGAAATTAAGGTCATACCCATCAATTGAGGAATGTATAAACAAGTTGTGGTATATGAATATTATAGAATACTATTGTTCTATAAGAAACCATGAATGGTCAGATGCTAGAGAACATAGAATGCCTTGCAGAATCTGATGCTGAGTGAAGGGAGTAGAACCAATAGAACAATGGATACATCAACAACAACATTGTGAGATGAACAACCTTGATGGAAGCAGCTCCTCTCAGCAGTTCAGAGAACTAGGACAACTGTATTAGACCAACTATGGACTACATTATCCCCATACAGAGGAAGAAAAGCAAAGCAAAACAAAACAAAACAAAACACACCAAAAAAACCCAAAAACAATCCTTCAGAATCTGATGAACACTTTATAAAAATTATCTCATATATCTCTTTTCCTTAATCCTAATTCCTCATACTGAAAAAAGTTAATCTGTAAACATGTTTATCAGTATATGTATGCATAATGCAAACCTGACAGTTCACCACTGAGGAGAGGGGTGTGGGAAGGGAGTGTGGAAGGAAATTTTGAAACTTAAAAATATACATTTCATATGGATGAAAATAAATAAATAAATAAATAAAGCAAAATATCCCCTGTTATCTACCCACATCCATCTACTCCCCACCAAATATATATATATATATACAATTTTCCAGGTTCTTTAAATGTGTTGTCTTCCCCTATTTTATTATAAGATCCTTGAGGGTAGGAATTGTCTTCTTCTGATTTGATCCCCAGCACTTAGAATAGTGTCTGGCTTAATAGACTTAATAAATGTTTGCTGTATTGTATGTATGTGTGAATATATGCATATGTATATGTTATACATATGACTGAATAAATATATGTATCTCCATATATCTATATCTATATACAAATATATGTATATGTACATATATAAATATGAAAAGAGATTGACTTCTGGTTTATATTTAAGTATTTACAAAAATATATATAAAGAGATTAAATACAAATAAACAGAAAATAACTAGGGAAAGAGAGCACAAGATATTCCTGATGTCTCATCTTTCTTGATGTTTCCTAGTGCTCTCCCTCCCTATTTGCCTTGCATTTATTTGTATTTAATCTCTTTAATTTTTTCTATAAGTATTTATGTTTTCCTGATGTAGCACTTGATAAGTTCCTTAAGTATAGGGATGATTTCATTGTTTTTGTCTTTGGATCTCTAGTAACTGGAACAGTAGGTATTTAATAAATGCTTGTTGATTAATTGATTCTTCATCTTCATTACATCCTTTTGATAGGAGAAATGAGTTCCTGTATCTTTTATAGAGATTTTACATTCCAAAATGGTTGTTCCTAAAGTCTTTGGTCTGTTCAAAGTACCTTTCACATTAATATATGATATTCATGCTAAATGTACACCTATGATTTCTAAGTTCTTATTCTCTGCCCTAAGGGAGTGATGGGTAAAATGTTTGTCTCAGAGTCAGGAAGATTTGGGTTCAAGTCTTGACTCTGACAAATACTAGCTAGATGATCATAAAAGTTCTTTTAACCCTGATGGTATCCCCAAACCATTCTGTAGGACAGTATATTATAGATAAGAGTTTGATCAATAATATCAAATGCTAGTGAATATTAAGAATAACAACATAAAATTAAAGGGCTAGACTGGATAAACTCTAAGTTTCTTTGAATTCAAAATTTCTGATAATAATAAGAATATAGAGCACTGACCCTGGAGTCAGGAGGACTTGAGTTCAAATCTGATCTCAGACACTTAATAATTGCCTAGCTGTGTGACTTTGGGCAAGTCACTTAATCCCATTGCCTTAAATAAATAAAACTTTAGAAAATCATAAGAATATATAGTGCTTTAAGATTTACATAGTTATATACATGTACATGTTACAACAACCCTGGGCAGTAAGTGTTATTATCCCCATTTTACTGGTGAGGAAACTGAGACAGAAAGCCATTAAGTTCAGGGTCCCACAGTTAAAAATATCTGAGGTAGATTTGAACTCTGATCTTTATAACTCCAGATCCAAGATTTTACACATTGTACCACCTCACCACCTCAAGAAGGATATCAGTTATGAAAAAATCAATGATTGGGCATTTAGGGAATATTCCCCCTCTAACTTTTAAGAATACAGGAACAAAAGTGATGGAAGCCAGACTTTAAGTTATCAAACAAGTGAGTAAGAAAAACAGAGTCAATACACATAGATAAGGTTTTCAAGGAATTTAGCTCAAATTTAAGGCAATAATTTTAGGACATGGTAGAGTAAAATTTTTTCATTGCATAAGTTGATATTCTAAATTGGTATTTTCCTGGGCTTTAAGACCTTTCCATCTAGGAAAAACATCAAGTTTGTGCTGACTTAAAGGTTTCTAGTTCCTTTTAACTTCATTGAAGTTATTTGTTTATGTTAATCAAATTTTCTTAGAAAATAATGATAGCCTATATTAATATTTGCTCTTTTATCCATTTAACAAATATTGATATATGTTATTATTTTCTAAGAAAATTTGATTAACAAATAACTTTGCTCTAATAAATTTGTGATCTGACTTTAGATTAAATGCCTGATAGAAATTTGACTCCCAAATCAGTAATATTTCTTTCCTGTCATTAGATTATAATCAGTTTCATTTTGTGATGGAATTCAGTACACAATCTGTTCAGCACTTTCCAACTGTATACTTGAAAGAAAGAATTTACAATAAATAGACATGAAGTCTAAATGTAATCTACTTTGCCTTTAAATAGCTCTTATTTTTCACTCTATATTTTCCAACATGTTTTATAATCCTCTCCTGTGCTAAACTTTACTCATTTTATCATCACAATGAATAAAATTAAAATCTCATAGATTTCTTCATAGAATTTCTACATTTCTTCATCTTCCACATTTGATGGTAAATACAATGGTATAATAGGAATAATATTGAATTTTAAATGAATTGATCTTAGTTCAAATCCTGATTCTATCTCTTACTAACTATGTGACCTTGGACAAATCTTTTATCCTTTCTGAGCCTTAATTTCCTCACCTAATAATAAAGAGATTGAGCTAGATGACCTCATATTGTGTCCTTCTCTAAATATATTTTCATGGTTCATTTTTTCCAAACTTTCATTTTTGAACAGTGCCATGAAAAATACCTACATGTGCCAGAATAATGAGGTGACTGGAGATCATGCCATAAGAGAACAGTTGAAAGAATGGGGAATGCTCAGGTCTAGAGAAGGAAAGACTTAAGAGATTATGAATTTTACTTTCAAGCATATCAAGGATTATCATGTGGAAGAGAAAATAAATTTGTTCTGTTTGGTCCCAGAGAGCAAAACCAGAAGCAATAGGTGGATGTTAATAGGAAGGTTAATGATTTAGGCCTCTTGTGGGAAAAGGAATGTTTCATAATGATTTGAACTGTCCAAAAGAAGTAAAGACTGACTTGGGAGGTAATTGATTCCTCATTGAAATTCCTTAAATAGGCACTAATGGGCCACTTAATATAGATATTATTATAAGATCCTTCTTTACTCATGAATTTAACTAGATGCTTTGTGAATGAGATTGTATTTGTAAAGCATTAGCACAATGTCTATTACATAGTATTCTTCTTGTTCTGTCTTTTCAGTCTTATTCAGTTCTTCATGATCCCATTTGGGGTTTTCTTGGCAAGGATACTGGATCAGTTAGCCATTTCCTTTTCCTTTTACAGATGAAGAAACTGAGGCACTCAGAGTCAAGTAACAAGATCACACAGCAAGTAATTGCTTAAGGCCAGATATGAACTCGGGTCTTCCTGACTCCAGGCCCAGAGCTTTACCCACTGCACCACCTAGCTTAATAAATATTTATTCCTTTTCCCCTTGTTTCCCCTTTTTTCCAATAGCTTGGGATCCAGAGTCTCCAAAGTTCTAGGTTCACATGCATTGGGCTTGATCTCAGAGGTAGCCTAAAAGGTTACTCTCTTTTTGACTTAACAGGACTCCACTTAGATTTTAATCTGAAAAATTTCCTGCACATAACTTGTCAAGGTTTCCACAAATGTTACCAACAAGAGCTTATATAAGTTCTGAAGGTAATAAATGCATCCTGGGCAGAGACAGTCTTTGTATTACCTAAGTGAAAATGAAGAAGACACAAAACATTCATAGAAACACATAAACAAATACAGAAAACATATAAAGCACTCATAACAGGCCATATGCCCAAATTGGAAAGGAATGGATTTCAGAATTGTTGATGGAATGAAATTCCGTAATCTGGTGATCTTTAGCTGTTACAGAGAGTGTCACACAATCTGTCCCAGATCCATGGACTCTATGGTTCAGACTTCCTCAGGAAGACAAAAACACTTTAGGGCTGATGGACAGATAGCACCACATTCCCTTCTGCCAACCTCCACTATTCAAATAACTCACAGTAATTGAGGGGAACAAAGTCCAATTTGCTGATTTCATGGCCATTTCATTTATTCCTTACTGCTTCTCTGTCTACAAGAGCCATGCATACAATCCTCTTTATCTGAGATGACACACTAATAATGAATTCACCACCCCTTCTAACTCAGATCTCACAAATCTTAAACTTGGTATCAGCATTAAGGCAACTACTGAGGTTAGAGCTAAACAAGAAATCTAGATTCTGGATTCTGTGATCATTCTCCCAAGGAAGTCAAGATCTTTACTCTCTCTTTACTGAACTTGAGTTTTGGTTGCATTGTACACAAGTTCCCGATATGAGCCACAAAAAGACTCTAGTATGTGCAGCTAACCATGTACCTCTGAAGGATTGATTCTATAGCATTGCCTCAGTCACTTCTTGACATCTTTTGGATTGGGAATATCTGCTATCAGAAACCCTCTTCTCTGATCTAAAAGGGAAAAAAACAGTACAGAAAGCACATTTAAGTCTTATGTGCTTTTTGCCCCCAAAGTGCCATTAATAATGGAGAGGGACAGGAAAAGAGAACCTGGAATGTTAGCTACCAAATCATCTTAAAGGCAACTGAGTACTGAAAACCAAACTGGTAGCAATACCAAGTGGAGGTTCCAAAATCATTCAAACCATTTTGGTCCAACTTCAGTCTCCAAGATCTTATCAGGCAATGTTTTATCCTCTTAACAAAGGGCCCACAAGCTAGTCTACATTCTAGGAAGAGAAGGGTTAGTTCATCAATTGGACCAGTGGAATATTCTTGATGAACTCCTGAAAATATTATCAAGGTATGAAGAAAGAATACCAGATTTCAAGATAGAGAGTTTGGACTCAAATTCTGACTCTGCCATTTACCACCAGGTCAAACTTATTAGTCATTGAACAAATATTGCTAATACATTGATGTCTGGAGAACAAGGGTCTTAAATCTTTTCTTTGTGTTATCAAGTTCTTTGGTAATCTGGTGAGGTCTATGGATTCATTCTCAGAAAAAGGATTTTGAAATGCATGAATAAAATACAGATGATGACAAAGGAAATCAATTATTCTGAAATAGTTATAAAAACAGTTTTATGTTCCCCCAGATAAGAACCTTTGCTGTAGAGAGTTTAACAATGATGTACTACTTAGATCCTCTGTCCCCTTCTCTACCACATTACCCCCCCCCAAAAAAAGTAGAAGGAACCACTCAAAATTTAGGGTCATTATGAATTTTTGTTGTAATGGCTAAGAAAAATTTATTATCTGATGCATAAGCTTTGGGTAATGGACCTCTCCACCCTAAGCTAGGTTGATACTTTGACAGCAGATACACAATGTCAGTGGACACCTCACTAGAAGTTTTTTTCAGTTAGATGGAACTTGTTACCATTTACAACATTTGTTTAGCCTTAGAGGATTCAGTCTTTGCTACACCAAGAAGAGGTGTTGGAACTGGAATTTTGTGGAAGTTGTCAAAACATTATAAAACATTATAGTAAGAAAAGCAGTTACCACTTTCTAAGGATGATTGGACCCTTTTTTTCTATTGACCATATAGTTTCTTTCAATACAGAGTTCATCAAAACAAAAGCAGAGACAACTGGGGGTGTGTAGCAGAGAAATAGGCAGCAAGACTACTGTCACTGCCAAGTAGCACTTGAAATAATTTGTAGTTGTATTCTATTATCCCTCTCCACCCTCTTCTCATCTCTCCTCCCTTTTTTCCTCTTCCTCCTCCTCATTCTCTTTCCCCCCTCTTACTCCCTCTTCATTTCTTTCTCCTCCTCTAGTTCCTATTCTACTTCCTCTTCCACTACCTCATCCTCATCCTCATCCTTCTCCTTCTCTTTCTCCTCTTTCTCCTTCTTTCATCATTTTCTTCTCCTCCTCCTCATTCTCCTTCTCTTTCCCCTTCTTTCATCTTCTTCTCCTCCTCCTTCTTCCTTTTTCTTCTTCTTGTTCTTCTTGTTCTTTTTGTTGTTGTTGTTCTCCTTCTTCTTCTCCTCCTCCTCCTCCTCCTCCTTTTCCCCTCTCCTCCTTCTCTTTCTTTCTTCTTTTTTACTTCCTTCTTCTTCTCCTTCTTTCTTCTTCACTTTCACCTTCTTTGTCTCCCTCTATATATATGTCCTTGTGTCTCTCTATCTTCCTTTAACTGGTTGTCTATCTCCCTACCTTCCTGTCTCTTTCCCACCCTCTACCTTTGTCTGTCTGTCTCTCTTACTACTTTTTCTCTCTGTCTCTCCCTCCCTCCCTCGACTCTTGTGACTTTCTAAAGGCCACAAAGAATAGACCTGGGATTCCTTGGTCATTTGTTTTATGAGAGGTGAAACTCAACTGTAGCATACTCCTGTTCTAGTTTGTAAGGACTGTGAGAGGAAGAGGGGACCAAGCCTCAATTATGGTCCCTGGGCCTTATATGGCAAATACCCAATTACCTTAAATATTCAGGTTCCCTCTTCTTTCCAATAAAAATAACAAATATCTGAACCTCAAAGTTACAAAGTGAAATAGGTACTATAACGATAATTTTACAAATAAGGAAACTAGGATGCAAAGAGATTGAATGGTATGTCCATGGTCACACATTTAATAACTGTCAAAGGTCTTCTTGTCCCCCAAGGAGAGCAGTCTATATAATAGATAATAAAATCAGAGATTTGGAGTGTAAGGAGTCTAATAAAAGCTCTCTAGTCCTAATCCTTCATTTCAGATGAGGAATTTAGAGTTAAAGTCACTTGTCCATGCTTACACAGATAGTAAGTTAAAAAAGATAGAATTCAAACAGGTGCTTTGACTCCAAAACCATCATATTATTCAATACTAGTCTACATATAAGAACAAATCTTTCCTCCTCTTCTTCCTCCCCCTTCACTAATGATGATGGTGAAAACTCCTACTGTTTCTTCTAAGAACTTTTCTTTCAAGTAAAGCACAAACTTTTGTTTCAGTTTTGGTTTTTGGGTTGTTAACATATTTGTTTATATTTGGTTTTTGTTGTTGTGCTGTCTATAGTTACCAAATGTCTTTTTGAAAAACTAATCAATATTTTGCAAATCAAATTTGCACAATCTTTGCCCCCCAGGTGTTCAATTGTATATGCCTACTTAATTGTAAATAAATAAATCAGCATCCTGTGAAAATTAATTTTTTTCTGCTCTCCATACACTAATTTTGACAGAATGTGCATATCCTTTAGGAATAGCTAAAATTAAACAACACAAGCTAGGAAATCTAATGCAGCCAAGTAAAGAGATTTCTGATCATTTTATTGTTCATTTTTCCTAGGAACAAGCTGAGGGAAGTAAATATTTTATTGCAATTTGAGAAAAGAAGAAATATGCTCAATGATTTGCCCCCCTGTACCCAATCTAGGCATTTACTTTACAAGCATTTCTGGAAAGTCTCCTATGTAGAAGCATTGTGTCATTTAAGGACCTGGAAGATACTGCCTAGAGATACTTTTTGCTCACTCATCTCTTTCATTTCAGCTTCTTTTGCAATTATTTCCCATCTTGATCAACTGCTAAAGTTAAATTATTCTTTCTCTATGGTTTGAACATCATTTGCCTTCTCTAATACCTCTGCTGTCTTCCTTTTTCTTCCATTTCATACTTTGATGCATTGCTATCCCTAAAGAAGGTAGAAGTGTATGCCAAATCACCCCCTCATATTACTTGCCACATGAATTCATGGAGATGATTAGAATCTTTGGCTCAATGGGTGATGTCAGAACTTTCACTAAGTATTTTCTGGATTCTTTCAAAAAGGAATAGTCATAGGGGTAGCTAGATGGAGCAGTCCTGGAGTCAGGAGGACCTGAGTTCAAATCCAGCCTCAGACACTTAGTAATTACCTAGTTGTGTGACCTTGGGCAAGTCATTTAACCTCACTGCCTTGAAAAAACCAAAAAAGAAAATTCAAAAAAAGGAATATTCATGTCCTAGGAGAAGACTCTCAGAATATACTACCAAGGCCTCCTATTTCTAATTTGTATCTATAGCCTATCAAGGCAGTTGAAGAAGGTTCAGTGGAGCAACTAAAACTTTGTTAGAAACTGAAGACACCAAGGTCATTTACTGCATTCTTTGACAATTACCAATCATTCTGATTTTTGTTTTTCAATGAAATTTGATGACTGGAAGAAAAAGTGAAACTGATGACTTCTGCTTCATATAAATCCAGTTCACACACAGAGCAAGACATGGTCCTATGATGTCATTGGTCCTCTTTAAAAATCAAAGGACAAACAATGAACAAAAGAAAAAACAACAATCCTCCTCATCCTCAAACAAAAACGAATCTCCAAATTTTAACCAGATAAGTCTTACCAAACTCCCCCTTGTACATATTATGTTCCAGTCAACTTGATGTTCTCCCATAGCAATTGATCAAATTAGCTATTTTGATTTTACAACACTAATCTAAAGTACAACATATTTTAAAGTACCCCCTCTAGCATTCATTGCTTTGCCCTACAAAAAGTATTATTGGTTCAATAAATAGTAAATTGTCATTTCCAGTCTCTTACCTTAGTACACTGATCATGTGTCCTCATGCTCTCTGGATTCATGTGAAAATATTTCCTCCAATATCCTCCCTCTTTATGTGCTTGAGTCTGAGGCAAATAATTGATGGTAGCAATAAGAGTAATATTTTTAAAAAACCCAAACTTCAAAAATTTGAGTTTCAATTGCTCATCTCTAAAATGAGGAGTTTGGAGTAGATTTGTCTCTAAGATCCTTCCAGGTCCAAAACTTAGCTCATATTCTTTCTTTTTTATGAAAATAAGGTTTCCTACAAGTGGGTCTAGAGCTCCTGCAAGTGGAAACCACTTCTCTAACTTTCCTATTTCTTTTTAGGGCCTCATCATTTTTTTAGTCATCCAGGGTCATAGATTCTATAACATCATTCTCCTCTCAATCCATCTCTCTCAGTAGCAACCATCCTAATTCAGTCCTTTATCACTTCTCATCTGGACTATTGCCTCCTAATTAATCGTGTGCCTAAAATCCCCTCCGCTTCTCCACTCCATACAATTTCAAGTACTTACTCCTAAAATGCAGGACTGAGATCTGCTAATGTCATTTTGCTGTTGGAGAATCTTCAGTGACTCTCTTCCTTTCACTGTAAAATACAAACCCCATAATATAGCATGTAAAGTCCTTCAAACTCTTGTTCCAACCCATCCTTCTTGACTGATTGCACATTATTACCCTTCATACATTCTATGTTCATCTAGAATGACATTCCTTCTCCCACTTTCTCTTCTTTGTACATGCTATCTTTCATGCCTGATGTGTTTTTCCACATCACCACCATCTCCTAGAATTCCTAGCTTTCTTCAAAGCATAGCTCAAGTGACACAATATACAGGAACCTTTCCTAGTATTAATATCCTCTTCCCATGAAAATGACATTAATTCTGAATATCCTTTAAGTTAATCAATAAGTATCTGTTAAATGCCTATAGTATCTTGACTAAATGCTGGAAATACAAAAGCAAGTGAAATCCCTTACTCAAGGAACTTATATTCTAGCTAAATTTATCTTTGTACTTGCTATCCTCAAGTAGAGTATAAGTTCCTTGAGGGCAAGGAATATTTCATTTCTATCTATGTAACCATGGCACCAATACAATGCCTGGCACCCAGAAGGTACTCAATACATGCTTATTGAATTAAATGTACTTCATTTTATAGAGTAAACTGTGGGAATGGTCTCTCTCTCTATTCTTCAAACTATAGCAAGTTAGAACTGAAGTAACTGCCTTAGAATTGTTCAATCTAGCCCTTGGAGTGACTTGCCCAAGATCCAATGGAACCAAGAAGATGACCCAAGTCCAGTCCACTAATGCAGTGCTCTTATCACTTTATAATTCATGGAAATTAAGTGATTCCCACCCCCACCAAGGTTGCAAAAGGTTTAAGTACTAGAGGAGGAATTTGAAACAAGGTTGCCTGACTCCAACACCATTCCATTACAACATACTTCTTTCAACTTCTTTCCCAGTCAATATTTTCCCATCTTGATCAACATGCTGAGATGAAATTAGTCTTACACTATGGTTTGGTTATCATTTGCCTTCTCTAAGACCTCTACTGTCTTCCTATTTCTTCCATTTCTTATCTTGACGTATTACCATTCTTAAAGAATTTCAAGTGGCCCCCTCATGCTACTTGCCACATGAGTTTATGGAATGAATGCTCAAGATGGTTAAAAAAAACAACTGAGCCATTTCAGTCCTTGTTTTATTCATAGTTTCATATGTTTGTATGGGTAATTGGGCCCTCTTTTCTTCCATGCATAGCTACAGGGTACATTAGAGTTCATTTTAAAATATTTATAGCATCTCTCTTTGTGGTGGCAAAAAAAAACCCTGGAAATTGCAGAGATGTCTCTCAAGTGGTGAATGGCTAAACAAGCTGTAGTAAATGACTGTGATGGAATGCTACTGTGCTATAAGAAATGATGAGCACAATGATCTTAGAAAAACAGAGAGATTTGCATGAAATAATAGTGAAATGAACAGAACCAAGAGACCACTGTATTCAGTAACAGTAATATTATTTTAAGAACAACATTGATTAACTCATTTTGACTATTATAAATACCCAAATTAACTACAAAAAGATGTTTAGAATGATTATACATATATATGTGTGCATGTATAATTAAGTAGATAGATACACAGACATACATATTTTTATCTGATGGTTACTATCTCTAGGGTGAGTGGGGGAAGAAATTTTTTTAAATTGACATGATACTTTTATTACATATTTAAAAGGAATAGCAAGTTATATATAATAGATTTCTAGTGCGATCATCTTTTTTCTATTGTGTTATGTAAATGTTTGTTTTATTTCACAAATTAAAAATAAAATAAATAAAATTTTTGAAAGTGTGAAACAGAGGGAGGGAAAGAAGACCCTGCTTAGTCTTTAATAAAACATCAAAGGGCACTTTCATTAAGGCATGGTTTTTTTAAAGGGCTGCCCCAACTTGAAACTTTAACAACAAAAGAAGTTAATTAATAATTAAAGCTTTAGGTTCATGCCAAATGACTATCAGGTTGCCAATTGATTTCCCTGACAATGGGCAAAAGTTCAGTCCTATTCATTAAACATTTATTTCCTACTATGCATCACACACTTGCTAAATGCTAGGGATACAAATAAGAAAAAAGAAAAAAGAAAAACAGTTCCTGCCCTCTAGGAACTTATAGCCTAATGAGAGAAGAAACACACAAAAGGAAACTGAAAGGGGGCAAGTGAGGAGAGAGAAGAGGCAGCATCCATGAGGGGAGCAGTGTGTAGCAGCAGCAGCAGCAGCAGCAGCAGCAGCAGCAGCAGCAGCAGCAGCAGCAGCAGCAGCAGCATGTCAAAGTAGAGGAAAATAAAATCCCTGCAGGTCAGTTCTAAAGTAAGGAAACAAGCTTTGCCTACCAGTTCAGATGTCCTGGTTTCTTCAGAAAACAGAACTCTGATTTAGATGAATCGAACATTGCAAGTACTGACAAATGACCATTTCTGAGAATTAACCCAAGGACAGGAAAGCTTTAAGCAAGTGTATATTTGACATGTATTTTTCTCTAATTCTTTAAGGGGTTTCATTTACTGATTTCATTTCATATAAATGTAACCACACTCTAGACTTATTCTCTTAAGCCTCTATAATATAGACATGGATATGTCTAACTTAAAACTATATATGGTGCCTAGTTGCCGACCTGGGGAGAGAATATTGACTATATGGGAAACACTGATATGCTACTAAGGAGAGTCAAGATGTTCAGGTATTTGGAAATCAATTTATTCCTTCCATTGCACAGGTGAAGAAGGATATTGTCTTTCTCAACTCTGCAGCTCTCAAAGGAAACTGGAAATCTTTTTTTTAAGAATACCACCTCCATTTTACTCTTATCTGGCATGATATTAACTCTAATGAAGACAGATTATGAGGAACAAGCCATTTGATAGAATTAATAGGGGGCTGGCCACCGGGTGGCATGGATAGACACATCTGATTTTGGTTCTTCTTGCTTCAACTCCAAGGAAAACAGATTTCTACCATTATTGAAAGTAGAAAGACAATTATGCCTGGACACTCCCTCCTTCACTTACCTCTCTCTCCAGGGAGGGCATTGGTTTAAAATCTTATCTAACACACTTCAAATGTTGTGATCAAGAAGTATGATTCTTTTGGGTGTAGCATATAACATACTTTCTAAGTTGCTCTACAAGGAAGAATAGTATTTAACTTACTTTTTTAAATGAATTAATTTATTTCTTTATTACTTATTTTTTTATTTTACAATAAAATAAAACATGGTCATGTACCCAGCAAAACATAAGAAGGAATTCATAATATAAAACAATAAATTTCAAGAAAGTCTATATGATAAATATTACACATTGTGTATTGTCCATCATTTTTTTTGCTTCCTTGTGCACTGTTTATTTTTTCTCCCACCTTTCCTCCAGATACATAGTTATATATCTACACAGAGATATATACACACATTTATATGCATACTCACATACATAGACATATATATATATACATTTATATATATGCACACCCTATACACCCATATATAGAGAGACATTTATATATTTATGTATATATGTATATATACACACCTCCACATATATATATATATATATATATATATATATATTCTACTTCTCTCTACTCTACTTGTACTCCCTACATTGCTTTCTGATCCAATAATCAACTGCCCTTCAGAGAATCCTTCCCTTACATATCCATCTATACCCCCTCCACATTGATTTACATGCCCATCAATATACCCTTTTTATCCTATTCACTAACCATCCAACTCATTATCCTATCTCCTCCTTTTATTTCTTTCTGAATTTAGAAGGGGATTATGATGTAGAGAACTGTAAATGTGGAAGATTTGTGGTTGGAAACGGATGTTGTAGTCTTTTGTGCTGTTGGGTTTTGTTAAGGTAAAAAATGTTGTCTGCCCCTGAGATATAAATTGACTCCATTGTTAAATGTTAAATTTGTACCCTGTCTCCTTATTCCCAACCTCCAGCTTCCAATCTTCTCCCAGATTTCAGTCACAGAAGGGGGAAGGATTTTTGCTTTTGTCCTCAGTGCCCAGATAATGGGCAAGGCTATAAAACCTGGGTTGGATCCCTGCTAGGGCTGGTCTCTCTGGCCCAGTCAGCTCTGCCTGAATGTTTTTTTCTTTCTCTCTTTCCTTATCCCTATCTATCTCTGTCTCCCAAGCAACCTCTCCTAGTCTCTTTGTCTTCTAAGTGCCTGTTGCTCCTCTGGGAGGAGAAAAGTTTTTAATCTGTAAACTTTTCTTCAGTCTTCTATAATAAATCCTAAGCAGTTTTAATATCTCAGAATTTACATAAACACACACACACATATATATATATGTACATTTATATGTATATGTATTGTTCCCAATGAGGTTTCCAGAACCACCAGTTCTCCTTCAAAACAACTATGAAGTTTTCTTCTCATGCTCAGAAAAGTGACAAAGATAATAAATGGGCACACTAATGCATTGTTGGTGAAGCTATGAATTCTAACAACCATTCTGAAGAGTAATTTGGAGTGACACAATTAAAGAGACTATATTCTTTGACACTGATATTACACCTTTAGGAATATATCTTATGCATACCAAGATATTTAAGGAAGTAATTTTTGTGTTGGCAAACAAATGAAAACAAAGCAGATGTATCAATTGAGAAATGGCTAAACAAATTGTGGTACATGAATATAATGTAATATTACTGTCCTGTAAGAGACAAAAATATGAATATTACCACTAAATATGGACATATATGAACCGATACACATAATCCAATTCAAAAAAGCAATATCCAATGACTGTGTAATATAAAAGAAAAAACCCAACAAGAATTGAAAATGAATGTTACAAAATTACAAAAAAAAAAATCATGGTTCTAGTAAAGAAATTCTTGCAGAAGTGGGAGGTCTACAAGTGTGCAGCATTGCAGATATTTTCATTTTGTAAATGTATTTATTATTTTTTTCCTCATTTTCCTTTTTTTCTCTCTCTTTTAAAAAGTTATCTTTTACATAGGATAGATCTCTGGTACAATAAAAAGGAAGATTAAAAGAAGAAATTTAATTGATATAAAGAGCAAAATATAATAAAATATAATAAAATTTATTTTAAAAAAGAAGAAAATTAACTCTGAGAATGAAATAACATTTCAGCTCAACCAAGCAGGGAGAACATTTTCCCCTGGGACAGTCTTCTCTTAGCAGTATCTCAGGTTACAAGCACTGAAAACCAAGGGACATGTATGTGGAAGACAACTTCTACACATATCTGGCTTAAGGGAGATCACCTATCAGCTGTTCAAAACTCCATCCTTACTTCTAACTCATCTCTCTTGAACTGTCTCTCTGTCTTAAGAAATTGCATCCTAAAATATCTGAGAAAGAAAGAAAACACAGTGAATTAAGATCACATTATTTTAGGCTAAAAAAAGTTCATTATTATAACCAGAGATCTATGCAATTTATAAGGAAGACAACTTTCAGGAAAAAACATAAACAAATATTCTAGCCTTGAAGGGATTGGATGTAGGACAAGAAGTTCATAGCTCCTGGGATCATATAATGGGAGGAGGAAAGGGTGGACAGAAAGAGTAGTCACTCCTTGGTTAAGGGATAACTAATATTCTAAATCTCCAAACCTTATCTCATAGTGTCACCTGCCAGTTATGTTGGTAAGGTATCTCTTTCCTTATATTATTTGCTTTGGGTAAGAGAATAGGTTACTTTAAGTTGCCATCCCTATAGGCAGGGTCAGAGGACACAAATGGAGCTAAGTCATTCTCTGGGGCTTCAGCGTCTGAGAAAAATTCAATCAAGCTATGAAAGGGGGGATTAGGAGTTGGGGAGAAAGGGGGAAACCAACTCAAGGGGCTTAGTTTTTTTCTAAAGCCAAATTGAGAGCAGGAACTAAGCTGAGTAATAAGGAACTTTGCTCAGGTCTGTCTTCTTTATTCTTTTTGGATCAGTTACTCCACCTAGCTGTGGCTCTTAAGGAGTATTTTACCCAAAACCTTACCCCCAAGCCCATGGGAGTGGCTATAACTTGGTTTTGGGCAATCAGTGCCCATAGCCCCATTAACTGTCTTCTTGCTGAATCTGCAATTTGACAGTCTGATAAACAATAGCACCCAGAGAGGTGTGAACTTCCACTATTTATCTCAATGGGCTGTTAACTTTGAAACCTAATTATGATCACTTAAATGCCAACACCGTTAATCATTTCACTGCTGATCACTGTACCAGAAACAGCCAGCTACCTAATGCTCTTCTCCATGGGGGCTGTTGGACCCAGTTGTCATATCTTAGGGTCATCATAACTATACAGCTGAGAGGGACCTCCCTTTCCCTTCACAATGAGCTTTGAGTTGACCACACATCGTATTCAACACTGGAGTCCTAAGAGTCTTTACTTAAGTAATCAAATCATTTGCTTCTGTGTTTGGTAATAAAGGGAAAGATGGAAGTATTTGCAGGAAAGCATTGTTGTAAGTTCAAGGACTATTCCCTTTAATTTAGAAAAAAACAGATATCTTATTGTCTGATCTTGTTATCTCTTTAGACTTTTTGTCTCTTCCTTAAGGATATGATTTCTCTCTCATCACACTCAATTTGGATCAATGTACGACATGGAAACAAAGTAAAGACTGACAGATTGCTTTCCATGGGGGGTGGGGGGAGGGAAGTAAGATTGGGGGGGGGAATTGTAAAACTCAAATAATATCTTTAATAAAAAAAAAAGAATGGGAAGACCTAAGCAGAAGGTCCAGAGTAAAGGAAGATGCTCAGTCCGTCACTTCCACCTCAAAAAAAAAAAAAGAAAGAAAGAAAGAAAGAAAGAAAGAAAGAAAGAAAGAAAGAAAGAAAGAAAGAAAGCATTGTTGTTCATGATAACAGAGGACTGGATTAGGAATCTTGAAGATCTGGATTCAAATACATCCTCAGCCACTTGCTGTTACCCTGAGTAAGTCAGTAAAAATCTCTCTGAGTTTCAATTTCGTTATAAAAAGAAGACATTGGACTAGACAATCTCTATGGTCCCTTCCAGTTCTAACACTATGATCCTATATAGCTTTTCAGCAGGACACTGTGAGAACCTGAGTGCTTTGAGGGGCAGAAGATCATCAGAGAAACATAGATTTAGAGTTTAAAAGGTATCAAAGTACAACCCATCCATTTTAGAGATGAGTTATGGAGGTCTAGAGTATTTTCACAAGTTTGCCCAAGGTCAAACAGTGAAAATCATTATAGCTAGCATTTCTTAGTTTATCCTCATAACCACTCTGGAAGGTTGGTGCTATAATTACTCTCATTTTACAGGTAATGAGACTGAGACAGACAAAGGTTAAGTCATTCAACCAGTTCTGAGGTCAAATTTGAGGATTATGAATCCAGGACCTCTAGCTCCAGAGCTAGAAAATCTCCTGAATGGGAGCCTATAGACTGGGGAGCAATGAAGACAACTTCCACAAGACTAACTAGGCAAATCATTTTGGTTTTTACCTTAAGCAGTTCCCTTGGATGGCAGGACAGTCCTGTTTTTTCTCCAATATCCACCCTCACCTCTATTTTAAAAAGTCCATACTACTACATTTCCCCTTCTTTCTTCAGTCACCAAGCACTCAAGTGCCCTCTGGAAGTTTGATGATGTTTGTGCTTCATTCTCGAAGAAGACCATGACACCACCAGGACATCAGGGAAGTGATGCCATGACAGGCACATAAATTGAATTTGGGGGTGGAGGTGGGTGGGGGGACTGTGCTAAATCACTAGCCTCACTTTCCCCTCCAGCGTCATCTGGGTCCAGTGACCAGATATGAATCAGGCAATTGAATGTGAGGCAATCAAGGTTAAGTGACTTGCCCAAGTATCCAACAGCTAGTGAGTCCCAAGTGTCTGAGGCTAGATTCAAACTCCCAGCTTCCTGACTCCAAGATCAATTCTCTTAGAAGTTTAACTGTTATTAAGGGTACATAGGTTGTTCCATGGTTAAACAAGGACAAGATCCCACAGTTTGGGAGGCAACTCTTGAAGCTAATGTCTTTGTCCCTAATATATCTAGGTTTTTTCCTCCAGATTTCCAAAATAGAAATGAACAGATAATCAATTGCCTTGATTAGGGATATGGACTTATAAATCAGTGGTTAAAATAGTATACAGCTGTCCACCTGCCCCAAGTTCTATGTCTCTCTCTGGTCTTGTATGCCTTTGTAAACTACAGGTTGCCATCAATAGAGAGTACAGTAGATAATGTGCTTGCCCAGAAATCAAGACTTTAAGTTCAAATCTGGCCTCAGATACTTCTAGTTGGACAACCCTTGGACAAGCTACTTAATTCCTGTTTGCCTCAATTTCCTATCTATAAAATGAGGGTGATACTAGCTTCCCAGGGTTGTTAAGAGAATCAAATTAGATCTCAATAGAAAAGTGTTTAACATGGTTCCTGGTACATTATATTATTATTAACAATACTTTATTAGAGTCATAAAAAGGATCATTCCTGATGAAATCCTACTTTTTAAAGAGTCCTTTGCCAGGCTTTTGAACCAACTACAATCAAATAACTGAGCATTAAAAAGTACAATGATAGCCATTCTATTTTAGGGAAAAAAATATGCTTAATAAAGTAAATTTTCCTAATCCTCAGATTCCAGGATCTCTGTCCAGTTGAAAGCAAATATCAGGAACATTTTCCCTTGACTTTTTATGTTGCCAACTGACATATGACTTGGTGAGCCTGGAGATTTTATTCAAACTTGTTTAAATTACATGCACATATCTATTCTCTCCCTAAATTTTCTGCATAGTAGCTCAGGCGCAATACTTACTCAGGATACTCAGGGGAAAATAGCCAAAATATGCAACTGTGCAGGCTCCTGAGCAGGGTTGGGTCAGTGGTGCATTGGAGTACAGAGTTAAAATATAAGTCTGTGCTTTTTCCTCCTCCTCTTTAATTTTGCAATTGAATTCATGGTAATGAAAGCAGAGGACAACTTGGAAACAAGTACAATATTGACAGGTGCCCAGAAGTCCCCTGAAATCCCACTTCTCTGTTCCCTAGCTCTGCCCTTCCCCCACCCCATGCTTCTGGACTAAACCATAACTGTTGGGGGGAGGGACCCACAAAATAGATATAATGCTCTAGCTTTTTTTTATTATATATGTTTCATGTAAGAATTAGCTAGAGGATCTCAAGCACCCAGAGATAACAATAATAATAATAATAATAATAATAATAATAATAATAACAACTCATTTTTGTGAAACACTTTAAGATCTAAAAGCCCTTTCCCCATAATTACCCTGTCAGAAAAGCAACATCATTATTATGCTGTAAGGGCAATTTCTCAGGGGAGTCCTGGTAAATTTGATAGTCCCTCAATCAGCTTGATGAGAATATAGAGAAGGTGTCAAAATGATGCCATCTAGGGAGCTAATCATGTTGCAGCTAGGTGGGGCAGTGCATAGAGAACCTGCCTTGGAGTCTTGAGGACTTAAATTTAAATATGACCTCAAACACATGATACTTAGTAGCTGTGTGACCTTGGCAAATCACTTAACCCTGACTGCCTCGAATCCAGGACTATCTCCAGTGGACCTAATTCATATCCGGCCACTGGACCCAGATGGTTCTGGAGGAGAAAGTGAGGCTGGTGACTTAGCACAGTATCCCCTCACTTAAATCTGATTCACATGCATGTCATAGCATCACCTCCCTGATGTCATGGTCAAGAATTAATGAAGGTGTTCAAGAAGAACACCAACAACAGCATGTTGCCTGGAACCTGGCCAAGAGGATATGAGGATCCCCTCAGAATAGTTTCCAGTTACTGAGGCTGCTCCCTTGATGACTGACAGTTGAGAGTCATAGGGCTCAGATTAGTCTTGGTGGAAAGGCAAACCCTTGCTGTGAAATATTTTAGTTCTTTTTATTACTTGCTCTCAGTTGAATTTGAAGACTAGCAAGGAAAGAAGTGAATGTCTTCCTAGAAATGGTGACTTATAGGAGAAACCTGTGGCAAATCTGTTTCCCCTAGTTACCTGAGGTTCTTGGCTGCCATCTGTCTCTCTTTTTCCCCTTTTCTGGGTTTGGTTCAAAGCTTAGAAAAACTGAAAAATGGACTTTCCAAGTTTAGGAGTTGCCTAATGGATAATCCTAAATTCAGGAGTTCCCAAATTAGTAAAATTAGACATTGTCTTCCACCAGTAGGGTTTGTGACTTTTGAATTGTCTGTTGAATGAAATGAAATCTTTCTGACCATGTCTTAATATCATTTGTTTTCTATTAATAGTCATAACTGATATTGAGGTAATTTTAAAGTTTGCAAGGATCTTTTCATGTATCATCTACTATAGCAGAAGAGGCTATCTGTTGAAGCCTATGGATCCATTCTCAGAAAAAAAAGTTTTTAAAAATATAAAATAGAATGCACAGTATAATAAAGGAAACCAGTTATATTAAAACACAGTAGTCATTTTGTTTTTAATTTTTGTTTTTTCCAATTACATGCAAAATTAGTTTTCAAAATTTATCTTTTTCTAAATTTTTGAGTTCCATATTTTTCTGCCTCCCACCCTTCTTTTCCCCCTTTCCATGACAGGAAATAATCTGATAGAGGTTGTACATTCATTTTGTTTTTAAAGACAAATTTGCAACCCCAGGTTAAGAACTCTTGCCCTGGGGAAGCTAGGTGGCACAGTAGATGGCGCAATGGCCTGGAGTCAGGAGGATCTAAGTTCAAATTTGGCCTCTAGACACAGACTCAGACTCAGAAACACTAGCTGTGTGACCTTGAGCAAGTCACTTAACCCTATTGCCTTGCAGGGGAAAAAAAATCTTGCCCTACAAAAGATCTCAACAGTAAGAGTCTAAGGAAAGGGGGAAAAGGGTCTTTATATACTGTTGAGTTAGAAAATTGGAAGCACTTCTTGGAGGAAGGTAGGGCAGGCAATCTGGAACATTCTAACCATTCCCTATGGTAACTCTGAGTTGCTTAGATGGAGCAGATATGAGTCAATAAATGAGTGGTACTCATTTGGCAAACCACAAGGTATCTTTTCCTGATGAAAGAAGACTAAGAAAGTTGGATTTCTGTATTCCTCCCAGGTATTTGTAAGTTTTTGGTCTTTTATGCATATTCTATGAGGATTTTTTTAAAAGTCTATCAAATACCAAATATAGGGGTGGCTAGGTGGCGCAGTGAATAAAACACCGGCCCTGGAGTCAGGAGTACCTGGGTTCAAATCCACTCTCAGACACTTAATAATTACCCAGCTGTGTAGCCTTGGGCAAGCCACTTAACCCCATTTGCCTTGCAAAAACCTAAAAAAAGTCTACCAAATACCAAATATCCATATTCTACATCAAGTATTTATGTGGTGATTGAGGGTCCTGTTACATACATTTCAGGAAACCTAAATATGAGTTATACCTGAGCTTTATTTTGGAGATTTCCCTGAAGTAAAACTTCAAGCTAGGAGATTAATGTGTGTGTGTGTGTGTGTGTGTGTGTGTGTGTGTGTGTGTGTGTGTGTGTGTGTTTGTGGGGTCAGGGGCAGAGAGGACAAAAGGAGACAGAGGAATCCCACCAGTAGAGGCATAGTGGAGGAAGTCCTGAGTATATCCTGAGAATTTAGACTTTAATTAGCTTGGGTACCTTCCTTAAATGGAGGTCTAAGAGGAGTCATCTAAACAAGGGGAAAGGCTGAATGAAGGGTCAGAGTGTACTTCCAATGTATAAATTCCAGAACTGGAGTGAGACTTCAGGATGAAGAACCAAAGAATAGTGAAGTTGCAGAATGGTACAAGTCCAGAATATAACCGGCCCATTGAAGGAAAAGATCTTGAGAAATAAATTTTAAATATTAGATTATAAAGTTTCTTATGCTATAATTGATAATATATGATAAGATCCTTGTGAGTTGTAAAATATAAATGTCAATTGTGATTATTAATGGAAAACAATGATGAGAAAAAAATGATAAGAAAATTTTATCCTAAAAGAAATTCTCGGGGCTGCTAGGTGGCACAATGAATAGAGCACAGGCCCTAGAGTCAGGAGTACCTAAGTTCAAATTGATCTCAGACACTTAATTGCCTAGCAGTGTGACCTTGAGCAAGTCATTTTAACCCCATTGCATTAAATTAAAAAAAATATGTTGAGAAAAAATCATATCCTTAAAAGAAATTCTCAGAGGATGGGCCTGAGTCAAAGAAAGTTTTTATTTACTATTCTTGAGGAAAGGGTGAACTCCCAAGCACACCAAGACAGTGTCTCAGAGAGTCACACTGAATTTGTTTTATATAGATTCTAACTGCAATTTTCCCTACCCTAACTCCCTTCCCCTTTAGCCCTTTGTCTGGATTTCAAAGAGTCTATTCACAGAAATCTACCCCAGCAAGATGCAAAGAAAGGAATATAATATTTTCAACATTGTGTATCTCACCAGATGGTGGGGTGACCTAGAGGTTCTAATGACCTTCATAACTAGAAAAAGTAGGATTTTCATGGTCAGAATGCCTCAGTTAGCAAAACAGTCTTATTGCAAAAGCAGGATGTCCTGGGTCCCTTGGAATGTAACGTTTTTCTTGACCTAAACACTTCTTTAATCCTGAGAGGACTTCACCAGAAATTATCCCACTCACATTCAACAAATAATAAGTGCATTTCATATATATATTAAGATACCTTGAGGGTTCAGAACACATTTTTGTTGTTGTTAAAAGGGGTTTCAGGAACAAAAATGTTGAGAATCACTGATCTAAAGTTTTACAATATTCTACTATTTGGTCCCCCTGTGCCCAGTTTTGTCCTTCTCTAATTTTTATCCCTTACAGAGTTGCAAATTCATATTCTTAAAACATAGATCTTATAAAGTCATTGATTCAAAAATTTTAAAAATAGAATTCATTGCTTCTAGGATAAAATAAAATTTCCTAATTGTCATTTGAAGCCCTCTACCTACATTTCTAGATTTATTTTACATTATTACTTTTTACCTAGTGTATGTTCCATTGGAACCAGTGACGAACAATTCCTTATATACACAACACAACATTCTGTCTCTTACCTCCCTACCTTTACAAAATTCAGCCACCTTCCCCAATTTCAATTTTTCTTTTTATTTCAAATTTTAAATGGTCAAAAAATAGGTTTTATTTCTCAGAAATAAGCATAATAAAGGAAGGAATATATGTGTGTATATATATGCATATGCATATATATGGATAGATAGGTAGATAGATAGATAATAGATGATAGATAGATAGATAGATAGATAGATAGATAGATAGATAGATAGATAGATAGATAGAAAAATTCATGACCTTACCTCCTTGGAAAAGTCTAACCTAATGTGAGCAACTTGTTTAGACTATATCATTGTGGCCTTGCAGCCAGAGAACTGTTCTCAGTCGGAAAGACTTGTGCTTTATCTCTAACACATACTTGCTTTGTGACCCTAGGCAAGATACCTAACTTTTTAGTATTTTGGTCTACTTTTTTTAAATTAATTAATTTTCAAGTAGCATTTTTTAGTTGCATATAAAGAATATTTTTAACATTAAAGTTTTTTAAAATTTTGAGTTCCAAATTTTCTCTCTCACTTTCCTCTCCCCTTACAGTAAGCAATTTTATATACATTAAATATATGCAGTCTATATTAATCATATTGTGAAAAAAGAGACCAAAAGAAGAAAATCATGAAAAAAATAATATACTTCAATCTACATTCAGACTTTCTCTGGATGTGGATAGCATTTTCCATCATGAATCCTTTGGAATTGTCTTGGATCATTGTATTACTGAGAAGAGCCAAGTCATTCATAATTAATCACCTCATGATGCTGCCTTTACTATATATATATATATATATATATATATATATATATATATATATATATATATATATACAATGTTCTCTTGGTTCTGCTCACTTCATACTACATAAGTTCATTTAATTCTTCCCAAGTTGTTTTTATTTTTCTGAAATCCCTCTAGACCATTCACCTATACTATATAAGGAGCTCCCTTGTCTGTTGTCTATATTAATATGAACCATTCTCTATCCTAATTTTAGCCTGGAGTCAATCTCCTTGAAATTTCTTAGCTATGTATTCTGGCTATGACTACAGATTAGCCTGCCCTGATCAAGGAAAAATTTTATTCACTATTTTCTATAAATACTTGAGCAAGGTCAGTGACCATGAAAAGATTAATCTCCTGAACAGATAGCAGGAAGCTACACTTAAAAAAAGACTATACAGCAATGTCACTACTGGGTCTATACCCTGAAGAGATGATTTAAAAAAAGGGTAAAAACATCACTTGTACAAAAATATTTATAGTAGCTCTGTTGGTGTTGGAAAAAAAATTGGAAATTATGTGAATGTCCTTCAATTGGGGAATGGCTTAACAAACTGTGGTATATGTATGTCATGGAACACTATTGTTCTATTAGAAACCAGGAGGGATGGGAATTCAGGGAAGCCTGGAAAGATTTGCATGTACTGATAATGAGCAAGATAAGCAGAACCAGAAAACATTGTATACCCCAGCAGCAACATGGGGGTGATGATCAACCCTGATGGGCTTCCTCATCCCTTCAGTGCAACAACCAGGGACAATTTTGAGCAATCTGTATTCAGAGAAAGAAGTATGGACTTTGAGCAAAGACCAAAGACTATTACCGTCAAATTAGAAAAAAAAGCATTATATTATTATGTAATTTTACTATCTCATAATTTATTTTTCTTCCTTAAGGATATGATTTTTCTGTCATCACATTCAACTGAGATCAATGTATAACATGGAACCAATGTAAACATTAACAGAACGCCTTTTGTGGGGGGGGGGAGCAAGAATGGAGGAAAAATTGTAAAACTCAAAATAAACAAAATCCTTCTTTAAAAAAAAAGACTATACACCTATGATAACATCTGAGATTAGCAGAGTGATGTCAACCAGAGCTTACCACACTCAAAAACCATGTCTGAAATACCATATCTAACATGGAACAGGTTCATTGAAAGCAGCACATTGATGCCTCTAAAAGACAACGGTGTTCTTCCTGTGAGAGGAGTGGAGTTGCCCCTTCAGAGACAAAGAAAGGTTAAGCTAGGCTCAAAGTCACTAGAGCTAGAATCTGATTCTAGTTGAATTGACTCCAAATCCACTTTTTCTTTTACCTACATGATTCCGCACAATCAGTATAACAACTTGAAGGCATTCCTCAACTCATAGAGTAGATCCCAAAGACATGATTACAAGTTTCAAAGCATCCTGTGTTTTCATTTCTACTCAATAGCTTAGTTCATAAATCTCCATTGATGTTTAGGTTTATTAGTTCAAAGAAATTAGTAAAATAACATCATAAGAAAAGTAGTAATAAAGCATTTCCCTCATAATCTTGGGTCACACCCTTTTATGAATATTCTTTCAATGGGAAGATTGAGCACAAACAGAAATAGGAGTACAAGCATAGAAAAGGCATGGCCATAGTCAAGGTTCCTATGTGGAGGGAACAAATTCAGAGAACAAATATTAGCAAGAAATACACCAGTCTTCAACTCCCACTGCCATTTCTACAGGGCTGCTGGTGTTTTCTGGTAGAGTCAAAGAACTGCTCCCTCCAGTTCTGTTTTCCTGATATTCTCTCCAACAGAGACTCTGGTATATCTATCAGTTCTCTCCAGTCTCATGGCAGCTGCTACTAGGAATAGTTCCATGGAGCAGGTTGTTGTGGATTTCAGCTATCAGCTTCTGGCTTCCATTGGAGTCTTTAGCTGAAGGGCTATTATTTCCTCAAAATAAAAGTAAGGTCTTCAATGATCTTTTAGTTCAAAGCCCTAAAGCTTTCTTTACCTCCCCCCCAAAAAGTCAACAATCCTTAACACAATCAGCCAGAGATTAGCAAAAGTCCTTCTTAGTGAAGAGATAGGTGGGGAGCAAGAATCATATTGATTTATTTTTTCTTTTTTCCAAGGAGCTATCCATTTATTTCAGAGTATTGTTTACCAGGAGTGGGGAACCTCCAGCCTACAGGCCATTATTGGTCTGGAGTTGTCAAAGCAACCAAAGGTGAGACTCAAAATTCAATACATCTAGTAACTTTTTATGGATGATTAATTAAATGTTTGACCAAATATAGCCTGCAAATGATATTATAAATATCCAAATGGCCCTTGACAGAAAAAAAAGGTTCCCCATCCCTGGCTTAGACCATGCTTTTTTTCCTCAGAAGACAGCATCCCTTGTTCCAGGTGCAGTGCAGAGTCTCTTCCTGCTAACTAGAGCATTTCCAGATAGTGCTGGTTTGGAATTTCCTCCTGGTCACTAGGCCTTGGATTATTTAGTTACAAACCTACTTTGGCTTAAAATAAGTAGCCTTTATGCCTCCCTACTTGTCTTTGAAGGTTAGATGGCACATTATCAGCTTTCACTGTGGATGATGTCTCCAAAAAAATGCCTTTCTGGTCTCCCTTACAGATGAATGGATTTGGCGACAGTTATTATTTTCTACCCATTTAGTTACACTCCTGCCTATATTTTATTTATGTGGCCAGCAAAACCTATTCAAGCTTTCCACTTATATGTAAAGCACTTACTAGGTATTAGAGATGCAAAGTTTGTATAGGAAACAGACCCTGCCATCATGGTGCTTATGATTTAGTAAGATGAAGTCAACATTACTTCTAGTTGATCTTTCTGTTCCAAATTCTTTCATAAACCAGAAAATTGCATAACATTTTAGATTTTAGAGACTATTCGATTTCATATTTTATGTAAATATTTCCTTATTGATGATCTAACTATCAGACATTTAGAATTGGGATTCCAGTGACCATTCAGTGCAACTTCTTCATTTTATACCTGAGAAAACTAATATCTGGAGAGTATACTTTAAATGACTTGCCCAAGATCACAAGAATTTAGAGGCAGAGTTAAAATTTGAAGTTTGTTTTTTGGGGTTTTTTGCAAGGTAAATGGGGTTAAGTGACTAACCCAAGGCCACACAACTAGGTAATTATTAAGTGTCTGAGGCTGGATTTGAACTCAAGTATTCCTGACTCCAGGGCCAATGCTCTATCCATTGTGCCACCTAGCCACTCCCAGTGTTAAAATTTGAAGCCAGAGCCTATGAACTTCAAATCAACACCCTTTCCATTGTATCACATTGTCTCTTATGTGCTTTTATATGCTGACTCCAGGTTGCTGAGGGGATTGATAAACTCTAATGATAAAGGTCTTTCAGTGAAAGATCTGAAAAAACATACATGGGAAAAGAGGATTAGTACAAATAGAGCTCAAACAGGATAAACCAGACAGTCACTAAGTCTAGCCAGAGCCCGTGGGAGTGAGAAAGATAGGAGGAGTAACCATTTAATTCAATAAACATTTATGATTTATTTGCCATGTATTATTCTAAGTGCTGATGCAGCAAAAAGAGGCAAAAAACAATCCTTGTCCTAAGGAATTTACAGCATAATGAGAGACAACATGCAAACAAATATATACAAAATGAGTTTTATATAAGAGAAATAGGAAATATTTAAAGCAAGTAATTGGCGCAGTGTGTATAGCAGTCCTTGAGTTAGGAAGACTCTTCCTGAGTTCAAATTTGAACTCAGACACTTACTAGTTGTGTGACCCTGTGGTTGTCATCACTTAATGCTTTTTACCTCAGTTTTCTTATCTGTAAAAAGATCTGAATAAGGAAATAGCAAAACAATACAGTATCTTTGCCAAGAAAACCCAAAATGGGATCATGAAGAGTTGGACAAGACTGAAACAACTGTTTCAGAGACAACAGTTTGTAGCTGAATGAGAAACTGCAGATATATTGAAGAGGAATTGAAAAATGTAAAATCAACGGAGATGAGTTTTTTCCTGTTTACAAATTTAATTTTAATAAATGTTAATTTTTTTAAATTTTAAAATGTTTTATATATTTATCTTCCAATAACACACAATAGTAGTTTTCACCAATCTTTTTTTTGTAAGGTTTTGAGTTTTACATTTTCTGCCTCGCTCCCTTCCCTACCCTCTCCTCCTGATAGGAAACAATCTAATATAGACTCTATAGGTTGTAAAAGAAGAATCAAATCCAAATTTAAAAAAAAACATTAGAGGGAAAAAAATACAATATATAAAACACCTTCTAAAAATTAAAGATAGTAAGCTTTGGTCTGCATTTAAACTCCACAGTTCCCTCTCTGGATATGAATAGTATTTTCTTTTTTAAAAAAATTATAAAATGTATTTATTTTTATTTTTGTACAAATGTGTTTTTATAATTAATAAAATATTCTTGTTTAAGAGTAAACATAATACCCCCTCCCCATGAAGAATATAGACCCTCATGAGAATAAAGTAAAGAGAAAAAAATATATGTTAATCTTGAATGATAATACAATGAAAATATATTCATTGAAAATAATCATTTAATGGAAATATATTAAACAGTACTGTATATGGACAACCTATATCAGATTACTAGCTACCTTGGAGAAGAGGTAGGAAAGAAAGGATGGTTGAAAAATGTGGAACTCAAAAGTTTACAAAAAGATGAATGTTAAAACTATCTTTGCATGTAATTGAAAAGAGATTAAAAAATAACATTAAAAATAAAACAGTCATTTAATACAACTGATCCTTATAAGAATACAAACATTTTTAACATTATGTTCTAATTCCCTGAAATGACTTAGCTGGGAAGACCCAACCAAACCTGTCTAAGGAAACACAGGTGCAATAGTAATTTGCCAAATCAAAACTATGAAGGACAACATTGCAAGGCTGACATGAGGGTGAGAAGTAGCAGTTCAAACCCTGAAAAGTCAATACGGAGTCTGTCAGATATACACGAAGGAGAGCAGTAAGCATTGGTGATTTGGAGATTTGTCTCAGCATCTTCCTTACGCCAGATGACATTATTTTTCAGAGGTGGCATGCTGACTCTGCTCCCTCCTTGCTTCACTTCAATGATAACATGAATCCAAACTCATGCATGTTTATATCAGTGTCATATCTCTTAGAAATAAACATCTAGAGATAGTGAGAAACATGTCTGATTTATTTGCTTTGCACAGCCCCCAATTTAGTGCTCTCTTAATAAATTCTGATTGATGATAATGAGCACAGTCTGCTCTCTACTTAATATAGCACATGCAAAGGACAAAACAAACAAAATTATGCTAATACTTTAAAAGTATGAAAGGCAATGTGATATAGTGGCTAGAGAACTCTGATTAGAATCAGGAAAAGTTGGGTTCAAATCCTCCACTGACATATACTGGCTATGGGAGTCTAAGAAAGTCATATATCTCCTTGTTACCTTCAAATCACTTTAAGATCGTAAGAAGAATTACCAACTTGAATTTGTAGAGGGAGTTCTTGCAGGTAAGCTCCCTAACCTGCCTTTTGTCTCTCCAGAAGCTCCTGCCACACTGCCGATTACCTGATAGTTGACATGGAAGAGAGCAGATGGTTTGAGCTCTCTGAATTCAACTCCTCTCAATTCAGGAGAATAGAAGATCGGGACTACCAATTTAGATGAAATTCACAAATTTTGTGGATTTAGGCCATATCTAGGAGATTTGTGAAAGATACTTTGAGTTCTAGTTTTTAAATCTTCAATTTAGTTCTAGACTTTGCAATAACAGTAGTGATTAATTTCCCAAACCTTGTTATAAGGCATGCCCAACAGCTGTGAAGGGAAAGGAAAAAAACATTTATATAGTTCCTACTTTAGGCTAAAAAAAGTACTGTTTTTTTTACAGATACCTAATTTGATTTTCACAACCCTGGAAAATTGATGCCATTATAATTCCCATTTTACAGTTGAGGAAACTGAGGCAGCTGGTGATTAAGTCACAAAGGATCACATAGTGACTGAGGTGAGAGAATTTGGATTTGAACTCATCTTCCTGCTTCTAGGCCCAATATTCTATCCACAAAAATAGGTTACACCTCCAGTGAGTACCTTAAAACAGTTTTCTAATCTCTGAGTTGTGAGACCCTGGGAATAGGAGAGCTGGAGAGGCACAAGAAAGCAATAGACCAGATGATTGTCTGATGCCTAGGACAACTTTTGTTTATTTTTTTGTTTTTGTTTTTTTAGGTTTTTTGTAAGGCAAACAGGGTTAAGTGGCTTGCCCAAGGCCACACAGCTAGGTAATTATTAAGTGTCTGAGACCAGATTTGAACCCAGGTACTCCTGACTCCAGGGCCGGTGCTTTATCCACTATGCCACCTAGCCGCCCCTGGACAACTTTTAATAACATCCACTTTTCCCCTGTGAAAACAAAGTTCAAATCAAAGCTAACAAAATAAGACTAAATTTTAATAAGGATTAATTATTTCCAATTGGTGAAGAGATAATAGAAAAACAACCCCTGGGTTGGATGGTAAATTTCCCAATGATATAGCCTTTCTCTTTCCTCTCTGCATATTTTAAATCCTCCCCATCTTTCAAGATCCAACCTACATCCTTCTTTCCTCTGAGCTTACTCAAGTCCCTCTAGACCCCAGTAATTCCTGCCTTCTCTATCCTATAGCCCATGTTATATACATTCCTCATTTATCAGTATCATAAATAAGACTTACAAAATTTCTTAGAACTATGCTTTGAACTATTGTTTATCTTAGTATATTTGTTTACTTTTTCAACCAGCTTATTTATGAAAATGTCTCAATTAGACTATATGCTTCTTGATGAAAGAGATTGCACCTGCTCTCTCTTGATATCTTCAATAGCATCTCACAGAAAAATCTAGTACATAATACACATTCAATATTGATTGTTGATTAATTTTGACAATAAATATTGATCAGTTTTAAAATCAATAGTGAATTGAATAGAAGTACTAGATCAGAAGTCAGATATTTCTGGGTTAAGAAAAAAATATTGTAAGGAAAGACAAAGTGGACTTTTTTTGTTGTTGTTATTCAGTCTTACTTGACTTTCTTTTTTTAATTTATTTTTTATTCTCATTTTGTACAAATTTTTTTTACATTAATAAAATATTCTTGTTTACAAGTAAACAAAATACCCCTCCCCCCATGAATATAGATAGACTTGCTTGGGTGAAAAAAGTAAAGAGAGTAAAAAAAATTAAAATTAAAAAAATAATAGTAATAATTGTAGGTATGGCCAGGTGGCACAATGGACGAAGCACCAGCCCTGGAGCCACGAGAACCTGAGCCCACATCCAACCTCGTAAACACAACAATCACCCAGCTGTGTGACATGCAAGCCACCTGATCCCCACTGCCCTGCAAAAACCAAAAAGAAGAAAATAAAAGACCCAAAATAAAATAAAATATTAATAATAGTAGGGGTGGCTGGGTGGTAGACAGAGCATTGGCCCTTGAGCCAGGAGCACCCGGGTCCAAATCCAGCCTCAGACACCCAAAGATCATCCTGCTATGTGGCCCCAGGCAGGCCACCCAGCCCCACTTGCCCTGCACCCTCCCCCAAATAATAATAATAACAAAAAATGTGCTTCAGTCTTTGTTCCAACACCAACAACTCTGTCATGGGTGGATCACATTCTTTATGATAAGTCCATCACAAAAGTTACTTCCATATTTTTCCAACGTTGCCATTGTTTATCGCAACTCCCTCCTTTCTTATTTCTCCACTACCATGTACTATATTTTCTCTCTCCTTTCACCCTGACTGTGCTGTAGGGTCGCTGAGTGGCGCAGCACACAAATCCCTGGTCCTGCGGCCAAGAAGCCCTGAGCCCCCATACCACCCCTTAGGCCCAGAATCCACCTGGCCCTATGGTCCTGGACAGGCCTTCCAATCTCAGCCCCTTGCAAGAAGTAAAAAATGAAAATGTGTTATATCTGACCACTCTCCCCCCATGGTCCATCCTCTCCTCCTTTATTCACATCCCCACCCCTTCCCCCTGCTCCCCCCTCCTTCTTACTCTAGATGTCTATACCCCATTGAGTATATATGCTGTTTCCTCTCCTAGCCATCTCTGATGAGAGCAAAGGTTCCCTCATTCCCCCTTGCTTCCTCCCTTGCATATCATTGCAATAGCTCATTGTAATAAAAAAAATCTTATTATGTGAAATATCTTGGACTATTCCCCCTCTCCTTTTTCTTTCTCCCATTCCATTTCCTTTTTTTTCTATTGACTCCATTTTTACACCTTATTTTATCTTCGAATTCAGCTTTCTCCTGTGCTTCAACTATAAAAGCTCCCTCTGCCTGCTCTATTAACTGAGAAGGTCCATATGAGTATTATCAGTGTCATTTTTCTATGCAGGAATACATGCAGTTCATCCTCAGTAAGTCCCTCATAGTTCCCCCCTCTCCTCCAATCTCCATGCTTCACCTGAATCCTGTATCTGAAGATCAAACCTTCTGTTCAGCTCTGGCCATTCCAAAAGAAACATTTGAAATTCCTCTGGTTCATTGAAAGTCCATCTTTTTCCCTGGAAGAGGACATTCGGCCTTGCTGGGTAGTTCCTTCTTGGCTGCATTCTAAGCTCTTTTGCCTTCTGGTATATTGTATTCCAAGCCCTACGAGCTTCCAATGTAGTTGGTGCTAAGACCTGTGTGATCCTGACTGCGGCTCCACGATATTTGAACTGTGTCCTTCTGACTGCTTGTACTATTTTCTCTTTGACTTGGGAGTTCTGCAACTTGGCTATAATATTCTTAGGGGTTGATTTTTTGAGATCTCTTTCTTGGGGGGATTGGTGGATTCTCTCCATTTCTATTTTGCCCTCTGCTTCTAGAATATCAGGGCAATTTTCCTGTAGTAATTGTTTGAAAATGATGTCAAGGCTCTTTTCCTGATCATGACTTTCAGGTATTCCAATAATTTTTAAATTATCTTTCCTAAATCTGTTTTCCATATCAGTTGTTTTTTCAATGAGATATTTCACATTTTCTTCTAATTTTTCATTTTTTTGGTTTTGAAGTATTGATTCCTGATTTCTGATAAATTCATCAATCTCCCTGAATTCTATTCTTTGTCTGAAGGATTTGTTCTCCTCAGAGAGTTTTCTTATCTCTTTTTCCATCTGGCCAATTTTGCTTTTTAAAGCATTCTTCTCCTCCATAACTTTTTGAACTGTTTTATCCATTTGACCTAAGCTGGTTTTTAGCATGCTATTTTCTTCAGCATTTTTTTGGATTTCCTTGATTAAGGTGCTGACTTCATTTTCATGTTTTTCCTGCATCTCTCTCTCCTTTCTTTTCCCAGTTTTTCTTCCAACTTCCTCATTTGATTTTCAAAGTCTTTTTTGAGCTCTGTCATAGCCTGAGCCCAATTTCTGTTTTTCTTGGAGTCTTTAGATGCAGGAGCTTGTGCTTCCTCATCTTCAGACTGAGTATTTTGATCCTTCTCGGGCTCATTTGCAAAATATTTCTCAATAGTCTTCCTTTTGTTTCTCTGATTGCTCATTTTCCCAGCCTGGGCCTGGTTTTGGGGTGCTTCCTGAGCTTTTGGGACATTCCCACAAGGGTCTCAGTGTGTGTGGCTCTGTCCTCCCTCCTGATCTGTGAATGACCATAAGCACCCCCCTCCGCTACGGGGCTGAGGTGGAGGGGGGCCTGCTTTTCTATGGGGGGGCCTAGACTGAGATCAGGATCTGAATGTTGTCAGAGCCCCAAAGTCCTGTTCCTGAAGCAGAGGACAGAGCTCAGCTCACTCCCCTTCCTCAGCTCAATGGGCTCATGCCCTGGAGGCTCCTGCTTACCAGCTCAGCCTGCTTCTGTTTCCAGATCTGGACTGCAGAAAGACCAAGCTGCTGGCTATGTGCCCTGAGGGCTGGGCTCCACGTGCTCGCTCTGGCAGAGGTCCCCCGCTGTTCCCAGACTTTGTGCCCAGTGCTCCTCAGGGTGCAGCTCAGGAGACTCCCCCGCTGCTGTGAGCTGTGACTCCCAGCGCCCTGGGGCTGCCTCCTGGAGGCTGAAGTTCTTTGGCTCTGATGGGCCACCCCTCTGGCAGGCCGCCTCTCCAACCCCGGGGAGCAGAGCCTTTCTGCTCTTTTCCAGGTTACCTTGAGTAGGAGAACTGCCTCACTGGGTCCCTTTGTGGGTTCTGTCTCTCGAAAGTTTAGTTAGAGTCCTTAGCTTATGAGTTTTATCAGAGAGCTCCTAAGACTGGATCCCTTCTTGTAGCCATCTTGGCTCCGCCCCTTACTTGACTCTCAACAAAGTGGATTTTTAAGAGTGGAGAAAAAATGAAACTTTAATGCTAATGTGTTGACTATAAATCTTTAAATGGAGTTGTTTTAAATAGGATATATTATGAGTCAGATGAATTGCTTTATAGCTACATTTCCATCAACCTATATTTCTAGAGTTGTTTATTCTTTAAGTTAAACCATAAATCTTTGTATTTATCTCTATTAAGTTTCATTTTGATAGAATTGGCTCAATATTTAAGTCTGTCAAGGTCTTGTGGGATTTATCAAATCTTTTGGGATTTAGTACAATGTTCTATCCAATTAAAATCTTTTTGGATCCTCTGTCATCTAGAATATTAGCTTTTTCCTCTCAACTTTTTTTCATCTACAAATGTGATGACAAATAGGCCTTTATTTGTCATCAATAAAAAAATATTAAGTAGAACAGTGCCAGGCACATAGCCCTAGGACCTTGAACTAAAGACCTCTCTCCAGGTTGGCACCATTAACAACTACTCTTTACCTCTGTCCATTGAATCAGATATGAATCCATAATACTTTGTTATCATCTAGTTCATATCTTTCCACACTTTCTACAAGAAATACATGTGATATTATATCAAATTCCTTGCTAAAAAATGGGTAAATTAAAGTTTCAGCATTCATCATATTTGGTAAGTAACTGGCAGGCTTGTTCTTTGATGATGTCATGACTTTTTTAATTTATCTTGATTTCAATTTATTTCCTTCTCTCTCTCTGACCCTTTCCCCTCCATCTGACCCTTTCCCCTCCATCTAGAAATATTAAAAAAAATTGAAACAAAATTCTTATAGCAAGTAAAGTCACACAAATTCCCAAATTGACCATGTCCAAAACTATATTCATCCAGCAAATTAATCCCACATCTGTCTTTCAGGATAGGGTAACATTCTTCATCATCAACTTTTTGAGTAATAGTTGATCATTGAGTTGAATCCATACTGGCTTTTTATAATCATTTCTTTCTTTTCCTCTCTTTAATCATTCCTTCTGTAATTTTCCCAGGAATCATAGCCTAGCTCCGTGGTATAGTCTGGAGATTCTCTTTTCAAGAACATTTTCTTTTCTTCAAACCTGCAGTTGCACTTCATTTTCCACAATCCTTCAAATATCACTGATGATATCCCAAAAATCATATCTTCTAATTTTTTCAGCACCCTATGAAATAGCTTGAATTTTCTAGGGTCACAGGGAGATTAATTTAATTACCCATATCACCTAGTTATGTGACAGAAAGTGGGCTGAAACTTGTCTTCCTAACTCAAAAGAGCAATTCTCTAAGGTTCTTTTACTATTTCTTTAATAATGCATTCTATAATTTAGTCAAAAATCCAAGCTAGGTTTATTGGTTTATAACTTAAGGAATCTACTTTATCTTTTTCTCTTTTATGAAAATCAACTTAAAATTTGTCCTCCATTTTTGAGGTATCCCTTCCATTCTCTATGATAATTCAATAAGAAAATTCAGAATATTCTGATCTAGAGAGAGACTGAGGAGTTAGAATTTGAGAAGGGAAATTAATTGTCCAAAAGCAGTAATGGGTGAACATTGATTGTCAATAGAATTTATAAAGGGATAGTTCAGGAAAACATAAGAACAATTGATATGAAAACTGATTGCATAAATATATATATATATAATATATATATATATATAGGTTTATATCAGAAAGGGGGAAAAAAGAAATTGAAATTCAAAAATGGGAAGGGATGAAGGAACCTTAATACTATAAAAATCCCAAAAGGGAATAATAGTTCAGTCTTATGGTAAAGGTTCTAAGTGGGATGGGTCACCAACAAGAATCATAAACCAGACTAAAACCTAGAGGAAGTCTTACAGAAAATCTATCATGTGATTTACAAATGAACAGGACCTTTGAGATCATCTAGCTTAACCTCTTCATTTAACTATAAGGAAATTGAGGCTCCAAAGTGACTAAGTAATTTTCTAAAAGTCATTTAATTAGCAAAGATGACACTGTAATCTAGGTCTTCTTACTCCTGCCCAATATTCTTTCTACAAGATCTAGAAGAGATTGTTTAATACATAATCATAAAATTTAAAACTTAGGGGTAGAAATTACCTTAAAAATTATCTTCCCAATGTCCTTTTATTTAACAAATGGGGAAATTGAGACCCAGAGAGGTTAACTTATGAATAGTCAAACAATTAACTACAGAACTAAGATTCATACCCAAGTTCTCTGATTTCAAGTTCAATTGCCTTTTCCTGAGGCTATGTGAAATCACATGGTCCCTCTTTAAATATGTGTTCAACTTGGTAAAATGAAAAAGAACCAAAGACTCAGTTGTGCTCAGTTTGCACTTCAAATTTTTCCTTTTACTGTAGGAAAATCAGCTTACATGAACTTATATAAAAGATTTCATTGGAGAAGGTAAGGAACAAAGGATTTTAAAGGGAAACAGAGAAAATCTAGGAAACAAGGAAAAGGTCAATGATGAAGAAATCTGCCTCCTTGTTTTCCTATGGATGGCGATAGTCTCAAGTACTAGCAGGTCCAAGATATATCAGGTACAGGTTGGAGACTCCCTCTAGTGGTGAGAAAAAAAATTATTCATGGAAGTTTGCTGAGAAAACTAATTTTTAACACAAAATTTAAGGATATTGAGATTTTGAGGAGTTTAATAGGATTAAGAATCCATTGTTGGCATACTTAAGAAAAATAACTCTCCAAAATGAAGTCCTCTTTACAAAAATAAGGAGAGGGAATAAATTGGAAGGATCAGGAGAGGCAGAGAAGTTGAGTGCACAGGAAAAATTTTTATATAGCATTTGGATGCCAGAAAGAAACCAAACTATTTCTCAGGGAACCCCACAACTGAGTGATTGTTTAACAAAAATTGAACTAGGTGACACATGGCAGGTCAAGCTTTGGATTTAGAATCAGGAAGAATTAAGTTCAGATCCTACTTAGGCAGTTTACTGCTCTTGCCTTGGTTTTCTCACATGTATAATGGGAATATTCTTTTGCTTTGTTGAACAAAAGTTTAACAAAAGACTGTTGAAGTAAGATGATCTTCCCTTTTCTTCCCTATTGCCATTAGTACAATCCCAGTAGCTAATGATGAATTTATAATTAACAATCAGAAAAAGAGGCAGAATTATTATAATTCTTAAATAATTGTGTTACATAATTATAATTCTTATAAGAAGACCTGTATTCAAGACCTGGTTCTGCCACTCCCTTGCTCTGTGAACACAGGTTACTATTCTACCTCTTTATGATTCAGTTTTCTCAACTATAAAATGATAGCAGCCTAGAGTTGTCAAAAGCAGACTGGACTTGGAGGTAGTCAAATTCTAGCTTTGCCTCAAAGACTTATAAATGACCCTGCAAATTTCTCTAGATCTTTATTTCCTAATTTTTTTAATGAGGAAGTGACCTCTAAGATGCTTTCTAGCTTTAAATCTATAACCCTTTGATCTTCAGATAGTAATGCACTATGGAAATTATATACATGTCAAAGAACAGGCACAAAACAAGCCGCAGTACAACCTATGCATAGGATAAGAATAGATATAGTAGGTCCTTTTCCCAAATCTACTTAAAGGAGAAAATGAATTTATTTTTGCTAGATAAGGCAATGGATACCTAAGTATACCATGTGTGTATGAGTGTACATATACATACATCTACAAATGAATATGAATTCTATAATAATTATATAATAGTATTTTATTTATTTCTATATGATATATTATTTTTGCTATTTGGACTTCTTGTAGCATCCAATTTTTTTGTGATCCAATTTTAGGTTTTCTTGTCAAAGATAAGAGAAAGATTTGCCATTTCCTTTTCCAGCTCATTTTACAGATGAAGAATCTGAGGTAAACAGGGTTAAAGTGACTTGCTCAGGATCACACAGCTAGTAAAATCTGAGGTCAGATTTGAAGTCAGGAAGATGAGTCTTCTTTACTTCAGTCCCAGCATTCTATTCCCTGTGTCATCTAGATGCCCATTATGGGAGATATGTGTATGAATATATATATATATATATATATATGTAATTTATATGTATTTATATACATATATATACACATTTACATCTATATATATGACATAGACAGATGAATATGTATGTATTACCTAGAATTTTACTTAGAAATATACATAGCAATTTAAGATTTGATAATGTTTTGCAAATATTATTTCATTTTATCCCCACATAAAACCAGAAATATATTCTATCATTATTCTCATTGAACATATGTGGAAACCAAGGCATGAGCAGAAAACTGTCTAAAGTAGGATCTGAACTTAGTCCTTCCTGATTCTAAATCCAAAGTTTGACTTTTCACATGTCACTTAGCGACCATACTTGCTCTGAATTTACTTCAAAATGTTTGCAGGATCAGTGAAATACACTATACCCCAAGATCATCCACGACAATGTGAAGATAAAGAACAATGAAAGATTTCAAAACTCCAATCAGTGAGGAACCAATCTTGCTTTCCTATCATCAGGCATTCAACAGTGATTCATGCTTCCTACCCTTTGGAATGGAAACAGTGTAAAAAAGACATATTTTCAGACATTGTGCTAATTTGCTTTGCTTGCTTTTATTTATAAAGTTGAATTTATGATTAAGGAATCAATGGAAACTGACAGTAATGTTCAAAAAAGAAAAACCTTCAATGAAATAGTTTTAAAGGATGGGGTGCAATTAAACAATAACCTTTGACACAGTGGGTCATGTCAGATAGTAGAAGATGGTGGATCCTAAAGACAAGATAAGAAACCTGACAAATCAAACAGAGGTTGGAAATGAAAGGTGGGAGAAAGAGATGGGAGAAAGTCAGATCCATGGGGTGCCCTAAAACATAAGGATCCAAGGATTGAAAACCAAGTATACAGACAAGATTCAGGAAATATAAGCCCCTTCCATTAATGGAATTAAAGACATGACTTTCTTTTTTGCAAGGAAATGGGGTTAAGTGACTTGCTCAAGGTCACATAGCTAGATAATTATTAAATTTTTGAGATCAAATTTGAACTCAGATCCTCCTGACTCCAGGGCCAGTGCTTTATTCACTGTGCCACTGGCTGCCCCCCACACACACATACACACTGTAGCACCTAGCTGCCCCAAGACATAACTTCTTTAATAAACAAAGTGTACATTAATTACTAAAGAAAGTCATCATTTGATATAGATATATACTATATATATGTATGCATATATATGTAAAATCATACTTCACATAGTTCTGTTTGGCAGTTCTTTCTCTTGAGATGGTTAGTAATGTCCTTCATAGGTCCTTTGTACTTGATTCAAAGATTTATAATACTCAGAATAATTTATTCATCCACAATTATTCTTTGAACAATTATTACTATTACAATATACAACATTCTCTTGGTTCTACTCATTTCACTCTTCATTATTCTGTGCTAGCCTTTCCATGTTTTTCTCAAATCAACCTGCTCATCATTTCTTATAGCTTAACTAACTAGTAATGGAAAGAATAATTGGAAGAGTTCATGAGATACACAGTATAAGGACTATAAATCTACAAGTTCAACTCTTGTCCCTAAAGTAAAGAAGCTGAGGAACCAATTCACAAGTCTGAGAACAAGTTAGAGAAGTAGTTCAGTTCTATATGTACTTCCTGTTGAAGTAGAAAGAAGAGGCTAAATGGAAATAATATCCCAAAATTTGCAGATCAGAACAGGTAAGTCACATTGAAGGATAGTGAGGGCTAATCTTATTGAAGTAGAAGAATATGAGGACAAAACTGAAGGCATATCCTACTAATAACATTATGGAGATGCTAGTCATAACCACAGAACCACTACTCACCTATTGGAAGCGTATCCTTATTTTAGGTAAATTACATACAAGAAAATAACTTTATATCATAAGTCTTATGAACTAGGCTTACACAGATGGGTAGAGTCATATTTTCCTGTCTCTTTTCAGTCAATAAATCAGACAACCAATCCACAAAGAAAAATTATTATTGAATGCCTAGACTATATAAAACAAGTGAAAGTCATAGTCCCTCTCCTCAAGTGGTTTATAAGTAGATGAAAATCAACTTAAATCAAACATTCCTTGATTCAATTTTATACTAAGAGGAACTTAAAAAATGCAAGTTCCTACTATATTGTGCCAGGTAGAGAAAAACAGAAATGAAAAAAATACTTACCCCCAAGAAATCTATATTCTGTTATAAGAGATGCCCACATAGTAATGCTTATATTACCAATGAATGTGGTAGAAAGTCAGAAGAGGAAAAGATAATTTCAGTCTTCAGAAGAAAAACATACAACTGTCCATATTTCCAATTTATCTTGATCTCTTGAGTTCCTTTTAGTGATTTCCATAGCTCTAATTTGGAATCCCTCTCTGGCTTCAGAAAAGTTTACTCCATCTTCCATTATTTGTGGATGTTATTTAGCTTGAAGATAATACACCTGCACTGAAGTTGAGTGCCCATAACCTTTACTATGCTGTGAGGAAAATTGATATATTATAAGCTAAAAATTCTTAACATAAGTCCAGTAATTTAAAATTCATGAAATTTTAAATTAATAATAACTCCTTTGCAAAGTAAGGTCACAGATATTGGAAGGGACCATAGAGGTCATGTAGTCCAACTGCCACTCAAAATGATTCCCAAATTCAGCTTCTGCTTGAAGACTTCCAAAGAAAGTAAAACTAACATTTCTTATGGCAGTGCATTCCATATATGAATGGCTCAAGTTGTCAGGAAGATTTTCCTAAAGTCAAGCCTAAATTTTCCCTCTCTTAAATTCTTCTCCTTTTTTCTGGTATATTCTTTAAAGAACAAATAAAGCAAGTCTTTCTATACTTTCCATAAAATAAAAAAATTATGAGATACTTTATTGAATGTCTAGGTAAACTATTATCTATCTATAGCATTCCCCTAATCTGTATATTTAATAACCATCAAAAAAGAAATATATTTAATTTAGAATGTCAAACTTGGATAAAATCAAACTGAAGCTAAGGTGGGATTTTTTTGGTAATCACTGCTTCCTTTTCCAAATATTCACCAATTTTAATGATCCATTTTACATTTTTTCCAGGATTTGAAGCCAAGTTCACTGGCCTATAGGCAAATATTGTTCTCTTCTCTTTTTTTTTTAAATAAATCAGGACATTTACCCTTCTCGGTCCTATAGTACTCCAAATAATATTCCTTCAATTGCTCTCATCACTCTCCCCACCACCACCAATTCTTATTTTATTCAAATTAATTTCACCTTTCCTTCAACTGATCAACAAACAGCTTCTTTATTAGTACCCTTAATTATTGTTGAGAACTAATGACCATACTTCAGAATATCACCTTGTTATTCCTGGAAGCTATGCCTTCTTTAATGTATTCCAAAATGTCATTAGAATTTTTTAAAATTTAATTTAATTTTTTCAATTACATGCAAAGATAATTTTCAACATTTGTCTTTTTTGTAAGCTTTTGAGTTCCACATTTTTCTAACTCCCTTCTTTCCCTCTTCCTCCCCTTGAAAGTGAGTAATCTGATATATGTTAAATATGTACAACCATGTTAAACATATTTTCATATATTACTCATGTTGTAAAAGAAGAATCAGAGACTATAAGATAAAGAAAAAAATGTAAAAACAAGTGTTAAGTGAAAATTGTATACTTTGGTCCACATTCAGACTCTATGGCTTTTTTTTTCTTTGAATATGGATGACATTTCTAAACCAAGTCTTTTAAAATTGTCCTTGATCACTGAACAGCTGAGAGGAACTGCATCCATCACAGTTAATCATCACACAATATTGCTGTTAATATGTACATTGTTCTCCTGGTTCTACTCACTTCATTCATCATCAGTTCATGGCATTAGGTTTTTTTGACCATTGTATTGTATTGTTGCCTCATATTAATCTTACAGTCCTGTGAAAACTTGAATTTTTTTTTCAGAAAAACTTAGTCTACTAAAAAAAAAGAAAAAACAAGAAAAACTTAGTCTTTTGTCCTCACCCATGCTCTTTGTGAAACTGAATTTTTAAATCCAATTGTAAGATTTTTGCTTCTATCTTTACTGAATTACATTTAATAAAACACAGCTCAATGTTCTAACCTGTCAAGATCTTTTCAAATTCTGACACTATAATCAAGTATGTGTGTGAGATATCCCTCCAAGTTTTGTGTCAATTTGAAAATTTGTTAAATTTTATCCAAATCATTGATTACAAATATTCAAAGCATTCCTAATGAATTGTATTATTTATCATCTAGTTATTAACATGAACTTTTTGATCCCACCCAACTGATTTTGAATCTTTTCCATTGTATATTGACTGCCACGTTTCTTCATCATTTTCCCCAAAATAATATGACATAATGTTAATTGGTTGCTGATTCTAAGGTATAAATGCTCACATCAAAATTTTAATAATCACCTCTCACCAGCTTGCACATGATGGTTCAGTACAGCCTAGTTTTGGCCCTTTCTCCAACACTTACTACCAAATGACCTTAGGTCCAAGTTTTCTCATATGTAATATAAGAGGGTGAGACCAAAACAAGGGCATCAAACTCTTAAAGAAACTATTGTCATAGAGGACCACAAATGAACATTATTTTTATGGTATTTTTTCTTATTAATTTTGTTAATTTCCCAATTGCCTTTTAATCAGGTTCCCTGAAGTTGTGGGGTGGAGATTATGTGGGGTCATTTGCCCCTGAGTTTAATATCTTTGGAGCAAGTGATCTTTAAACTTCCCTATTGCTTCCACCATTCACCTCTAAGACCTACTGACTCCAGTAACTTTTTCCCTCTCTCTTCAAAATGGCTTAAATGGTGAAACAGAACTGAGGTCACATACTCTGAGATAATTTCTATAAAATTTAATTCCAAGAATACACAGTGATTAAGCATCTACCATGTTCCAGTCACTATGCTAACCTTAAAGAGTCATAGATCTAGAGCTGGAAGGAACCTGAGAAGCTATCTAGACCAAACCTCTCCCCTTTTCTCTATCAGATGAAGAAACTGAAGCTTATGGAGGATAAGCAACTTGAACAGGGTTACAGAGGTACTTATAAAAATCAAAAGCAGAATTTGAATTCATGTCCTATCTCTGAGTTACTTTCCTCTGAGATTATCTCCAGTTTTTCCAGTATACTTCTTGTTTGTACATGTTGTCTTCCACATTCAACTGAGAGTTCCTTGAGAGTAGGGAGCAATTTTGTGTTCCTTTATAATTTAGTAGTGCTTAACATATAGACTTTACAGATACCTTTGATTTAATTTGCCTTGGCATGACTCTAGAGTCAGCTTGGAAAGAGAACACTGTGTTTGCCAGTAACTGGTAGACATCAACATATCATATTTGTCAAGAAAGATGAATTTCTATTCCATTTATTCATCCCAATGGCTATTGGAATGGTGGGATAATAGCCATTGGGATGAAGAAATGGATCAGGATGACTTGAGTTCAAATATAACCTCAGGCACTTAATACTCATGTATCTGGTCAAGTTACTTAACCTGTAAATGGAGATAATAGTTAACACCTAGTTCCCCCAATAGTTGTGAGATATTTGTAAAGCAACTGATACATAATTGATACTTAGTAACTATTTATTTCCTTTCTTTCTTCTACAATACCATTAAATTGTGTTTTACAGAAAGAGCTACCCAGAGTGACTATTGTTTTAGTCTACTTGATCCTGACCCTTTGTTGGAGAAGGCTTCTTTCCTCCAGGAGATGTCTGCTGTCTTTAAGGAACATCTCTGTTAGCAAGAGGAAGTTGTCATTCAGTGCACTTGTTTGAATTTTGGAGTACTGGAAATGAGTATGTGAAAAAGGTTGATGTTTGCAGAGGTCAAAGTATTTACTGAATACACTTAGATAGATGAGATAGGAATTAGCATCTCCTCAGTTCCTATATTCCTGAAGTGGTAGTACCAATGATCGACTTGGAAGTCTCAATTCCTGGCATCTCCCTAGGGTGTATTACGACTTCCACTGATATCAGAGATGTGCACACTAATTCTCCACCCCTTTCATCCTCCTCTCAAGTAGGAACTTAGCAATTCCAACTACAGATGGAGCAAACATTTTCAAAAATAACCCTTGGAGCATCTTTCTTCTACTGCAAAGTGTTCCAGAGTGAGAAAGAAAACCATTTGGCTTATTCAACTCTTGCTTCTCCAACTCAATCTCACTTCAGTTTTCCCACCCAGGTCAATCTCTTAATCACAGCTTTTCATAGAATGTGTGGATGCCTATGGAGACCAGAGAAGCAAATATCTTCCCCTCACATTTAGGGCACATATATAAGGCCATCTGAGGCATCCTATACAGCTTATTCTTCCTATGTTTAGTGGGGAAATTGGACTGTGTGATTTGGTCATTAAGTTGGACATAATCAGTCATAGCTTCTTTCTCAGGTCTGATTGTAATTAGAAGATTTTTGAAGGAAGGGGAGTGGGGAGTATTTGAGAATACATTGCAGGACATGGATACATTAGTGGATACAATAATTGAACTCATCTGGGTTGCTTAGAAAAAACAATCTGTCTTCAGATACTTCCTGTCGCTAGACACACACACACACACACACACACACACACACACACACACACACACACACAAACACACACAGCACACACCACACACACACAACCCACAACTTGATTAGTGAATGGAATTCACTTCCAAACATCCAGAAACCTTCTCATTGAAGCAACTCAACATTAGAACAATTTAAACTCTGTTCCTTACTGTAGGCATTCCTTCTTTTTCTTACTAGATGGCTTAACGAATTGTTATAGCCCAAAATAAGTAATCACCTCTTGGTCAGCTTTAGCTGCTAAGATTGCCATTGGTCTATATTCAAAGTTTCTCCAGTTTGGTAAAATCTGTTAAAGTTCAAACTTCAGTAGTCTACCCCTTGAGTCCTTAGGCTCTCTTTACAACATGATGAGGAATCACAGTAAGACTTTAGTAGGGGGTTCCAAATTTTAACATTAAATTTCTTAATAGGTTCTTGATACTTTTTTATATACTGAACCCCCTTTATTAATTGATAGAAACCATAGACCCCTTCTCAAAATAAATTTTAAGTGATTAAAATATATAGGATTACAAAATAATCAATTATATTCCTATTATAATGAAACATGATTATCAAAATATTTTTGAAAGAAAAGTTTATTATCTCCTGACCTAACAGAACATGAGAAAGAAAATATGGTGATATGGTTTAAAAACCTAATATCCAAATCAGAAAGATAGGGATTTGAATCTCATCTTTGGCCATGCCATTCTCCCAGTCCCTCAGGTACTCAATGTAGAAGTCATTCTGGATTCCTCACTGTCTTTCACCCCATGTGATATTTAAAAAGTTTCTAGAGGGGTGGCTTGGTGGTGCAGTGGATAGAGCACCAGCCCTGGAGTCAGGAGTACCTGAGTTCAAATCCAGCCTCAGACACTTAATAATTACCTAGCTGTGTGGCCTTGGACAAGTCACTTTAACCCCATTTGCCTTGCAAAAAAACAAAATAAAAGTTTCTAGAGATAAATTTCTGGGTAATTTATTCATTTTATTAATAATGTCAGCATGTCTATTAATACAAAGCTGGGCTCTTCCTTCTTCCAGCGGCAAACCTGACCAGAAATTAAAAATGGTTCAGCGCCTGACATATCAGCATAGGTTATCCTACAATACAGCCTCCAACAAAACTCGACTATCACGAACTCCAGGTAACAGGATTGTGTACCTTTACACCAAGAAAGTTGGAAAAGCACCAAATCAGCCTGTGGTGTGTGCCCAGGAAGACCTAAAGTTCTTATGAGGCTATCAAAGACAAAAAAGCATATCAGCAGGGCTTATGGTGGCTCCATGTGTGCTAAATGTGTCTGTGACAGGATCAAACGTGCTTTCCTGATTGAGGAGCAGAAAATTGTTGTGAAGGTGTTGAAGGCACAAGCACAGAGTCAAAAGAGTAAATAAAAAGGGTGGTTTTTGAATAATAAAGAGAATTAAAATGTGTTTAAAAAAATAAATAAAAATAAAAAGCTGGTCATTTGGTCACCTCTTTCTTAGATTGAAGGCAATCAAGCAGCGGTTCACACTTATATGCTCATTGGAAGAAGGGTGTTACCAAGAATGTCAATCAACTCTGATTAGCTAAAAGTTAATGAGCTAATGAATGTTACAATGAGAGACTGGACCTAAACTTTGATTATATTATTCACTTCTAAGTTATCCCCAATTAGATGGTACAGTGGATAGAGTATCAGCCCTGGCATCAGGAGGACCTGGGTTCAGATTTGGTCCCAGACACTTGACCCTTACTAACTGTGTGACATTGGGTAACTCACTTAACCTTGATTGCCTCCCATCCAGGTTATCTCCAATCTTCCTGATTCATATCTGGCCACTGAATCCATGTGGCTCTAGAGGACAAAGTAATGCTGGTGACTTAACCCAGCAATCCCCCCAGCTCAAATACAATTCATGAACTTTATGGCATCACCTCTCTGATGTCATGATCTTCTTCAAGAATGAAGGACAAACCCCCAGCCTTGGATAATTTATTTAAAGAATTTATCCACTACCCAAGTCTGAGCAGAACACAATGGCTTTTCCCCTACCTGAATGGTGTCTGAACAAGAAAGTCAGTCCAATCTCATTAATAATAATGACCTTCAAGAAACTGAACTTTTAAAATCAGGACTTTTAAAAAGGGGGCAATTCTGGATCTCCCCAAATTGTTGGTTATTAATAATCATTTCTCTCCCTCCATAGCCAATCTGTTGTGAGGTTCAAATGATAAATTTTTAAAGCACTTGGTACTGTTTCTGGTCCTTTATCATTAATTTTCTCAATAGCAATGATGCCTGGATTTCTTTTTCAACTATTTGTTATTCTTCCTTTTTTTCAGATCTCTTGCACTGTCTACCATCAGCCCCCTCAAAACTTATTACCTACAGTACAAACCTCTTTAGGGAGTTTTGAATGTACTTGATTGAATCAGGCTACTCATTACCACTTTATTTTACTAGTTTCTTTTCTCCTGCCTGCAGCACATCAGGAGGAAACTTCTAGAACAGTGTCAGTAGCTCCCCATCACTAATAGAAAACAGAGCTCATTATCATACTTTTCACAGATTTTCTCATTTCTTGTTTGTGCTATTCTCCTATATTTATCCTTAAATGTTATCAAAATAATCTAGCTTAATTGACTTTCTAGCCATAAAAATGAAAAATGCTTTAAAAATTAACTTTTATTAATGTCTAAGCATTTTTTCTCTAACCTTTATAGCTGAAAGGAGGGCTTCAATGTTCAAGGGATCTGCTATTTGGAACTGAGCCCATCAAACTATTCTGCCTACAGAGTCCCCATTGGCTAAAGATATCAGAAGGCATTCCACCCATGAAAAGAGCTTCAAGATCAAGCCCAGAGTTTGTGACATGAGGAAATATTTCACTGCTCTGGGCTAGAGACTCTCACAGTTGTTGGTTTAAAGACATGTTCCACAGTTAGCTAGAAACATTTGTGCAGAAAATGTCTAGAAATGCTTTTTTTAAAAAGCCCACAAGCAAGTGTGGGAACCAACTTATGATGAAACTCAAAATTATATAAAACTCTTGATTTACAGTTTTTTTTAAGAATTCAAAACTCCATGGCCCCATAGTCAGGAGCACCTGAGTTCAAATCTGATCTCAGACAGTTAATAGGTACCTAGCTATGTGACCTTGGGCAAATCACTTAGCCTCATTGCCTTGCAAAAAAACAAAATAAAAAAAATAAAAAAAATATGTATATATATATATATATATATATATATATATCGAGAGAGAGAGAGAATGTGTATGCATATGGAGTTGTAACATTGAATAAGTTCAATCAAGACTTAGAAATTACTTAAAATCTAATTTGAAATGAAGGATACCCTTGAATCTGCCAATACCCCAGAACAGTGGGGAAATTAAAAAAAATAGTACAAACCTCTAAGCCACAGTCCCTTCTCTCAAAGAACTTATATCAGTCAGAAGATGTGCTAACACTAACCAGCAGGAGTTTGGGAAGAAGCCAAGCCAGCTGCTTCTTTCCTTTGCTGGGCTTTTAACTCCCTGGCTGACAGTCTCAGCTCTTTTATTTTATTTTTACGGACAATCAACCTGTAAGTCAGCAAGAGAAATTTTTTAGAAGGATGCTGCCTCTCATCACCTCACTGAGGTTCAGAAAAAGTTTTTAATACTAAACTTTGAATTGTCACTCCTTTGTCCCAAATCTACTTGGCTTCCTCAAGATTCTACATCAAGGAAAGAAAGGGGGGAGGTCTGTATTTGTTAAAACAAAAGTTGCTTTTTTAAAATTTTATTTTAAATGGAATGCGGGGGGGGGGGGATCTTTAAGAAAATTAGTTTTTGCTATCATGAAGTCTCATGCCATTCCCTTATTACTGTGTATGTAATAGATTTAGAGTTAGAAGAAAACTTGGAAATTATGTATATAAACCCTGTCCTTTTACAGATTAGAAATTGGAGCCCCAGAGAAGTGAAGGGAGTCACTTAAATTCACAAAGGCAATGGAACAGATATGGACTCATATCCTGAGACCCTGTAAGTAGAGCTTTTTCTCACATCACCAGACTTTAAAACTAAAGGTTGTGTTTGTTGTGGTACAAGGTCTAACAAACAAACCTCAAGTTGCAACAGATTCCAAGTTTGGGGCTGGCAAGAAATCAGAATAAAAGGCCCTAGTTTTACTCTGCCCATCAGTTCTTCCTATGAAAGGCCCCAAAGGGTGATTTACATGGAGTGGTTAGGGTCATGATTAAGCAGAAAGGAATTTTCTCACTCTTGAAAAAAAATGAACTAAAATGATGTCAGCAGAGGCAGAAGGAAAGTAGCTGAAATTTTACATTTAAAAATTATACAAAAAAATAAAAGAAAGTTCAGGCAAGTAGGGCAGTTTGGGTACTACTTTATAAATTATATAGTATATATATACATATATGTTAACTATATATTATATATGAGTACATGTGTCTATATATAGCAAACTGTACACAATGGGAATTCTTATTTTAAGCCTCTTTTTTCTGTTCTTTCTTTGCATCTAGATATGTTTGAATTTGTTGATTTTGTCAAGTTTATAATGACTCTAGGCAAGTCATTTAACTCTGCTTGCCTCAGTTTCCTCAGCTGTAAAATTAGCTTGAGAAGGAAATGGCAAACCACTTCACTATCTTTGCCAAGAAATCCTTGAATAGAGTCATGAAGTGTTGAACTCAACTGAAACAATTGAACAACAAAAAGACTTAAGACTAAAGGCTTCTCTAGTTATTGATAGTTATATATCTAAATCAACAAATCCAAAAGTCCCTGAGACACCGAATTAAAAATACTGCTAGATCTCTTCACTATTCTAATCTCCCCATTTTATAAATGAAGAAAGCAAGACTCAGAGAGAGAGAGAGAGAGAGAATGCTAGGGCAAAGGTATACAACTGGAAGCCCCTAGGCCACATGCCATTTGCACAACTCCAGATCAAAATGTAATTGGAAAATGTTTAACAAAATAAATAAAAGTGCAATTTAATACAGAGGTTTTCTGAATCAATATGGACCTGCCAGGACCTGTTTCTATCTGAGTTTGACACAATAGCCCTAGAGAATAGTTACCCTAGGTTCATGAACCCCCAGTGAGAAAACTAAGAACCAAACATTCCCATCATAAGCCCAAGAGTCACTCTAACACTAATCATACTGTATTAGTGAGAATGATCATAAAAAAGTAACATGTCCAAAGAGGCACGCATTCAATGAACATTCATGACAAGAGTTCATACATAGGAAGGTACACATGTTGGAGACCCATTGCCAGGGCCTTTGTTTTGGAACACATGGAATCAGGGTACAAATGTGGAAGAACAACTCATGCCTCTAATGCTTCAGGGTTCCTAGTGTTGTTCTCTGGTCTTGTGATCTCCTTTAGGCACTGCTCGCTTGGTTGCTCCTCAGCTGGATACCAAGTCTCTAGCTCTGCTCCTCCAGATGCTGTGCAAATGGACACTGTTTATCCCGATGTTGCTCACTGCAAGCATTGGCCATACTCTTCCATTTGGATGCCTACTGCTTGACTAGTTGCATGTGTAGCCTAAACCTCAAAAACCATTTTCATGGGACTCACATCATTGGTAGAAATTGTTTATATAATGTCCCTATATGAGGAGCAGAAGGGAGGGGAAGGGAGAGGTGTTTGGAAGAAGAAAGATTCTATCTTCTCTCTTCCAGCTTTAAGAGAGAAGGCATGCATCTTTAGATTCTCTTCAGTTCCCTGAAGAGGAAGAAATGTTGAAAAAGAAAAAACAAGCTTGAAGAAGAGCTGTCACCTTTATCATTTTTCCAAACCCATGTTAATAAATTAGAGAGTTCTGGAAATTTCCCCTAGAGTGAGGTCTAGAACTTTCTCCCTTGATTAACTTGAGTTATCTCACTTCTAGTGGGAAAGTTCATTTACTCTGTATAATCTTTTATATATTTTCATCTCTATATTTTCTCTGATTTCTGTTTACTGTAGACTTCAATAAATTGGTACAAAATAAAAATAATAAAATAGCTAAAACTTATAGGGCACTTACTATATATCAGGCATTGTGTTGAGTACTTTATGATTATGATAGCATTTTTATCCTCAGAACAACCCTTGAAAGGTAGTGTTTTGACTTATAATTTTCTATGTATGTTAATTATAGAACTGATATTTGTAGGAGTCTTAGATTTATGGCATGGGGCATGCCTTCTTAATTAAAAGATGGCAATCAGTAGTTCATAAATCTATCCTAGAACCTTTTCCATGAGGAGCACAGAGTGACCAGTCTCTGTACTCAGTCTTCCTCTCCACTCTGAGCTGGAATCAGTCTTCTTTGGAGAAAGATGGGTGTATGAGACTCTAGAGATATTTATTCATGCCTCCTTGTGAGCTCTAAACAGACCCATGTGAATATACATAACTAACATGGTCAGCTTGGATACAGCACATCCATTGCAAATAGTTTCTCCCAATATTGTTAGATGTATTGGTCTGATCAACACAGTGGGACACACTGTAATTTGTTTCAAATATAGTGATGTCATTTTAGTCTTCTACAATAACGAAGGACAAAAACCAACCATATATACTGAGTTACCTCTTCCCCAATGGAAGAGCAGGCTCTGCCAAACTCTTAGCCTATATAATGTAAGCTTTTTCTTATTACTGTCATTTTAGAAAAAAATAGAAATCTTTACCTGAAACAAGTAAAAAAAAAGCTTAAGGTTTTACTACCTTGATTCCTTGGCATCTTGACTATAAAATTTCTCATCTCCCCAACAGATTTAGCAACCCTGGATATCAAGCTCTTTGTAACAAAGATTATAGTCTTTTCAGCTCACTAATGTCCTTAAATTTAATCTTTCCCTGGTAACTGAACTTTGCAGAAATAGTGCATAATGAGCCTACCTCACAATTGTAATCTTTCAAGAAAGAGATATAATCCATGTAATTTTTATTTGACTAATAGTTTTCAAATGATTTTGGTTCCCCAATTTCCAAAACCTAACCCCTCTTCTACTCTTCTTTGTAGATAAGTCAATGACAAGCAGAAAGGGAAAGGTTATTATCTCCTCCAATGTTCAGGCCTTCTCATGTACAGATACAGTCAGCCCAAAGTCTCTGACTATCATTAAATTTCAAACTTGCATCATCCTAATATCAACTCACTTGCATTTAGTACATTAGCATAAAGAGTGATTAATACATTTTTCTGATTCAACCCCTTATATTTTCTAATTCAACCCAGTGACAGGTAACATCTGTTGCTGTACCCATTTTAGAGAAAGGGAAATTCTCAGAGTGAAACATTTCACCCAAGGTCATGCAGTGATAAAACCAAAACTAGAAAAACAGATCTTCAGACTTGCAGTACATTGTCAGTTCCATCCCCCACTCAACATTAAGTGGAAAGACTCAAAGGTAGTAGAAGTTTTGGAGGAAAAAACATGGGATGGGAAAACTTTAGAAGAAGAGCTTACCATTCCATGTTTGATGCCTTTTGTTACTCAATAAATAATAATAAAAATACTTTTAGAAGTCAACAAATCAAGCATTTTTGTGCCTAGATATTGCAACATTTATTGAGAAGTCAGACCTACAGATCCTCACTCTTACTCAGACCCATCTTGAGTTAATAGATACAAATCGATTAGAAAAGTCTTGACATTAATCTCATTGAAATTATTATTAGAATCTTACTTGTGGGTGATAAGGAGCTCAGGAGTCCAAGAAGGATTAGGGAAAAGCTTATTAGAAGAAATATTCCCTAATACTTCTATTCTCATGATGATAGCCAAAAAAAAATGTTTAAAGTTATTTTGTTTCTGAATGAGATATCCTTTCCAGGTCTGTTCTGCTTGGGGAGGAAATAAAAGGAAGAGTTGAACTACAGGTCATTTGGGTATTTTTTGCCTTTCTACCCCCAAATGTGACATTCATCCTTACGATTCTGTCAGATGCCTGAAATTCTCATGTCTTTACAAAATATTTTTCTATTTAGTTGAATCAGGCAGCACAACTACAATATGTCTTCTCTCTGTGACTGACTTTCACAGTCTCTGCTTTCACGAGACTTAGATGAGGTTTGGGTGATTCATAGTGCTGAAACTTCTCCAGAGCACTTTTTCAATTGGAAAATTCTCCCAAAGTGAATGCATCATCAGCCCGATTGTCCATGCATAAAAGAACTACAAGCAAAACAATGAGCACCATTTTTTAAAGCCTACGCTTAAGCCAAGAAAAACAGTTATATCACAAAATATAAAAAGACCTTATTTTTCAGTTTCCAGGAATCTTTCATGAAGAACATACTGGCTTTGTCTCAGAGTGCCTTATTCTAGAGTCCTTAAACCACAAGGAAAAGTAATAGTTTATATGCAATTTAAGGCAGTTTACAATTTTACCATGATCTATATCAACATAAATTAGCTGTCTGCTAAATTTACCTATTGTTAACAATAGGGTTTCTTTTTACTCTTTCCCTCAGTATGGAAGAATAGATAAAGAACTGTTCTCAGAATTAGGAGAACTGTTCCTCCTGGCTGTGTGACCTTGAGCTATTCACTTAATAGGTCAGAATTACAGGCAGCTTTCTCAGACTACATGGTACTTTCATATCTTAGAAGAACTTCACTAAAGCACTCCAATCAAGTTCAATTTCTCTGCCTATTGACATTTTATTTATATTTTCTTGCGATAAAATTAAAAGTTTTTTTTTTTTTGTCTTTTAGCCTGTCTGATTTTGTGGCCTGTCTGAAAAACAGAGCTCACAACCAGAGAGAAAGGTGAATTAAGTCCTTGGTATTCAGAGTATATCCTCATAGTCTCATAGTTACTTTAGAAAATCAGTGTGAGATGTAGTAGAAAGCACATAGAACAAGATTTGGAGACCTGGACTCCTGCATTGGTTCTCTCCTTATCCTCCTTCCTGCCCCCCCCCCCCACACACACCTTCCTGCCTGACCTTGTGGCAGTCAATCCTTACTAGTTGTTTGCACTATTTTTCTCATTCTCACAAGATATTAAAAGAAAAGGGAAAGGGTAGCTGGGTGGTAGAGTGGATAGAGCACTGGTTCTGGAGTCAGGAGGACATGAGTTTAAATCTGACCTCAAACACTTAATCATTACCTAGCTCTGTGACCTTGGGCAAGTCACTTAACCTCATTGTCTTAAATAAATAAAAAAGAAAAGAAAAGGGAAGGGAGGATTAGGTTAAAAAATTAAAACAGGTATTTGAAAAAAACAAAAATTCTATGCACAGAACAAAAACCAGAGGATGTGTTATTTCATAGTATCTTTCTGCCAAACTTAAACTTCATTGTCCAATTTATTTTTATTCCTAGAACTAGTAAACATCCTAGAACCTTTTCACATAAAATGTAATAAATAATTGTATAATGATTGTGAGCACATATCTTTAAGCTATACTCAGAATAAATTAAGCACCTTTGAAAGCCCTAATTAATTCATAAAATATGGTATTTAGTAAAGTAGAATCTCCTTTCTACCCCCCTCACCACAGAAGTAGAGAAGCACGTATGGGGAAAGCCTTTTTGGCCAGTCAACAGAGGGATACATTATATAGAGAATCATTTCCCTCTCCTAAAAATGTGTTGGGAGTCCTTGTGGGTAGAGATGGAGTAAGGAGGGAGTTACCCTTTACGCCATTACTTTAGAGGTCCTATAAGAGCATTGCCCTACTCTTTTCTAATGGGTATATAAGATCATAGTGATTAGAGCTGGAAAGTGGAGCTCATTTAACACAACTCCAAAATTAACACAGGAAGAAACAAAGAAATCTTGACAGAGCCAAGGTCAACTGAAGCCTGAGTCTTCTCATTTCGAATCTCAAGTTTTTTCCACTATTTCATTCCAGTTGAACCATAGGGTCAAGAGAGATGAAAGATATCATTGTCTTAGAACCATAAAATTTAGGCAAAAATCTCTTCCTTCCTTACCAAGGAAGAAGCTACTTTTGCCTTCTCTGAAGCGAGGGAAGAATGAGTTTTGGAAATTTGCTCTTTAAATATGCAGATTTGCATGAAAAAAGGGTAAAAAAATCCCACATATACAAAAATATTCATAGCAGTTCTTTTGTATTGGAAAGAATTGGAAAACGAGAGGATGCCCATCAGTTGGAAAATGGATAGAAAAATTATGATATACATATATATATATATATATGTATGTATATATGATGAAACATTGTTGTTCTATAAGAAATTATGAGGGATGAGATTTCAGAAAAGCCTGGAAAGACTTTCATGAATTAATGTTGGGTGAAATGAGCAGAAGCAGAAGAACATTATACACATTAACAACATGGGGTCATGATCAACAATGATAGATTTGTTCATTTCAGTATTACAATAAACAAGATAATTCTAAAAGACTTGTGATGGAAAATACCTTGCATATCCAGAGAAGGAGCTGTGGAATTTAAATGAAGACTAAAGCTTATTATCTTCAATTTTTAAAAATTGTCATATATTATGTCTTTTTCTTTCTAATATTTTCTTTCTTCCATTTACATCTGATTCTTTTCTCACAACATGTTCAATATCAATTTATGTTTAGCATGATTATAAATATAGGACCTATATCAGAGTGCTCTTTGTCAGGGGGAGGAGGAGAAAATTGTAAAACTCAAAACCTTGCAAAAAAAATGACTGTAAAACTATCATTGCACATGGCTGGCAAAACAAATAAATAAAAAATTTAAATTTAAATATAGAGAAAGAACTCTGGTTTTGGGATGCCCCTAAGGTTACCTGGGCAAGTCACTTAACTTCCCTGGGTCTCAGTTTCTTCATCACTAAAATGAATGAGTTGGATTAGATGATTTTCAAGGTTTCTTCCATTATTTAGAGCTATTATAATTTGGAACACTAGTAGGCTCTGACTCAGTTTTTTGTAAATTACTTCTTTCTCACAAGGGTTTCAGAGAATAGTTATCAATATCATTTCTAATCATTCTTTCCACATTTTCTTTTGGCAAATTGTTCCAGGCTGTGGCAAAAAAAAAAAAAAACCTGGAGAATTTTATCCTTCCCTAAATCACAGAGTGAAAAACTGAGACACAGAGAATTGAAGAAGTTCACTAAGGTGAGAGCAAGTATAAGTCAACAATGGAGATGGAATTAAGCCAGAAATTTACATTTCACACAATTTATTAGTCCTTGAGGTAGAGGGACCACACTTATTGGGACTCTAGTGCAGTACAATAAGTTCTAATTTAAACTACTTCTAAGAAAATTAGTTTATTGATATTTTGATGCTGGTCTGAAAGAAAACTATTTGGTTTGAATCATTCTTGTAGCAGTCCAGAACTTATAAAAGGGGGAGGGAAGGACTTTTGTGGAAGGACTTTGACTAAAAAGAGTACAGAAAGAGGAAAAGAGGATACAGATTGACTTTAAAAGACCAGCGTCCTATATTTGGGTGCCCTCACATTCCTGTCTCTGACCACTGGACACAGGCAAATACTTCAACTCAAAATTCTGAATAGAGCAAGTTTCCCCAGAGTGATTAGTTATTGTAAGGACCTAGTACAATATTAGACTATCTTTGTGGAATTTTGCAGAGCAGCATTTCAGTGAAGTTTTAAAATCTGGTCCCATTTATTTAATTTATGTGAATGCATATTCTATCTTATAATTCCTAGATATTGAAAGCTATTTGACAGAATGATTTTCCTCTCTCCTGAAAAAATGTTTGGATGGGCCTTTGGTATCTAGGTTCACTAGAGAGTTCTTCCCCATAATTCTTAGATCATAGATATGACCTTAGAGAATAGTGTGTGCTCCGCTACTTTAGAGAATCAGACCAATTATAACATATGTTAGATATTCCCATAACCCCAAGGATTAAAAAGGTCAGAGGACTATTATTTCCCAGTATCCAAGAAGAAATCATTCCTAGTTGACTCATATCTAGGACTGAGGCTGAAAATCTACATTATCAAAATTGGCACCAGGATCTTTGTTAAATGCTCCTTTATATGCCCCTTGCTATGAAAATCAATTTGATCATATCCCCTACCCATGAAAACTAACATGCCATCATGGTGATGACCTATCATCTACTTTATAAGTATCACTTCTGCTTCTATTATTCCTAAACCAAACCTGACTCTTAATAATGCTAAAAAGATGAGTTGGAAATCTGGAGAGAAACTTTTGAAAAGTTTGTGTAGAAAGAGTATCATAAAATCTTAAAGTCATAAGGAGATATGATCAAACCCTGATCTACAGTATAAATTCCCTCCTCAATATCCCCCAAAATGTTCAGTTAATGTTTACCTCAGAAATCCCAGAAGATATAGCAACAAGGTCTATACCTTTCTATTTTTGTGCAGCTCAAAATTTCAGAAAATTCTTCCTTGGAATGAATTATGTTCAATTATGTCCAATAACTTAGAATCACAGATTCTTATAGTACAACCCATATCTTAAAGAGGATACACCTCTTCATCATTGTTGACAAATCATCAATCAGTCTCCACTGGAGGACCTCAAGAGATGAGCACCTCACGATTCTTTTAGAAACTCCTTGCCAATTTGGGTAACTCTAATTGTTAGGAAAAGGCATCTAGGTGGTGCTGGGCCTCAAATCAAGGAGAGTCATCTTACTGATTTAAATCTGTTCTCAGATACTTACTGTGTGATCTTGGACAAGTCACTTAACCCTGTTTGTCTCAGTTTCCTCCTCTGTAAAATGAACTTGAGAAGGAAATGGCAAACCACTCCAGAATCTTTGTCAAGAAAACTCCAAATAGGGTCACAAAGAGTCAGACAGATTGAACAACTATTAGGAAATTTTTCCTCATATTAAAATGAATACTACTGTCTGTAAATTCCACTCACCACCTCTAGTTTCTGCCTTTCAGACCAAGCAAAACATATCTACTCTCTCTTCCAAAAGACATTTCAAGGGGTGGCTAGGTGGCATAGTGGATAAAGCACTGGCTCTGGAGTCAGGAGTACCTGGGTTCAAATCCAGTCTCAGACACTTAATAATTACCTAGCTGTGTGGCCTTGGGCAAGCCACTTAACCCCGTTTGCCTTGCAAAAACCTAAAAAAAAAGACATTTCAAACATTCAAACATTTGAAGATAGTTTCCTCCCATAAACTATCTCTCCTCCAGTCTAAACATCCCGGTTGATTTTCATATAACTTGATTTTCAGTCCACTAATCATTCTGAGTGCTCCCCTCTGTACATGTTACAGCTTCTTTGAGGCAGCTGGATGGTATAGCTTAGAATCTGGAATCAGGAAAATCTAAATTCACATCTAGCCTCAGATACTTACTATCTGTGTAATGATAGGCATCTCACTGTTTGCCTCAGTTTCCTCCACTGTAACATGGAGTTAATAATAATAGCCATTTCCCAGGATTGCTATTTCAAATGAGATGCTATTTGTAAAGTAATTAGCATAGTTTCTGTCATGTGATAGATAGGAAATTATATATACTTTTTCCATCCTTTGTTATCAATGGAATTTATAAAGTATCACTAGATATAGACACAGTATTGCAGATGAGTTCTGAGCAGACTAGAGGGAGGACTCCTCTCCCTCTGGACACTATGCTTCAGTCTATGCAATTTGAGACATCAGATCTTTTGACTGCCTCATCTTCCTGATGGCTCTATTGAGACACTTGAGCCCTCTCCTCAAACCCTCCTCCCCAAAACAAAGCAAAAACAAAAAAAACAAAAAACCCCAACTTTGTTCTAACATGAACTGCTGGCTTCTATACTTGTAAGTAGTCGTAGTAACTACTAAGAAACTATTTCTTGTGAGACTTTGTTACATAGACATAGTAAACTTGGTGAACTGCAACTAACCAAGTTTAATTGCTGTGTTTCTTTGTAAGATAAAGAATAAATGACAAGCACTTTTTTCCCAGTTAGAGCACCTCTTAGAAGCTTCCCAGAGAAAGGTTGCCCTCACTCTGACTTGATTATCCAGTTTAGTGGATTATAAGCAGTTTCATTGTTCTAATTAAACTTCTACGGCTCATAAGGCATACACCTTATATTGATAATGACAGACTATAAAGAGTAATTGTGGTTTTATTTAAACAATGCCATATTAGAGCAAAGTATAGCAAAACCCCAACCCACACTGAAGCAGTCTGAAATCCCTCTTATATTCACACAATTAAGGAATCTAGTTTTTAAAAAAAATCACAGCAAAATAGTCTAATTATCCTGGTTGAATCTGCAGAGATTTATGAGATTTTTATTAAGAACATAATAATAAATTGCATAAATATAGCAATTTAAGTTTTATAGAACCCTTTCCTCACACATCCCCATTTTCCAGATAAGAAAATTTATCCAAAGTCATGGTATAAGAATAATTAGAGTCATCAAAAAGATGAGAAAAAAGATATAATAGCTGATATTTACATAGTACTTTAAGGTTGCAAAATATTATATATATGTATATATATATATATATATATATATTATCTTATTTGATCCTAAGTGTCCAAAATGAGATTTGAACACAGATCTCTACTGATTCTAAGATTTCCCATTAGAGAACAAAGGAAAGGAGCTTCAAATGCATCAAGAAAAAGAGAAACTGTGGTGAAAACAGACTACCAGGTCTGGAGTTTGGAGAGTTTGTCTAAGTTCTAGTTCTGTTGTTAACTAGTTTTAGGACTCAAATGGACATATCATTAACCTCTAAACTGTTCTAGAAAATGGAAAATTGCCTCCCAGAGTGATGAAGGGGAAAAAAATTTAAGGTTTTTAAGGTTATTACTATTATTAATAATTACTATTGGTAAGTGAAAAGGCTATAACTTACCAGGATAAGAACCATTCGATTACAGAATTCCAAAATTTCAGACTTGGAAGGAATGAATCTCCACTGTCAACTACTCCACCCTATACCTGACTATGAATTCTCCCTTCAATATATGTGACAAGCATTTTATTACCTCATTTAACACAAAACTATATACAGATAAACATTGCATAAATTCTTTTGGTGATAATAAAAATGACATATTTACTATGGAAGGGGTGGTGTTGAATTTAGAGTCATCTATTAGTTCATTTATTAGGAAAACCATAAGTGAATAAAAACTGAAATCAACTTTTTATTTGGTTCTCTTTTGGCTTTATATGTCTCAAAAGAACTACAGTTTCCTCAGTTATATAGGAGAGGATTAAATTAGATCATCTCTAAGGCCTTTTCCTGTTACAAATAAATACATGATTTCACTGATTTGTTGTTAACAGTTATTCAAAATTTAAAAATTCTAAATATTACAAAACGAAACCAACATATTTCCTCAACAAAACTCATTTTACTATCCAAACACTAATAGATCTGGAAATTCATATTTCCATAAATTAACCAGCTACTACTCTTTGAATATTTACTCCATCCTTTTGGTATATTTGGGACTGTAGGTAATAGAGAGCAAGTATAATATTTACTGTCCCCAAAGGGACATAGTCTTGCTGAGGAAACAAAATTCAAATGCAAGAAATGGTTAAAGTAGGATTTCAGAGATTTGTTGATGGAATCAATAATTCACCCTCTTCATTGAAAAACATAAAACTCTCTTTTATCTTAGCTCAATTTCATGTCCTCCCATCAATCTTCCATACAAGTTCCAACAAATAAAATCAATTTATTCTTTTATTCTTTTAATATCTCACAGCAAACTTCAGCCTCACTTGGTCATTGTTTGGGATCTAATGACCCAGAGTATAAATAGTAATTGCTTCTGTTTTGGTCAGAAATTTTGAGGGTCTTTCCTCCCAAATTTAATTTTGTTGGAGTTTTTTTTTTTTTTACTAGGTAAAGAGGCCACTCTCTGCCTTTTTTATTAACCTGGTCTTAATCACTCAGAGGATATTGCCTCAGATAAACTGAAACTTGAGAAAGACCATGGCTTAAAAAGGCAAAAATCTCCCACTTCATCAGGGCCATCTCCAGTCATACTGGTCCATATCTGGCTACTAAATCCAGATGACTGAAGGAAAGAGTGAGGCTGCAGACTTTTTGCAGTCCTCACTCACTTAAATCCAATTCACTTGCAAATCATATCATCAACTTCCTGATATCATAGTCCCTTTCCATGACAAGGACAAACAGCAACCATTGTATTTTTTGGATTATTCCAACAAGAGATCTGTTACATCTTATTCTAGTTAAATTCAATTCATTTAAATTAACATTTACCAAGAAATTGCTAAGTGTAAGGTTCTGGAAATATTATACAAAGACAAAAACAGAACAGTCTCTTCAAAGAACTTACATTCTCTTTAAGTATCCAGAGGGTATGGTGATGGAGAATGGATATAAAAGTAAATGGAAGGCAATTTGAAAAGGGAAGATGAAATAACAACTGGAAGGATCAAAGAAAGATTCATGGAGGAGGTACCCTTAAGCTTAGTCTTAAAGGAGGATAAGGGTACTGAGACATGGCAATGAAAAGGGAATATAGGGGACAGACTATCCAAACTCACTGAAGCAAAGATGGGTCAGGCCAAAGGAGCAATCCTATATGGATACAATAAAGGGTATGTGAAGAAGGATAATATAAAATCTCAGAAAGGCAGATTGAACCCATATTGTGGAGGGCCTTAAATACCCTAAAAAGTTGATATTTATATTAAAAGCAGATCACCATTAAAGATTTTTGAGCAGAGAAGGTACATGCTCAAATCTGTGTCATTGGAAGCCTGTTTTGATGGTTCTATGGAATCAGGACTGAAGAAGGAAGAGATTAGAACCAGTAGTTATTGCAGTTGTCCAGGCTTGTCTTAATCAAATGCCTAAAAACAGATGCAAAATATGTGGAAGTAGAATCAATTGGAGTTTGCATATTAAAGGAGTGATAGGAGATGAAGGAGATGAAAAAGTCTAGAATGACTCTAAGGAAGACAATGGTATCCTCAACAGAAATAAGGAGACTGGTGAGTGGAGAAGGAGAGTCAAGAAATTTTAAGGGAAAAAGCAGTAAGTTCTTTTTTTTGAATATGTTGAGTTGTAGGTGTTACCAGAATATCTAATTGGAGATTACAACAAGCAGACAGTTGGGATGAGAGTCTAAGATAGAAATCAGGACAAGTTATATAGATTTTTGGAAACAACTGAATAGAGATAACTAAACTCATGAGAGATAATGAGATCACCAAATGAAATAATTTATAGAAATAAGAGGACCAAGAAAAAGAGCCTTGGGAAAACCAATACTGGAAGGTGGAAAGTAACTTGAAGGTAGATAGATAACCAGCAAAGGAAAATGGGTAGCAATACAGGAATGAGAACCAGGAAGGAGAAAACATATAAAAATCAAGACATGACAAAAATCCAGGGAGGAGTTGTTTGTCAGTGTCAAAAGCTGCAGAGGGGGAAAGGAAAATTAGAACTAAGATAAGGTCATTGGACTTAATTAAGAGATAATTGTTCTTTTGCAACATGACTAATATGAAAATATGTTTTGCATGACTGCACATGTATAATCTATATTAAAATGCATGCCTTCTCAAGGAAGGGAGAGGAGAAGGAGGAGGGAATTTGGAACTCAAAAATTATTTTTAAAAATGAATTTTAAAGATAGTACATGTAATTGAGAAAATTAAATTAAAACATTCTTTTTTTATAAAAGAGAAATAGTTGCTCATCTTTGGAAAAGATTTCAGTAGAATTTTCAAAGCATTTTACTAGAGTGATGTCAAGGCAATACGTATTTAATAATCCCTCACTATGTCACAGTGGCTGACACATAGTAAAAGATCAATAAATGCTAATCGAATGAGCAACTGCCAGGTACCATGCTAAGCTAGAGATCTAAGGAATACCAGGGATCCAAATACAAGCAAAAAAGAAAGGTAGTTTCTGTCCTTAAAGAACTTGCATTCTAATGGAGGAAGTCCACACATAAAATGAATCTAGAAGAAAGAGAGGGAAAGCTGGAGGAATAAGGGGTACCTAATGGGAGCAATTATGATGTCAAAGTCCATGAAGTCAGAAGCACAACCAGGAGGGGAAATGAAAAATGGCAGACTGTGCCCATCATCCCCAAAAGGAGTCCATGAAAAGAACTTGCCAATAGGAAAATGGTAGAAGGATACTGCAGAATGAGAAAGTCCCAATGGAAGAGGGAAATTCAGGGTTGAGAAGGCAATGAGTCATGGTGGCAAAGTCTATAATATTAGAAGCACTTCCAGAAGGAGAATCTGGTGAGATCTAAAACCAGATAACAAAGGGTTAAAGAGTAAGTGGAAATTAGCAATGGAATAGTAGCAATTAGTAGGTGAAATATTAGCAATGAATATAAATGAGTCCCTCTCAGTGTTTGATGGGAAAGTTGCAAGTCACAGGACAAGAATCTGAAGGAATATTCAGGTCAAGTGATAGTTAAAGAATGGTAGAGGTTGAAGCTTGCTTTTGAAGCAACAAGGAAAGGGGATAGTAGAGAGAGAAAAGCTGGAGATAAGGACAGAAATGATCAATAGAACAAGGTTTCAGACAAATTATGAGAGCACAATTAGGGAATGGCTAAACAAGATGGAGGACATGATTGTCATGAAATACTATTGCACTATAGGAAATGAGGGGCAGTTTGGTTTCAGGAAAAACCTGGGAAGATATATATGAACTGATACAAAGTGAAATAGCTGTACAATGTACACAGTAAAAGCAATACTGTAAAGATGATCAACTGTGAAAGACTCTGATCAAGATAATGATCCAAGATAATCCCAAAGAACCCATAATGAAAAGGACAGTTAGATGCCTCAGTGAATAAAACACTGGGACTGCAGTAAGGAAAACCTGAGTTCAAATTCAGTTTGATACTAGCTATGTGACTCTGGGCAAGTTCTTTAATCCTGTTTGCCTCAGTTTCCACATCTTTAAGAAGAAGAGAAGAAAATGGCAAACTATTTCAGTATCACACCAAGTGGTCACAAAGATTCAGGCATGACTGAAATGGCAAAACAACTTGATGAAATTGCTCTCCAGAAAGAACTGTTGAACTCTGAGTACATATTGAAACATACTTTTTTAAAAGCTTGCTTTATTGATGTTTCTTGTGTGTGTATGTTTTTTCTTTTGCAACATGATTCAGTTGGAAATATGTTTTTCATGTATAATTTCACATGTATAATTGATATATTGCTTGCCTTCTCAACAGATGGGGAGGGATAGCAGGAAGGAAGAGAATTTGGAATTAAATTTTTTAAAAGTAAATGTTAGGGGGGCGAGCAAGGTGGTGCAGTGGATAGAGCACCAATCCTGGAGTCAGGGGGTCCTGAGTTCAAATCCAATCTCAGACACATAATAATTGCCTAGTTGTGTGACCTTGGGCAAGTCACTTAACCCCACTGTCTTGCAAAAGCTAAAACAAATAATGAATGTTAAATTTTTTACAGTTATTGGGAAATAATGAAATAAATTCTTAAAAAATATAAAAAGTTATGAGGGCACACATATATGTTTTAACCTTGGCAAAGAAAAAGGGTTTTTCCTCAAAGAGCAGAGCAACAAGAAAAGGCAGTCAGTGAAAATTTATAAGAGTTTTGATGGGAGGAGAAAAGTATATGAAGCTCACAAAAAATGGCCTACATTTTCTCAGTAAAGTAGAAGAAAAGGTCATCTAGTAAAAGAGGGTTATATGGGTAGCAGCAAGAGCTTAAGGAGATAATTGAAAATATGAGTGGTGAGGATTGTAATATAATCAAGATAAGAATAGGATTGTCAAGGAGCAGCAAAGGCCAAGTTGATATTATATAACTTAAATTTGTAGTGGATTCATTTGTCCCAGTTGCAAAACTTTCTCCAGTAGTGCTTAGTAACTCAGAAGTAGGAAAAGGAGGCATATAATGGAGGTAGCCTGGGGTTTTGACTTTGCAGGCTATGACTAGTGGAAGAACAAAGGGGCCAGATATACTCTACAATGCAACTTAGAAATAAGGTTATGTTTGTGGGAGAAGTAAAGTAAGATCTAGAGAGGGACTGGATTAGTGATGAGAGGATCAGAATCAAAATAAAGAGAGTGATGAGAGGAGTCAAAATAAAGAAAAATGATGCAGGTTTAGGAAAAGCTATCCAGAGGAAAAACTGGAAGGACAGGATATACTGATCAGAGAGAAAATTTCAGTGTTCAAAATGATGGAAATGAAAGCTTGAGGTGGTAGAAAGATCTAAAGATGGACTATTCCTGTAGCTTAGCTCAGGATTTCCATGAAATGGAAAAGGAGATATCATAGAATCACAGATTTAGATATCAAAGAGACCTTAGATGTCATATAATACAACCCCCTTCATTTTAAAGGTGAGGAAAATAAAGACAATAGAAGTTAAGTTATTTGTTCATCAACACTCAAATAAATAGCAAAATAATCAAAATCCAGGTTCTCCTATTTCTGAAGTCATTGCTCATTCTACTGAATATGTTGAAGAACTGGGAGACCATCATGAATATTTAAGTTTCCAGACATGAAGATGACTGTGAATTAGGTACCTAATGCATTAAGAAAAAAATTTGCAATATATTTTTTCTGGTCCACAAAACTTTTCCAACCAAAGAGACTTACTTCTAAAATTTTTAAACTTAAAAAATAAAACAAAAAGAACTATTCTTTTTTCTCACTATGTTTCTTCTCCCACCTCTGATTACCATTTCCCCCCCTCTGGTTCCTGGTTATAAGCAAGATTCTAAAGATCAAAATGGTCATCATCAGATAATTTAGATATTGTATTGTTCCACAGATCCATCTGCATTTGGGAAACACTGTTTATGTACTTCTCATAAAAGTTATTGGCAGTGTGCTTACATCCACCATGTTCTCAGCAGCTGCCTGGCTGCTAAGATCAGACAATAGGCCCTGGAGGACTAAAGTCTTTTAGCTCCAGAACTCCCCTGGAGCCCTGGTTGTCTTAATTGATGAGTGTCTCTTGAGACCCACTATATTTAAACAGCTTCCACCATGTTTTACTTTATTTGCCAACCTCCTCTTGCCAGCTGCCTTGATGTTTCAAGCATACTCTCTGCTGCTGCCCACCTGCCATCCCTGCTTTGCAAATTTGGAACCTGAATTAAATCAATGCTACCTCTATTACTGAAAAGGCATGTCAATCTACCACATCTTCAGTTACCATTCCTACAGCAATCCAAACCAAAATGCTTCTCACTGGCCACTATTCCCCTATATATGTTTTCCTCTCTCCATTAGAATATAAGCTCCTTTAGAATTATCATACATTTCCACTCTCATATTTTTCTAGCCAGTAATTCACATTCTTCTTAGAATGTAATAAGAGTTTCTTGTTGGTTTTTTTCAGGTTTTTGCAAGGCAGTAGAGTTAAGTGACTTGCCCAAGGTCACACAGCTAGGTAATCAGTAAATGTCTGAGGTTGGATTTGAACTCAGGTCCTCCTGACTCCAGGGCTGATGCTCTATCCACTGTGCCACCTAGCTGGCCCCTAGAATGTAATAAGAGTTTAATGAATGCTTTTTCATTCATTCATTCATTCCTTCTTCATTTGTTTATTTATATCCCCACTGTCCTTTAGGACTATTTGCAATTTTAATTGTTCTGAAATGATGCTGGATCAAGATTCACAGTCATATAAGGAGAAAATCTAAATAAAAAGGGGCTTTTTGAAGGTACTAGCAATCTGGAATCACTGAACACTGACCAGTTTTCTAAGTAAACTCCAACTCCACCTCCTCCCACCTGATTTTGAATTTGGCTCATAATATATCCAAAAGCCTCAAACACTAAATGTTGTGGATGTGAAAAGTGAAATAAGACTTCAGAGAAGAAGATCATCATAAGCCAGTCATCAGAGAAGTCTTAAGTAGAGGGTGAATACAAGAGGTGGGGTTTCCAAATGGGGGACAAGCTCTATGAAGCAAAACCGTGAATGAAGAAATGAGACTGGTGTGTGAATATGACAGCTGTTAAATAGCTTGACAAAGCATTTTGCAGAAGAGTAATAGAGAATAATATGAGATAGATGGGTGGCTGACTAGTTTATAGGGACCTTTAAATGTCACAAAAAATTTGAACTTGATCTAGGTAATAAGAAGTCAAGGGGTCACAGAATTTGGGCTGGATGGTACCTTAAAGATAACCAAATCCCTTTCATTTTACAGAAGAAGAAACTGAGGCTCAGATGGGCTGTTACTCATCAGATATCACACAGGTAGTAAGCAGAATTGTAACTTGAACTAGGTGGAGTCTTATAACTCAAAATCCAATATTCTTTTCATAACATCATTACATATTTGTGTAGAGGGCCAGGTCTGAAGTCAGGAAGACTTCTCTTCCTGAGTTCAATTCTGTCCTCAGACATGTACCACCTGTGTGACCCTGAGTAATTCACTTCACCCTCTCTGCCTCTGTTTTGTTTTCTGTAAAGTGAACGAGAGAAGGAAATGGCAACCGCTTTGCCAAGAAAACCCCAACTGGGGTCAAAAAGAACAAAGAATGGGGACACAATTGAAATCACTGAACAACAAGGGATATAATGAAATCAGTGCTTTAAAATGACTGTTCTTCTCATAGTGGCACTCAGGATGGATGAGAGTCTGGAGGCAAGGTGACTAGTTAGAAGACCATTTTACAAAGCTAGACATAGCCTGAGACCTTCACTGTTTCCCGAGTCTTTTCTACTATCCTGAAAGAAATTGTGTTATTAATCTTGGCTGCATCACTTCAAATGGTGCACAAACATCCTCTGTCTCTGAACCAGTATCAGGCTCCCTGGTGCAGATCCCCCAGAAAGAGCAAAATGGGAGCTACACTAGAGAGCTAGAGACCTTTTAATCAGTATAGAGTCAGCCCTGACATCCTCCATCTGCCTGGAGAACAGTGACTCTGGGCTCTTCCTGCAGTGCTTGTGGCCCTCTAGTGGGGCTGCATGGGTTCAAAGTTGAAGTAAGACTGCTTAAGAATAAATGCAAACTTCCAACTCCTAGGATTTGTGCAATCTCCACCCTAGAGCTGTCCCCTGCTTGGAGAGGACATAAGGAGAAAGAATTATATGCTATTCCCATCATGAAAAACAGCTCAAGGCTGTTTGTCTCTAGGAAGGAAATACACATTAAAACAGTAGGAATATTATCAAGATAATATAATAGAACCTGATATTTGTATAATGCTTTATAGTTTACAAATAATATGCTTTATCTCAATTGGCCCTACGACTGTCCTCTGAGGGGTAAAACAGTGCAAGTCGGAATCAAAACAGGAAACTTGAACAGTATTAAATAGAGGGTGAATACGAGAGATGTTTCTAAATGGGGGACAAGTCATGTAAAAATCTCCTCTACTAATATAGAGAGAAGTCAGCATGGCAGTAGCTGGAGCCCTGGGCCATGAAATCAGAGGAACGAAACACCAAATCATTGTCATTGTTTACTGTTGTTACTATTGCTGCTATTGTTGTTGCTGCTGTTCTTGCTCTTGTTCAATCTTATCCACTCTTCATGACCATGTTTGGGGTTTTCTTGACAAAGATACTGAAGTGATTGGCCATGTCCTTCTCCAGCTCATTTTACAGATGACAGCAACTAGGTGGTTCAGTATATAAAATGCTGGTCCTAAAGTCAAGGGTTCAAATGTGAACTTAGACATTTAGACAACTCTGGACAAGTCACTTCACCCTCTTTGCTTCAGTTTCCTCATCGATAAAATAAAGTGGAGAAGGAAATGTGTATCTTTGGCAGTGTCTTTGCCAAGAAAATCCCAAATGGAGTCAAATGAACAACAATAAAACTTCCTGACTGGTCCCAGTTCTCTATCTTTTATGCCCCCTGCCTATCCCACATCCATTACTTACATCCATCACATTATCACATGATAATTACTACCATTCATATACTTTTACATATATACTTATATTTGTATATTCATATAAAAATGTCATTTGAATGTCATAAGATCCCCATGAGTTTAGGCATTAAATGGTCAACATCTGGCAGAAGAGGTGCCTGGGCTGACTGCAGTTAAGTGACTGGCCCAGAATCATTGAACTCAGAAATACTGGAGGCAGTATTTGAAATTCTTTTTCCCTGACTACCTGTCAGGTGTTCTGTCTACTGTGCCACCCAGTTTAAGCTTATATTTTCTAATGTTTAAAATGACCTCTTATACAATGACCTCTGAAGTGTCCTACAACTCTAGACTTCAGAACTTCTGATTTAAAAAAAAGTCAGTGTCAAACAATAAAAAGCACATCGACTCAGAAGTCAAAGAACTTGACTTCAAATCCTACCTTTGATGCTTACTCCCTGAATTAATCTGGGTCTCACTTAAGTCATTTACAAAATACAGTTAGAGGGGGCAGCTAGGTGGCGTAGTGGATAAAGCATGGCCCTGGAGTCAGGAGTACCTGAGTTCAAATCCGGTCTCAGAGACTTAATAATTACCTAGCCGTGTGGCCTTGGGCAAGCCACTTAACCCTGTTTGCCTTGCAAAAACCTAAAAAAAAAAAAAATACAGTTAGACTCCATGGTCTCTGGGATCTTTTCCAGTTCTATATCTATAAAACTTATGATTTATGAAATATATGACTAGCTGATAAGTACTCAGTCCTTAGAGTGTGCATCATATGTACCAGCTACAATTATGAAGTGCATCTAAGTCTACTTCAAAAAATGTATGGAAAGAGACTTTTTCCCTCCCTAATTTAGTAAATACTCAAGAAAACTGACTATAGTACTTACTTTCAGCTTACTTCTCAGTGGTGAAAAGCCTTCTAACTGGTCAGAGATGAAATCTTTCTTTCTTCTCCAGGGGTGAGATAGGCAGGAACTTCTGTGCTCCTCCAAGTTGAGAAAGAGCCTCAGATGCTTTTCACCCCCAGTCACTTTCAACAAATGGCATTGCTGTTTATCTCTGTTGTTGCCTTTATTCTCCCTTGATAATAAATTAATGAATATTCTAGAACAAAGAGTGTGTTTCAATCTTGAGACCTTCAAAAAGTTGAAAGAGCCACTGGAATCCATAGGTGAGTCTTCCAGAAGTTGCTGCCGCCAAATCTAGTGAGGAACTAGTCCTGAGGGGTGACATTTTCTACCTGAGTTGTGAAATGACCTTGAATCTGACACCATGACCTAAAAGCAAAAAGAGTCCATTGGCCAAGCCACATCAAGAAGTGAACTTGGTGGACAGAATACTTTGTAGCAACTACTTTTAAGTTTGATTTCATTCTCCTGTGTGGGTATAAAGAGGAAAAAACATGTTCCAATTGGGGAAGTGGAGAAAGAAACGTAATTTATACCTCTGTCTTTCTGTATAACCTTAGTAAATATCTTTTTTGAAAAAGTTAATTGATATTGATTGATTATTTGATATTGAGGAGATATCAACTGGTTAACTAATACTGGGGAGATATTTATTGATCAAATGATATTGGGGAAGCATATCAGAGGATGCTCATGAGTGACAGGATGAGAATGGCACTCTTCAGTCACTCTGGGTTATCTCTAGAAGCCTGAGGGATGGGACAGCTAATTGGTGCAGTGGCTCTGGAGTCAGGAGGACCTGAAATTAAATCTAGATTCAGACACTTGACATATACCAAGAGATACATCACTTAACCCCCATTGCCTTGCAAAAAAAAAAAAAAGAATTCATAGATTCCTGAGGTACAAATAGTAGCCTTGTTCTGGAGACTAAATACTATTCTAAGTGATTCCCAGACCTTATATGTATTACACACATCTAGAACATGCTAGAAAAGGCTATTCTTATTCATCTCCATTTATATTCTATATAAAACTATATGTATGTATATAAAATATATATATATGTGTGTATGTATATGTATATGAGGAAACTAAAGTTTAAATTTGTCCAACATCACATAACTATTAAATCTTAGAACTGGAACATCGACCTAGGTACTCTTTCTATTACTGTGGACAGCTATGATCTTTTAATCTTTTGGGCTCCTGGGACTTCTTGCCAGGACATTATGATGCAGCAATTATGAAAACAATTAAGAAAAAATTTTACTCACTAGAAGGAATTTTAAAATTTACTTTCAAGGCAAACCTTTCATGAATATCACCAAAATTCAGAGCTTCCGTGTCAAAGTAAAAATACTGTAAGTAAGAAGCCTAAAAGAAAGAGTTTAAGAAGGATCACAGAAAGACTTGGAAGTTGCCACCAAGCACAGTCAGAGAAAAATTTTAACATGGGTCATCGTCCTATTTCTCCACAGTATTCAAAAAATTCTAAACAATATAGTAAGTATTTACTAAGCTGGATAGAATTCCCCCCATGAAATTGTCTAACATCAAAATGATTTCTTCCTCCTTGGACTCCAATGTCATTTACTTTCAATACCATTGAGTTAGAACTTAATTTAGCATATTACATTGATTTTAACATTTAACATATATATGACTTATCTTTCCACCTATATCACTCCTGAAAGCAGGTATCATGCTTTAGATTTCTTTGTATTCTTCCATGATGCTTATCTAACATGATAGGTACATAGTATGTATTTGATAACTGTTTCTGTTGACTAACTCAACCTAGGATGGCTCCCACTCTAGCTGCTTCAAGACCAAGTCTTGAAACCAATGTCCAAATCAAGCTTTAGTCATCATGACCCAAAAATGATCAATAAAACAATGTAGCCTGCCAATGTAGCCTGTTATCTTAAACTGTCCACTTTGGACCCCAAAGTATAATATAAATAATATTTATTACTATTTTATATTGATAAAATTAATTTTAAAATTGTTGAATTTTGTCACTTTGTACCAAGTTTTGTATTCTTGTTCACAATATTTATAGTGTCATGCAAAGCTTTATTTTCAACTTGCCAAAACTGAAATATGTATAATTCCATTTATTCTGAAAGAATAAGAGGCAGATGGGAACCATGGTTTCATGCAATCTAGTCTGGAAGATGTTTACTTAACCACCCCTCTGATAGCTTACTAGATGATATTCTTGTTCTCTCTCAAATTAGTCCTTGGTTCAAAATGTTGTAAGATAAAAATTATTTATTGACTACCTAATGAGTGCTTAGGGTAAGTCACAAAAGTATTGGTGAAAAGATCTTTAAATGTATGATTTTCATTTTATGGAACATGGTGTTTGGTTTCCAAAGAAAAAGTAAGTTGAAGTTGTCATTCAAGTTTTCATTTAAATTCATACTACTAATCAATGTCACTATTGCCATGTTTATAGGTATTCCTGAGCATGTGGCAAAATGTATCTGAAATCAGTGAGCTGACTGGAATATTTCTGTTCCCCCCCCCTTTTTCTAAATAGTTGTTAATTTGAAATGTCATATAAAGACAAAGAATTCAGGCATGCAATCAATATTGACATGTGCTTTTCACTAACATTCACTAACCCTTCAGGTCAATATATTTTGAAGTTGACTTAGCAAGTCAATAAGACATTTTAATTTAGATTAAATTTGTGTTTCAATTTGCAAGTTTTTCTTTCTTTCACAAATGCAAAACTCTTTTCAGTTTATTATTAACATATTAGGCAACTGAGATTTTCCTTTGAGATTAAAAGCCTCCCACTTTGATAAGTTTTTTTAATAATACAAGCATATTATGAAAGTGACCTTTTTTGTGTCTCCCATTCACCCCACATAGAAAGAGCTATAATGTCTTGAAAGCTGTACAAATAATTAAGCTAAATCATTCTGTAAGCGGTTCTGTGAAACGCAAGAATGATTTTTTCTTAAAGTTTAAATGTGTAACTCAGCTTACATGAGCATATAAGCATATTTTGCTTAAATTACATTTCCATCTGACAATATTAATTTCATCAAAGAAGCTTAGTATAAAATTAATTATAGCTATCAGTTATGTTATTTCATCTTTCCCTTCCATTGAAGCTTCAATGAGAGCTCATCAGCTGAAGGACATGATTCACATTTTAATAATAATAAAGAAAATAACAAAAAAATATTCTGTTTAATTTTACTGACTCTTGTGCTTGATAATGTACCCTTTTTGTACCTACTGAATGCAATATTGCATTTTAAGATTCAAGTGAAAAATCCTCAGAGGATTATAAAAGGACAGACACCCAGTTGTATTCTCTTGCTGATTAATAATATATGGCACAGTGAATAGAGCACTGGGCTCAGAGTCAGGAAGACTTGAATTCAAATTCAACCTCAGCTATGTGATCCTAAAAAGTCCTGTAAGCTCAGTTTCCACATCAATTCCTCATCCATAAAAAGGAAATAATGTTATTTACTTCCTAGGAATGCTGTAAGGCTAAAATTGCCTAACATTTATAAAATACTTTCCAAACCTTAAAATACTATATAAATCCTAGCTACTGTTATTGGTAACATAACAATAATAACTTACATAATAATGGCTGACACATTTATATGTCAGCACTATCTCTTAAGATTTGTAAAATATTTTACTACATAATATCACTTGATTCTCATAACAATGTTTCAGTTACTTTAATTTAGGTGAAAGTAATTCTGTCTTTAATGCAGTCATACGTTAATTTGATTCAATTCAACAAACATTTATTAAGTGCCTCCTGCAGTTTATGCCAAACGTTGTGCTAAATATGGGGAAAACAACAACAAAAAAATGATCTCTACTCTCGAGTGGCTCACATCCTTGGAATGAGGAAGAGGAAAAAATATTATTTGTATATAAGTAAACAAATGACAAATAACATAAAGTAATTAGGAGAGAGTGCTAATAACTGGAGGCAGTGAGGAAGAAGACTGCGTTGGGCTTTGAAGAAAGCAAACAATTGAGGGAGATAAAAATTAGCAGGGAGTACACTCCAAAAATGAGAGCATGGAAAGCATGGAAGTAGGAGATGAAGAATTGCTTATGGGGTATGCCTTCAAGCCAATTAGACTAAAACAGGGAGTATATTAAGAAAATCAGCATGGTACAGTATCCAAGGGTGTGGACTTTGGAGTCACAAGAGCTAGTGACTGATATTTATCATCTGTGTGACCCAAGGCAAGTTAGATCATCTCCTGAACCTGGGTTTTGCCATCTATAAATTAGGAGTTAGATCTGATGACCTCAACTTTAAATGTTCCTTTGAGGAAAAATATGAAGTAAGATTAAAAAGGGAAGTGAGAATCATATTGTGGAGGACTCTACATGCTGAACTAGGGAATATGTATTAAATGTTAGAGAGTCACTAGAGAATTTTTAATCCTAGCTTGGGTGACATGATCAGAAAAATAATTTAGTAATATCTGTTTGATAGCTGTGTGGAGGATAGACTAGAAGAGGAGAGTCTGAAAAGTACTGGGGTAGAGCTTTGTGAATAGAGTAACTTTGTAATGGTAAGACTGATAAAACCCAGAAATTAATTGGACATAAGGAAGGAGGGACAGGGAAGGAACGTGGGTGTTTTAACAACATATGAATGAATCAATGAAAAAATAACTTTTATAAAGTACTGAGGGCTGAGGATACAAATGTAAGCAAGTAAGAAAATTCCTTCCCTCAAGGAGTTTATATTAAAATAGGGAGAGAAATAACTCAAAACCATGGAAATGAGAAAAGGATCTGAAGGTTTGGAAATGGTGGGAAAGTGATTATGGTGATCTAGTTCTGATAGGACAAGATGAAAGTTCAGGGACTGGAGTTAAAGTTACAATAATAGGAAGGATAGGGTCAATGTGTAGATGGCATGATTTCTTAATGGATGGGACATAGTGTGAAAATATGGTTCCAGCAAAATAAAGTGAAAGAAGAGTAAAAAACTATTCCCTTATAGATAAGGGTCCAAAGAATATAAGCAAACAGCTCGCATAAGAAATGCAAGCTATCAAAAATTATGTGAAAGAATGTTTCAAGTCACTAACAAGACAGCTGTACTTTAAAACAGTTCTGAGGTATTAGCAAGAATTGGCAAAGTTGACAAAAGATCAGAACATTTAGTATTGGAAGGACTGTGGAAGAAGGATTTGCTTATTCATTATTAGTGGAGCTATGAATTAGTTCAATCATTCTGGAAAAGAATTTGGAGTTATGCAAAAAATGTGACCAAAATATTCACACTTCTTTGATCCAGAAATTCTTTGACTAAGCATTGTACTTCAGGGAAATCGATAACAAAAACGAATGCCCTATATACACCACAATATTCTTTGTAATGCTTATGTAGAACAAAAGAGTTGTAAGTAAATGTCATCAATTGGGGAATGGCTAAACAAGAGGAGGCACATAAATGAAATGGAATATTACTATTCTAGAAAAGCATGAATGATGAATACAAAGAATCAGAGAAAGACAGAAACCAATACAAAGTGAAGAATGCAGAAATACAATGTCTTAAAAAATATATCCAAGCTCTTGTGTTATTCATGGCATTTGATTCTAAAATTTTTTCTTCTTGATCTGTTTCCTAGGACTAATTTTTCCATTAATGTAAATTCCCTCTAATTGTCCTTATCTCTTCTTCACTTTCTCTCTTCTTTTCCTTCTTGAGTAAAGTGCATTTCTTTACTGAACTCGATGTGTGTGTATGTATTCCTTCTTTTGATGTGGTCAATGAAATATCTTTTTTCATTCTTTCGGCTTTAATATTTCTTGCTGTTTCATGGAATAACTAACTTATCTGATTCAGTCTAATTTTTAGGGAAAGTTTTGAACCTCTTGTGTCAAATATTTAATTACCTTTCCAATTCTTTCATCCATAGTTCTTATTTCTTTTCAAATTTTTTTATTTTATTTTATTTAGCATTCTCATTTTGAAGTATAGGAAATGTCCTATAATGAATCTGTTCCCTCTGCACTGACCATGTAACCTCCTCCCCATGACACCCCCTCCCCATCTCATTGTCCAAGCTGTGAGATGAGATCTATGAATTTTAAGTAAATTACCTTGTCCCTCTCTGGCAAGGACTCTCCCAGGCACAAAGCAGGTCCCTATCAACAAAACAATGAATTCCAGCCTTAGCCTGAAATGATTTAAGTCTTTGACCTACCACTCCCCAGCCATCTACATATCCCTAATTAACTCATATCTTCTCTTTTTGAGTTTTGGCCTCCAACTGAGGCAGCTAGGTTGTGCAGTGGATAAAGCATTGGTCTTGGAGTCAGGAGAATGAGAGTTCAAATCCAGCCTCAGATACTTGACACTTATTAGCTGTGTGACCTTCAGCAAGTTACTTAATCTTGATTGTTTCCCATCCAGGGCCATTTTCAGTCAACCTGATTCATATTTGGTTTCTGGACCCAAATGGTTCTGGAAGAGAAAGTGAATCTGGTGATAATTCATGAGATTGTCATGACATCACCTCTCCTGATGTCATGATCTTCTTTAAGGACTACCCCCTAATACCTAATTACGTAATTCTCCTGGTTCTTTAAAGGCTTACTCACTCCTTGCTTGAGTTGTTTGTCTTCCTTTTGGAGGCCAGCCCACTCTGGGGAAGCCTGATCTCCAAATAACCTCTCATGCCCCAATGCCCTTCTTTATTATCTCCTGATTGCTTATCTTCTAATGAAGTTTGCCTTCTTTTGGGAACATGATACCCCCCACCCCAGTAGCCTTTCATACTCCTATACCTTTTCTTACTGCTTATCCTCTCATGGCAGCTTATGTCATAGATGCTGCTATTGCAGCTGCTGCTGCTAATCCCCTTTGGGAGAACAGTAGCTTCCAAATGCCTTTATTCGTTCTTTCCCCTTAACTTCTGTCAAGCATAATAAGACTTAAATAAACTTTTTTGTAGCTAAAATTTCTTCTGGGTCAGAGTCAGTCTTTTGCATTAATTTTTTCATGTTCTGCCTGAATCTTTAGTCATCTACATTTTTCCCCCTGCATCATTTATTTATAAAAATATTTTAAACTCTTTTACTAAACTCTTGTTTCTCTTCAGGGGATTCTAGGTGAATTTTTGTTTAAGATTTAGGTATTTTATGTTGTTTATTTTGTTTTTTGAGATTTTACTCATAAAATTTTTGAAATCATTCTCTTTTTCTGACTTCTTTTGGCTTGAACATGCATATCACCATAATCACTTTTTTGTGGTGGGATTTTTTTCTTGTCTGTTTCTTATCTCTTTATCCTGGCTTACTTTTGAATTTGGGGGTTTGATGTTACAGCTGGATCCTCTTCATGTCTGGGCAGAAGGTCTGGTCTAGATCTGCTATTTCTTTCATGGGATAATAATTGTTATATTATTGCAGATTCTTAGGGAAAGGTCAGACTGAGGACCTGAAAGTTTTCGGTGTTCCCCAAGTGGTCTAATTAAGAGTGAGTCTTATCACTGCTTTCCTTCCCATCCCAAATCTCCTTTTCCAAGCTGAACTCTACAAATTTCTGACCTGGTTTTGGATTTGGATTTGATCAACTATAGACTGCTGTTGGACAACCAACTGGGAAGTTCTGCTGATTTAGAATGATAAAACTTCCCTTTGTTCTGAGATTCCTGCCCTGCTTCCTTTGTAACTTTCAGATAACACTAGAAGCTGGGAATGAGACCTTGTTGTGCTCCTGGGATCTGAATTACACAGTTACTGCTTACTTCTGAACATACTACTTTCTCAGAACATAGTCCAGGAACTGATGGTACTCTTTATCCTGGATTGCCACTCTTAGGTACAGATTTCCTCCTCTGTCCATTCTAGATCTTGTCTTGGATCTGGGTAGTGAGTGACAAATGTGCCATTTGGCATGAATTCCTGCACTTTCCATGAAGTGTGTCAGTATGGGTCTAGGATATCTTTTTTTTTTTTGCCTAGTGTATGCCTCATATGGGAGTGCTATTAGGAAGAGTTTCCAAACAAACTCTATTCCCAATGTCCACAGATCTCCATTTGTCCCTACATTGATATGAACTGAAAAACTGACTCACTTGATTTTTTTCTTAGATTTCTCCATCATGATTTAGTCTGTTACATTTTCTAGATCTTTTTGCAGGAATTTTATTATGGGAAGATAAGTTTTATTTCTTCCTGCTACTCTGCCATCTTGGAGTTACCTCTTCCAAATCTTTCAAAGAAATAAAGCATCTGAACTAAGAACTTGGACTCCAGGCACATCTGGTATTTTATAGAACAGTGTGCAAACATCCTGAAGTCATAGAGTTGGTATCTTTGTATAAAAATGTCAATATGTAACATGACACAATAATTTATTCAATTTCATCTCTGTTCCAAGCAATGTTAAGAACTGGAGATACAAAAAAGAAAAATAAAGGCAGTCCCTACCCTTAGGCAATGAAGGAAGGAAAATATACTAAAAGACAGGGAAGAGATAGTATGGAAGAGGATACTTATCAACAAGGAATGAAGATATATAGGACTCAAAACCAAGCATATAGGCTGGTGAAAATGAAGAGATGCCTAGGATTCAGTGCCCTCTATAAAGGGGGACTCTGGGAGGACAAAGATAAAAATAATAATAATAACAACGAATATTTATATGGCACTTACTATGTTCAAGGCAGTATACTAACCACTTTGTAATCATAATTACAAATATAATCACAACACATGAGACAGCAAAAGTTTGCAAGTCAGAAAATGCTATTGTTGAATTATTGAAGATACTTAATGTTTCTACTCTGTTGAGTTGGGGATAAGAAATACAGATTGGGAGGAGTCTTTTGTAGAAAGGAGGTAGAAATTTCTGAGAGGGACTATTTTATTTTTATCACTCCTCTGAGATATAAACTGCTGCTGCTCCTGCTAATACTTCCCCTCATGTTCTGGTCTAATGTGAAGTCCTAGATTTAATATGCTCTATATATATTGAGTGATTTACACAACAAGATTTTGGCTTAAGTTTTTTGGATCACAAAACTTACCTGAACATAAGTATAGTTCTAAGAACTGAAGTTCAGGTGACTAGGATTTATTCCAAGACTATCATCATCTTGACTATTCTAAAACATTTATTACTGTTGACCCTCCCTTTTTTGTTAATTCTCTTTTCTGGTATTTCAAGGTACTACCGTCTCTTGGCTCTCCTCCTACCTTCCTTCAATTCCCTCACTTCATTTGTTATTCCCACTGGTTTGGATATTCCCTAAATTTCTCTCAATTGATGAGCTCATCAGGTTCAATTATCATCTTTACACCAATGATTTTCAGATGTATACATCCTGACCTACTCTATCCCCTGCGTTCCAGTCCCATCGGACATTTCTACTTGGGTAGCCCATATGTCCAAAAGAGGATTCATTCCTCTGAAATTTAATCCTCTTTAGAACTTCCTTTAGTATCAAGACCACTGTCATCCTTTCAATCTTCCAGGTCCATAGCCTCAGTATCATCCTTGCCTACTAATTTTCCCTTATCCACCAATCTTATAACAACAAATCTTGTCATTTTTAGTTCAAAACATCTTTTGTCCCCTTGTTTCTACTCTACTGTCCTAGTTCAGTCTCTTATAATTTCACATCTGAACTATTTCAATGATTTCACATTTAGTATTCCTACCACAAGTTTTCTCCAACTCCAGCATATCATCTGCAGAGAAGAACAGATAGAGATTTTTGTAAAGTATAGTTCTGAACATATCGCCACACATACATACATGTATATATATATATATATATATACATATATATATATATATATACAAACAAAATATACTCAATAAGTTATAAGGCTCTCCTTTGCTTCCAGAATCAAATATCTATTTGGCATTTAAAGCTCTTTAAAACTAGGTCTTTTCCTATCTTTCCAGTCTTGACCATACCCTATGACCTAGCCCTACCGACTTGCTTGCTATTCTTCACAATCATGCTTCTTCTCTCTTCTCTGGCCTCATTCTGGTTAACACCCAGTGTTCCTCCTCACCTTTGAATCTTAAAATCTTGGTTTTCTCCTAAACTCAGTTCAAGGACCACCTTCATTAGATGGTCTTTCTTGTTCTCCCCAGATGCTAGTATCCTTCTCTCTAAGATTTATTTATATCTATGTTGTATTTTGTATATAACTAGATACGTACAAATTTTCTCCACCATTAAGAATGCAAACTCCTTGAGGGCAGTGAGTATTTTCATGTTATTTTCCTGCAGTTCTTTCAAACTCTAAACATCCTGGCTTCCTACAACTTCACAAGTTGCTTAATTTCAGGGGTAATATTCTAAAATTAAAGAGGACTAGGAAAGACTTTTGGAAGAAATCAGAATTTTAGCTGAGACTTGAAGGAAACAAAGAAAATCAAGAAGTAGAGATTAAGAATTAGCAAGCAGTAAGTAGAAATGCCTGCTCTTCTAATAGCAAAGAGGCCAGAATCACTGAATTGCTTGGACAAAGCATAAGTAAGATATAAAGATATAAAATATAAAGGTATAAGTAAAGATATAAGATATAAAAAGACTACAAGAGTACATAGGAAATAGGTTTGTGAAGGACTTTAAAGTTAAACTGAAGAGTTTATATTTTATCTTAAAGGTAATAGGGATCCACTGGAGTTAATTGGATTTTGAATATCTGAATTTATAGAATATTAGAATTATTGAATGGAGTTTTTTGAATAAGGGGGTGATATTGTCTGACTTGCACCTTAAGATCAATTTAACACATGAGGAAAGGAGGGGATAGCCTGGATTAAGGAAAGACTTGAGTTAAAGAAACCAATCAGTAAGCTATCATGATGGTTCAGGCATTAGCACCAATGTGCAGAGACATATACAGAAGGTAAAAACAATAGAGTTTACCAATTGATTGACTTTGAAGGGAGGTAGAACAGTGTGGAATCAAGGATAATCTTTAGGTTGCAAGCTTGGATGACTGGTGGTACTCTCTATAACAGAAGGGTTAAATTTGTAACCTGGCCAACAAACTAGCATCAAATATAATTTTTAAATATTTAACAAATTTTTTAAACACAATACAGCAAAGATAATGTCAATTTGTGGTTTTCTAAGTTAATATATGGCCCATAAAGATCCATTCTATTTGAATTTGAAAGGATGGCAGTGCTCTTGATAGTAATGGGAAGTTCTAAAGAGGATTAGATTCTAGGGGAATGAGTCCTATTTTGGACATATGAGCTACTCAGGTAGAAATATCCAATGGATAGATTATCATACGAGACTGGAATGCAGGGATTAGAGTAGGTCAGGATATATAGATCTGGAAAACATTGGTGTAAAGATGACAATTGAATCCATGGGACCTGATGAGCTCACCAACTGAGAGAAATTTAGGGAACATCCAGTAGGAATAACAGATGAAATGAGGGGATTGAAGGAAGGTAGAAGGAGAACAAAGAGAAAGTAGTACCTTGAAACATAGAAGAGGGCAGGAATTTGGTAGATGAAGTTAATAAATAGTTAGAGATATGAGATTAGAGGTTATTAAAGAGATTAGGACTGGATAAATAGATCTGAGAATCAATCTACATAGAAATGATAATTGAATCCATAAGAAATAGTAAGATCACCAAGAGCAATAGTATAGAGAGAGGACTCAGGACAGAGCTCAGTGGGACCCTTATGGTTACTGGCAATGATTTGGACACAATGTAAGATTTTCTTATTATATTATAAAGTATATGAAGAACTACGTAAATATAAATTCCTGAAACTGTTGTACTATTAAAATTATGACCTTTAGGGGGAAAATTTTTGGAAGGATATTTAATTTATTTAATCAATTCATGGGCATATAGTGTTTACAATTCATGTAATGCTGGGTGTAAAGTCAGTGAGTTCAGACTTTAAAGTCAGTGAAGTCTTATACTAGCTTTGTGACCCTGGGCAAGACATTTAACTTTGTTTACCTCAGTTCCTCATCTGTAAAATGAGCTGGAAAAGAAAATGGCAAACCATTCCATTATCTCTGCCAAGTAAACCCCATATGGGAATCACAAAGAGTAAGACAAAATTAAAAGGACTGAATGACAGCCAAATCAATAGATAACTGCTTATTAAACACTTACCTAGTACAATGCTATTAAAGATGAGATTGGGAAATTCACAATAGTTCCTGACCTTAAGTGCTTACAACCTTGTTAGGGATCCATAAGAAAAAAAAATCAGCAAATAATAAGACATAATTAAATTTTAACTAGTTTTATCCAAAGACTCCGCTGGGGGGAGTTTGGAGGGGGGCAAATTCATGAGAGGTTAAATGGTCGGGAAGAAGAGGAGAGACCTAACTTGGACCTCAAAGGATGGACAGATATAATGGAAAGGACACTGGATTAAGAATCAGAATATGTAGTTTCAGACCATTTATCTTCTACAACCTGGGTGACCTTGGACAAGTTATTCAAAGTCTCTACATCTTCTGCCTCCTCTGTAAAGGACACATCAACAGTTCTATCTCTAGTTTTAAGCACAATATTTTAGGAAAGAAAGGGGCAAGTCAGAACCAATCTAGAAAATAATTACCAGGAAAGTGAGAAGACTAGATACCATTCCATACTTAGGAATATTTAGCCTGGAGAAGAAAAGACTTCAATAGGCAAGACCAGGATTTTCTTTTTACCTTGACAAAGAAGCCTGGACAGAGGGTAGTAGACATAGTCAGGAGAAGAATAATCACTGGGGAGGGAAGATGATATCACTTTTTAGAATTACCTCACAATTTCCATTTTGATATAAAAAGCATTTATTAAGAACTTGCTGTTTGCAGGACACTTTACTGGGTGAAAGATTCAAAGACCTGATCAAAAAAAAAGTTCCTAACTTGAAAACATTTTACTAGGTGGGTACAACCAATAAAGAGAGAAGTGCAGGCCTAATAATTTGAGGGTAGAGAGAGTAATAACTGAAGAGAGTCAAGAAAGGCTTCCTATAAGAGCTGGGTACCTGAAGTGAATCATAAAGGAAGTAAAGCACAAGCAAGGAAAATGTGTGGAATTCACATTCTAGGCCTGTGTAAAAACATAAACATGGACTCTTTTGTGAGGAAAAGAAAGCAATTCAAAGTGGTTAGAACCAAAAAAAAATACAAAAGACTATAATAGGTATTCACTTGGAATGGTATGCTGAAGCCAACTTGTGAAGATCTCTAAAAGCCAAACTGGAGAGTTTGTATTTTATCCTAGAAAAAAAAGCAAACCCCTGAAGATTCTTGATCCAAAGATTGGCATATTCAGAAGCTAGCCTAGGAGGTGGAAGGGAGGGTGAGCATTATATGACAATCCAGCAATAAGATTAAAAAAGAAAGGCCAAACAGGTTGGAGAAAAACAAGAGAGAAGAATAAAAGTTGAAGAAGGAGAATGCATTCAGCACAGGGTTTGGTACAAGTGTCTAATATTCAAGAGGAAAGAAAAACTTTAGCAATTTTTTTTTTTGCCAAAAGTAATTTCCGTTGAATAGTAAGAGGGAAACCAGATGACAAGTGGCTGGGGGGGGGGGGGGGAAGAGTGGGGAAAAGAGGACATGGAGGAAAATTTTGTCACTTCCCCTCCCCCAAGAAATGTGATTAACCAAAAGAAGAAATACAAGTAAATGGCTTCTGGTTGTAAGTAGACAGTAAGGTTTTCTGCTCCCAGGATTTGGGGGGAGGGGAAGAAGGCTTGGATTTTTTTTTTTTTTTTTTTTTTGCTGTTATGGCCCAGCAGGAGGAATGCAGGTCTAAGGGTGGAGGGCAGGGATGTTCCCTTCTTCATTTAGCTTTTATTCTTGCTCAGCTTCATTTGCATGTCAATGTGAGAGTCCCTTGGGAGTCATTGTGTCTTCTGGATGACTAGTTATAGCTGATGTCACAGCAGATGCTTTTGAGTTATATTTTTGAGTACTGGATGATTCATAGTGCATCTCAAACTTGGGTTCATTTTTATGTGGAGTTCCAGGTGCTCTGACATGTTAAGTTTTGTATGTTTGTTTTTAAAACTAGGTCTCTGTCTTTTATCCACATCACTCTCAAGGCAGCCTAACAGTGAAAATAGTTTTCTTATTGATAGAGACAGGAAAATTGATTAGCTAATTTTGGAACTGAATAAATTTAGGAGAGCAGGATGTTTAATTGAAAATGAAATAGATGATTTGTAAAGTGAAGCTAAAGCTTGACTTAGGGGCCAGGATTGGAGATAGATATTTCTATCATCTAGATAGAAATGATAATATACATCAACAATGTAAAACTGAGAATAAAGTTAGGCATATAGATTGTAAGCAAGGGTGGTTATCAGGGTGAATGGGGGTCAATGCCTGAGAAAAGACAGTAGTATAGTTAAACAGTTGAAAGGAAAGGGGAGTTGGAGAAGGAGAGTCCTACTTTCTCAAGTCACCTGTTGCTTTTTATCACTGGAGAAAAGCTTTGATGTAGACAGCAGATAAGAAATACATGTGGAGCACTTGTCCTTGTCTATGAATCACTGAGGACACTGATGTCATCCTAATTTTAAATGCCTTCCTTTTTCTTTTTCTTATTCTTGGCCTTTCAAACAAAAATGAAGAAAAGAGAGTTTTGAATTCATCTGTGCCAGGCTCTGCCCTGTCTGCCTGTCAGCCTGTAAAACTGTTCCTCTGAAATGAAAGGAAGGTACCAATTGTGCTAAATGTGCTCAGCTATTTTGGGTCCATCTTCTCTGCAAGTACCTCGAATGTCACACGTATTTTTCTGCTTTCAAAAAATGACTCACTCTTAAACTCCACACCAGAAGCTGTGTTGCTGTTTCTGAAATGTAATGCTTCTCAAAATGTCCTTTCCCCCTCATTAATAGGCTTCTCTATTTTGCCCTTTAACTGAAACTGTACACTTTTTTAAACTTTTTTTCTCATGGACTCCTTTGATGGTTTGGTTGAAACCTACAGACCCCTTTTCAAAATAATTTTTAAACAAATTATAATTGAAGACAATTCTAAATTTCCTTTTAAAGATAAAGTGAAAATAAAATTATACTTTTTCCCCATCCAAATTCACAGAACCCCTGATATCTATCCATGAATGCCTTAGGGTCTTCCTCTGATACTGTTTTTTTTCTCCTTGGAAGATATTTTTAGAATGTTTTTAAAATTCTGGGGCTTTTTTATCTGTTTAAATTTTATTATTAATCATATATTTTAGTGACATAATCTTGAATTTAAATTTTATTTGGTTAAAAAAGAAACTCTTATGTAATATATAACTTTAATTTTTTAGTTGCCAGTAGATAATTTATCTTGAAAAAGAAAAAATAATATGTAGTATTCACAGGTTCCTTTAACTAGTAGAATTTTTCACATTTCAAGTGAACTTTCCAGCTTCAAAATGTGCTCATGCTATGTAATAGTGGTGATTTGTCACTTGCATCATCCCAAGATTGCCAGTAAAATATCTTCTCTAAACCTTTATCATTTGCTAACATTGTGAGAAATGAAGAAAAGGAATGACCACTTTTCTTATTTTAATCAACTTTCTCAAAAAAAGTTTATTTTCCTCATTTTTTCAATGCCAAAGTCCTCATTGTTGATACATACACATATGCATACATATATAACTATAAACAAACTCAAGTTTTTTCTACTTCTATTCTTTCTTTTAAAATGTGAACTCCTTGAGAGTTGGGACTGTCTTATTTTTCTGTTTGTATCCCCCAAGTCCTAAGCATACTGCTTTGCACATAAATAGTATATCATAGATTCCTATGATAAACAAGATGGAAGACTAAATACTTTCTCCAATCTGTAGGACTTCTCAAGTGTCTATAAAATTACAATAATTCACTAAAAATAAAAGGATTTCCACTGACTTAATGGTCTAATATGTCAAGGACTCTTATAGTAATCTTTTAATTAAGAGTAGAGTAGTCTAAACTCAAGTTCCCTGCTCCCTCAACCTCCCTTCCCCTATTTGACACCATGCTTTCTGGCAAAGCTGTAAAAGCTAACCCACAGCCCCACAGAACTCCCTCTGCCCACCAACTCTGTACTATGGCAAACCAAAAAGGGTAAATTTGCTTTGGTTGGAGGCTATCTGTCCTGAAACAGTACTCAGCAAGAGAACGGAGAAACAGTTTGAAATGTGATGGGATACAGCATGTATATGAATCCACCAAACCTGAAACAAAGAGGATTGACATTTAGCTGGAGCCAGTTCCATCACCCTAGAAGTATCTTGTCACTGAAATTGAGATCAATAAAATTGCCTTAAGTGGGATAAGGCAGAGACAGCTTTAAGATGCAGCCCCTAAAGAAACTACCATCAAAGAGGAAGGAGTCAGAAAATAAACAATAGGGAGATATAAGGGGGAAAAAAGACTGAAACTACCAAAACTTTCAATAGAAGAAAATTCATTTAAAAACTGTGAGGACAAGCAGAGAAACCAAAAAGAATATTATTAATACAAAGAAAGATGGCCTCTACATCAGCTAAATAAGCCTAATCATCTAAATAATTGTTATAAGACAAAGGAAAATGAATAGATACCTGGTGAAGTAGAGGAGCCTATGAATTTTCAAAAAACATGGAATCATAGCAAGTTTCCCTAAATAATTTAATGAAGACATAATAATTGTGAAAGCAAAATTATAGCTTGCACAGCAGAAATCAATGGCAGAATAGAAAAACCATTAGAAGCAAACTGTACCAAACAAACAAAGAATAAAACAGTAGATTAAGAAATACAAACACTCAGAAGTGGAGGATAATCAGAACAAAGAAAAGTAAGAGACACAATAATGTTACAAGCAAACATGATCTCTAATCAAGCAAAACACAGTGATCTTGAAGACAAGATGCATAGAGGTAATTTAAATATTATAAATCTCCTAGAAGAACATGACAATTCAAAAACCTTGAAAATCAGAATTCCAGGAATAATACAAAAAAATACCAAGAATTTTTGAATACCAAAAAAGTGCTAATTGAAAGAATCCCTATATCATTTTCAGAAAGCATTTGATAATTTTTTTTAATAATTCATTCATTTGTTCATTCAACTGCTATGGTCTCTTCTAATTTTTTAAATCATTCTTTCTTATGTTTCTCTCTATTAAAACAATTCCACATAATTATCTTCCTTCACCGGTAACCTTTACCCACTTATAACAGCATCTTTCTTTATCATGTTAAAGACTTATCTCCATCAAAAATGAAAAAATTAAAATGAGAGATCGTGATCTCCCATTTAAAAAAAATCTATGTCAAATCATGAAATGAATATAGACTACTCTACATTCTTTCCCCTCCATCCTCTGGGTACTAAAAGGCCTATTCAATTGTCTGTCTCTAAGATAAATTATGGTGGTGCTGTGGCTTTTTTTTTACAGTGTCACTAATTAATAATTATGAAATCAAGTTACAAGGGATCTTAGAGATCATTTGAGTTCATCTAAGTTTCCAGATGAGGAAAATGAGGACTATAAGGGTCAAGTGACTTGCCCATTGTCACAGAGCTAGTAAAAATAAGAGCTGGAATACATTCATGCATAGATGGTTTTTGGTATTGTGCCCTCCTAGGCATAAGGCTAGAACTTCTTCGCTTTGTATTTGGCACATAGTTCAAATTTATTTGCTTATTCCCCAGATAGAATATAATGTATATATATATATATATATATATATATATATATATATATATATATGTATGTATATTTCATGAAGGCAGAGATTGCTTCATTTTTGTCTTTATACCCCTAGGGTTTACCACAGTATCTATTATATAAGTGATTATTAATATACTTTTTAAATAACTAAATGCTTTGATAAAAGGATGAGGAAGAGAATTTTTTTCTGTGCTTGAAATCAACTCATTTGTGGAGTTTTTGGAGAAAGTTTTAATATCTATTTGGTCTTTCAAATGCTTAATAGATTTACATTGATAAGATGAAGTTTCCTTACTACAAGTTCCCTATCAGTGAAATGGCAGGTCAATTCCCTGACTTATCCTATATACACTTAAATACATGTAACCTGAAGGTTCTAACCTCATAGCCCCAAAAAAGAAACATTCTTATCCTTTCATTAAATTATATTTAGATTTGAAATAACTTTTTGATAGTATATTTTATTTTTAGAAAGTAATTTTAAGTTTTTAAATAGATGAATAAAATGCCATATATAATTTATAGAAAAATAATTTTGATAGTCATTAAATTTCTTTTTACCTCTTAAAAATTGTATACTTTGCTTGACTATTTCTGAAACCATTTATTTCATGAACAATTTGAACAATTATAGGTTGCATTTTAGCTCATGGTTTATTCTTCTTTGTTCTTTTGGGGGTATGGTAGAGATTTTTTTAAGGGATAGAATTTATTAATGATGATGAATTTGCATTGTCATATATATAATAGACTGATCCTGGGCAAAATTATGAAGTATACCAATTTAGTCTTCCTTGGCATCTGTTTTCCTACTTTTGACCCCCCTTCTTGATATATCCCTTTTGTTCCCTTTCAAGTATTTAGTGTACTTCTATTTTACTGCTAAGGGCAGCTAGGTGGTGCAGTGGATAGAACACTGGCCTCAGATTCAGGAAGATGGGAGTTCAAATCTGTATTATCTGTGTGACCTTGAACAAGTTATTTAACCCTAACTGCCTCATATCCAGGGTCATTTCCAGTCATCCTGATCCATATCTGGCCACTGGACCTAGATAATTCTGTAGTAGAGAGTGAGGCTGGTGGCTTAGCACAGCACCCCCTCACTCAAATGCAATCCATGTACTTGTCATGGCATATGTCTTGGTCTTCTTCAAAATAAAGTACCAAAAAAGCCCTGTTTTATTCCTATCAGAACTTAAGTCTCAAGAAGATTCAATTACACCATACTGTAAATGACTGAGAGGAGCTCACAATATTCTTCCTTCCAGAGTACTATATTTAACATTATCAAAGCCTCAAACTAAGTGTACAGAATGGAATTTTAGGCAAGTAGATTAGAAAGATTTTGAAAGATTAGGAAACTTTAAAGGTAGCATCCCCAAATCATTACATGTGGAAAGTTACTTTTTCCACCTACAACTAAGATTAATTGACATGTGTTGGTGTGTAATCTAATGTACTTTCCACAAGAGAATTGGATTCATTTCCCTGATGAAGAAATGGATAGATCACTCATACAATTCATACATTTATGATATTACCAGCAGCATTCCATTTCCTAATACTATATATTCATTCAATTCAATATAGTGCTTCTTGCACAATTCCTATAAGAACACTTGCAAGTGTTTTAGGATTTCCTCCTAGCCATCCCTTTCATAGCATCACAAAGAGAATATGGCAAAAGAATATTGTAACATGTACATCACTGAGATAAAAAGATGAATAAAAGTTTAAGGAGGAAAAATTTAGGAGGAATTTTGCTGATACCCCAGTGTTCTTCCTTGTTTCCATGGACTTTTCAGGTTTGAAATCTGTGTTCTATCTCCTGCTGAATATGTTGAGGTTTGACTTTCTGAAGAAACTACAGTCCTTAATCCAATTCTAGGTTTACTTCTTTCAAAGAGGTACTGACCCTTATTCATGTTACTTCCTAGGTTATTTTAGTCTGAAACTATACTAAATTAAAGAATGAGTAATCAACCTAGTAGTTAGTAAAAAAAATTAGTCATAGAATGGGAAAGATGTCCAGAGGAAGAAAGGGATTGTCAGTCCAGATAAAGCACATTAAGCAATGTTCCTCAATCATGTTCAAGTTAATGATCTAATGTCCATTAACAAGAGACCCTCCTACCTCTATATAAGTAACCAAGAAGCCACATCCATGAGTCTTAATCCCTTGAACCAATTATATATCAAGGTCAGATCCAGTACCTTTTCCCCCCAATTTCATGTAAATATTGTTTTCAATATTCATTTTCTGTAAGATTTTGAGAGTCACATTTTTCTACCTTCTTCCCTTCCCTCTTGCTATTAAAGTGTGAGATGTTAGTCTATGCCAGACCATTTCCCAAAGGTGGAGACTATGAAATAATGGAAAAACCAGTGCAACTTATAAAGGTTTCCTTGAGCTCAGGGACTGCTATTCATCTTTTTTTTAAACCTCTATGTTTAGCACTATGCCTATGTGAGTTCTTAATAAATGCTTTTTGACAGATTTGCATGGAGTAAGAAGGGCTTTAGTGTATATATATTGTTCCCACTCCAGAGGAAAAGGAAATTTTCCATCAGACCAATTGATTATTACCCTGAAGAGGACAAAAGAATAAATTAATTTCATTTTCCCCTATCTGTAACAGACGGCAACTGCTACATTGCAAGCTCCCAATAGTCAGGTTCTAGAACTCAAAGAGCAATTGATCACTGGAATAGACTAGGAACACAAGAGATGGTAAAAGCAGCTCTGTGGTGCCATGAATAGAGTGCTGGTCCTGAAATCAGGAAGACATGAGTTCAGATACTTACTAGCTGTGTGAACCTGGCTAATTCACTTGAGCTTGTTTGCCTCAGTTTCCTCATCTATAAAGTGAACTGGCAAACCACTCCAGTATCTTTGCCATGAAAATCCCAAATGGAATCAAAAAGAGACAGACATGATTGATAATGACTAAACAACAATAAAAAAATCAAGGAAGAAATTGGTCCAGACTTTTGAAGAACTGGGCATGTTGGATGTAGGGAGTGTGGGGAAAGAGTCTCCTCTGGTCATATGACATCTAAAATAATGTATCAGTTCTAAGAACCACTGTATTTTATCATAGACTTGCCCTTGACCCAAAGATACAATGCCTTTTGGGAAGTAATAGACTCTTCCCCCAGAATATATCTCTTAGCACTCTGAGCCCCTTTGATAGTTTCCCAAACAAATTTTCTATACCACACCACCTCTTCATAAAGGTTCCTAGTTTTTATATTTCTAAACTTAACTAATCATAATTTTCCAAGTATATATTCATCCTTCAGCATATATTACCTTCTCTCTAATGGATAGATGGAATGACATCATAGATGCTACAGTTCTTTTCAGTGAAATTATTTGAGTCACCTACTGCCTGCCACAGAATTTAATAATAATTTTGCAGTCTATTCATCTACTTAGAACTGTGGCACCTACTATTTGCTTTGCATTGTACTAGGTGTTGTGGAACTCCTCTATGAAAATTCTTTTCTAATACCTCATATATAGTATGGAGACAACACTAAATTTCTCAAGATCATACTAAAAGAGTACAAGCTCTGGCAGGTTCTTCCAAACAAAGAGTCTTAGAGCATGGTTCTGGTGAAAGTCCACATCTATTATATAAGAACCAGACTAGTTAAATACATAAAGGTTCATCACTAGTAGGTGGCAATTTCTAAGAAAAAGGAAAAATATGTTTTAAAAAAGGTCTTCAGTCCTCTCTTCCTCTTTTACTTGCCTAGTTTTACTGCTAGATGATGGAAGAAGGGTGGAAAAAGTAGCAAGAGTTAGAATTGTCTCTAAATATTAACAGCCATTGGTAGTGTAAAGATGAGGTCTTTGTCCAGTAGTCAATATATTAGTATGCTAATGTAGGAACTGACCTCTATCAATAGTGACTTTTTAATGTAAAATAAAACCAGAAAATATAAGAAAGCTATAACTAAATAGAACATATAACTGGTTCTTTTGAGAAAGAACAATAAAAGAATTGGTTTCATTTAGAATTCTAAAGCAAAAAAGAAACAATTTCATAGGATACTTGTTAATTTTTGCAATACTTATCATGACTAAGTAAAAAATAATTTTAAAGACTGTTACTGTTGATCTGCCATCTTCTGTTACAGAGAATAAAGAAAAGGAATCAGTATGACCCATCAAATAAAGTCAACAAAAACTTTGATACTTGGTAACTTCAGTATGAAGATAGACATAGGAAGATGGTAACTACTTTTTGTTGCTGTTTCATCTTGGGGTTGGGGGGGGGGGTTATTTTGGTGTGTGTGTGTTTTTAATCTGGACCGATGAAGTCCTCATTGATGCACAGTGTAAACTTCCCCCTATGAACAAACCAGTAACTCACTAATTTATAATCTTGAAGAGTTGCATTGTCGTTGAGAGAGTTGTTCTCTTGTCAAGAATAATACAGATAATATGTGTCATTAGCAAGATGGGAACCCAGATCTTTCTAATTCCAAGGCTAGCTGCCTGGTCAGTTTGCTACCTTTCTTTCCTTCTCGGGTATGGATGACACATGCTTCATTCTATGTTGTCTTTAAGATAGTAGAGTTTATATTTTTTTTCTCTTGATATTATACATCTTTCTAATTTCCTTAACTGAAATAATAATTGAAAAGTCTGGTTTTTTTAGTTGATCTATTAATGGATTGTCCTCCCCTTTATGTTTCATTCTTTATGTGTCCATCTACTTAAAATGTGTTATAAATAAATGTGTTATAATGTGCTTATGAAAGCCACATTATTTGATTGTTTTTTATTCATTCTTCCATTCTCTTTTTTAAAGAGTTTAACAATTTGTTTTCTTCCACTGAACTCAAAAATTATGTTCCCCCTCATCTTTTAATATTTATTCTTTCTTTATTCTTATTCTTTATTTTACTTTGGAGAAAGCTGATTCCATCTCCTTTATTCCTCCAAATAGCTTACCCAATTCTTCATTTCTTGAGTTTATTTTTATCATCTCTCTCTCTCTCTCTCTCTCTCTCTCCTCTATGTCTTTCTTTTTCTATCTTTCTGTCTCTGTCTCTGTTTCATGAATTTGTCTCTGTGTTGATATCTGTGTGTGTGTGTGTGTGTGTGTGTGTGTGTGTGTGTTAATGTAACTTGAAATCACTCACACCTCTGAGGAACCTGAAATATCAAAACAAGAAGACAAATGAAACTCAAATTCAAACCAAGTTACCCAAAATAGGACATCAAAGTTAAGACAGTGTTGAGTTGGACAAGTGAAAAGAGAAAATGGAAACTGAGAAGCCACAGCAAAGTTGGATGGAACAGCAACTCTCTTACTCTGGAATCAAGTTCTTTAACAAAGAAGAAATGTATACATTAGAGTCTAAGCTCCTTGAGGGTTGCCGGGTCTTGTTTCCCCAAAAACATAGCATAGTACCTATCACATGGTACATGCTTAATAAATGTTTATGAATTGATTAATAGATTCAACAAGCACTGTTAGTTTGAGATGTTGAAGACAAAGTACTAGACATTGGGGATACAAACTCAAAAAGCAAAGAGTTCCTTCCCTCAGGAATCTAATAAATATTCCACTAAGCATGTACAACAGAGCAGTTCATACAAAAGATGTACAAAGTAATTATCAAATAATGGGGGGAAGGGATTGCAAGAGTTAGAAATTTGAGCTGTTTGGGAAGAAATCTAAGGATTCTAAGAGGTTAAAAGAGATTAGTGTGTGAACATTATAAATATCCTCAAGCTGGTCACTTAGTGTTGCCATATTAAGGAATACAAAGGCACTAAAATACAAAGAATTCTAATCCCTCACTGTTTGAGCAGTTGTGAACCAGTCTGGAGAACAATTTGGAATTATGCCCAAAAGGCTATTAACAGTGAATACTCTTTGACCCAGCAATAGCAATACTAGCTCTGCATCCCAAATAGATCAGAGAAAAAGGGAAAGGACTTATATGTGCAAAAATATTCATTACAGTTCTTTTTGTTGTAGCAAAAGTTTGGAAATTAAGGGGATGACCAGCACTGGGAAATGGCTGAACAAACTGAGGTATATGGTTGTGATGGAATACTATTATTGATATAAAAAATGACAATTAGAAGGATTTCAAAAAAACTTCAAAGAGTTACATGAACTGATACAAAGGGAAGTGATCAGAATCAGGAGAACATAGTACATAATCAACAGCAATATTGTAAGAAGGAATAACTTTGTTCTCTGGGTACTGATAGAAACCAGTTTTTTTACTTTATTTTTCTTGGAGGTTTTTGGTGTTTTCTTTTGCAACCTGGCAAACATCTAAATATATTTTGCATGACTTCACAAGTATAAATAATATCATATTGCTTACCTGTAGGGGAGTGCAGGGGAGAGAGAGAGAGAGAGAGAGAGAGAGAGAGAGAGAGAGAGAGAGAGAGAGAGAGAATTTGGAACTCAAAATTTTTTAAAAATAAATGTTAAAAAAATTTACATGTAATTGGAATATATTTAAATATATATAATATATATATTTATATATAAATATATATTAATATATATTTAAAAAAGAAAATTCTAGTCCTTCTAGGTGCTACTTGAGCTATGAATACATCTATTGTTACGTTTTGTCATCACTAAGATATAATATAAAGTTCACCCATGAAAACTGTGTAACATTATAGCATAACAGAAAAAATCATTGAACCTGAAGTTAGGGGATGTAAGTTCAGATCCCAACTCTGCCTCTTATTACCTATGTAGCTTTGGAATGGGCACATAACTATTCCTTCTGGCATGTGCATTTTCACATATACACACACACACATATATACACACTCAAACAAACTATTCTTTCTGGCATATGCTGTCTCTTGTCTCTTCCTTAGGATGCCTGAATTCTTGGGCTGGTTTGGGTTATCTGTTTTCTGAGTGGCAGTGAGTTGGCACTTGGTAAGAATTGCTGATCCCGTCACCATAGAACTTCCCATTGTAATAACAGAAAGGGCCAGACTGGAAGTGACAGGTAACCTGTGGGTTGCTACCACACCCTGTGCCTATCAACTTATTGTTTTCAGCTGGTAAGGAACTGTTTTGGTAGTGATGAAAAGCCATAATGATTTCTCTTCTTAATGATGAGTATGGGGAAAAAGTCCAGTGATTTGGGAAACATTGATATTTTCAAGACTCTTGGGTTCAGAGTATTAGGTTATCCCTATCATGATCTGATGAGAAATAGTGGCTGTGGTGGTGATGGCGGTGGTGCCGACATATCTGGCATAGGGGTCTCTCCCTCAGAGTGCCCTAATTCCGTCTACAATCAAGGGTCCTAAATTGATTATTTCCTCCCAAGTCACCAGACCTGCAATTCTAAGAGTTACCATGTGGTGGTGGTGGTACCTAGACTTAAATTTAATTTTTTTACTAATTTCCCCAAACATAGATAATGACTTTTAGCCAATGTTCTTAAACTTTTTTTGTATCATGTCCCCCTTCAGCAATCTGGTGATGGATCTGGATACCTTCTCAGAATAATACTTTTAAACATATAAAGCAAAATGCATAGAATTACAAAGGAAATTAATCATTAAAATATAATTATAAAAATATTTTTAAAAAGAACAAATGCACGGGTCCTAAGTTAAGAACTTCTGCTTTAAATATTTATTCCTATTTATTCATTTATATATTATGTTTATAAACTTTATGTCAGTGAATGCTAATTCAATAATCCATGATACATAGATGGAGCTGTTCTGTACTGCTCTATGTCTCAGCAACATATGAAGGTGACTTTGGGCTCTGGAAAACCAGGTCAACAGAGCACAAGCTCTGGCAGGTTCAATCAAACTGGAAAGACCTAGAGTCTGGGTCTGTTGATGGCTGTTCAAAGACAAATACCAAGAATTTTAAAAATGTTCATCACAAGACTGGTCACAGGGTGCTGATTTTATAGCCAGAGTAACTCTTGAAGTCTTTCTATTAAAGTTACAGAGAGGCTCTGATCTATATCTATATCTATGGAGGTAGTATAGCTATTCTTCATGTTTTATGGACTCTTTTGGTAATCTGATGAAGCCTATGGATTTCTCAGAATAATGTTTACACATAGACATTTTATATATATATATATATATATATATATATATATATATATATATATATATATATATATATGTATATATACATATATATATGATTACAAAGAAAGTCAATTATATTGAAATGCAATTATCAAAATGTGAAAAAAAAATAAGAAAATCCTTGTTTGTGGTCCCCTTGTCCTTTTGGGGTTTTTTGTTTGTTTATTTTTGTTTTTGCAAGGCAATGGGGTTTAAGTGACTTGCCCAAGATCACATGGCTAGATAATAAGTATCTGAGGTCAAATTTGAACTCAGGTACTCCTAACAGGGCTGGTGCTCTATCCACTGTGCCACCTAGCTGCCCTGGTCCCCTTGTTCTTAACCTCCTGATCTACACCAACAAAATCACAGAACCTTGAAATATGACAGTTCCTGTACTTGGGAGAGCTGAATGAGTTGAATAAATAAGAGTAAAAAAAAATACAAGTTGAAATAACTTTCCAAGACATAGAGCAATTTAGAATCAAATCCCATGTATCCTTAAATAATTTAAAAGTTTGAGTACTGGTTAACTCAATAATAATAATAATAACTTGCATTTCCATAGTGTTTTAAGATTTTTAAAGGGATTTTGTCACAATAATAATGTCATGCTGATGCAGGGAAATGATGTAAAGAATTATGAATGTGACAGAAACATAATCTATAATCTTAAATACTGTTAAATCTTGTTAAATTGGTGGAGGTTCCCTGCTCTTGAGATGTAAATTGACCTTTTGTTGATTGTATCCTGCCTATCTTATATCCTTCCCCATTTTCCCCTTCACTTAACTTTGGTCTGTATTTTGATGCTACAGGAAATGCCATGTTATATTTGGGGGTCAGGAGTCAAGCACCTTAGGACAGGAAGGACCAATATGTAGCTTGCCATTGGAAGATACCTGGCCCAAGGTGTAAGACCACTCCCCAAGCACCACCCTCTGTCTAACCTATTTAATAGGAAGTGTCAACCCTTAGAGCCCTCTTGCTTCTTCCAGCTCCCATGCAAAAGGATGGCGCTTTCTCATGCCCTTCCTTAATCCACAGGGAACACTCACCATGTGGCCTAATTAAACCAACCCCCTGGCTGCCTGACCCTCTCTCTCTCTCTCTCTCTCTCTCTCTCTCTCTCTCTCTCTCTCTTTCTCTCTTACTCAGACTTCACCTGGGCTGACTTCAGAGTGCTTATTGCTTTTCTTATTAATTTTGACCAATGTTCTTTGTAATAATATTTTGCTATAACAAAATCCTGAGCAGTTTTAACATACCAGAGAGCTCTGATTTCCTTCACCTTTTCAGTGGCATTAAATCTTCTGTCTTTAATCTCTATATCCTTAATAATCAGCAGTAATAATAATGCATGTTTCAGGTATTTCACTGATAGATGAAAATGCTAAGGTTTAGAAAAATTTAGTGACCAGTCCAAAATCACATTAGCTAATAAACAGCTGAGTCAGAATCCAAACCCAAATCTCCAAATGTTTCTTGGTTCTTCTTGTGAAGGCCTAATTGTAAACTTTTGTTGTTGTTGTTGTTTTTGCCCAATACAGAATTTTGGACTGAGCTTATACCAGTTGGCTTTGAAACCTGTTTGGTGAGGCTAAACTTGGAGGAGAGAGGATAGTAGGGAAGAAGCCAAAACTATTTTTTAATGCTGCTTGATTAATTCTTCCCCTAAATAAGAGTGACCTGGGCAAGTCACTTAACTCTGCTTCATTTTTCTCATCTATAAAATTAACTGGAGAAAGAAATGACAAACCATTCCAGTATTTTTGCCAATAAAACCCCAAATGAAGACACAAAGAGTCAGACAGGACTGAAAAACAACTCAGCAACAAAAAAGAGTTTGCATACCCCTACCATTTTATCCTATGCCTTGAAGAACTTTACTTCTCATTATTAGCACCTTTTTATACCTCCTTAGTCTGATCTTTTCCTATTGCTCCTGACCATATTCAAAAATGAAAGAGAAATTCTATAAGTACTTTTTTGGTCTCCCCAATCCTATCATCCATATGATTAATAGGTTACCCACCTCTCCTTGGGGTGCCCTTATTCTCTCTGCTGTCTATGTTAGTCACTCCCTTTGCTTCTTTTGCCAACACATACTTGTGTGTGCTCATACATGTGTGTACACGGGGGGGGGGGGGGTAGGCCAAATACCTGACATTTACAAAACCAATAAGATTCTTGTTGTTTCCAGACTCTTAAGCTTTTAATTTTTTTGACTCTTGTGTAGCCTTTTCTCCAAATTTCTTTTCTTCAAATTCAACATTCATTAAGAATTTATTATGTGTACAATCCTATGCTTCAGTATGGTCTAGTAAATGGAGAAATGAAAATGAAGTCAAGAAGACCTAGATTCAAATCCTACTTCTGATTCTTAGTAATAGGCAGAGAATCCTGGTAAGGAGTCGTCTGATTCTTCTGAGTCTTGGTAGGTTCATCTATAATTGGGTTTAGGGGCAGGCAGGTGGCACAGTGGATAGAGCACCAGCCCTGGAGTCAGGAGGACCTGAGTTCACATCTGCCCTCAGACACTTAATAATTATCTAGTTTTCTGACCTTGGGCAAGTCACTTAACCCCGTTGCCTTTCACCCCCCCCCAAATGTGTTTGATGATACCTATCAGGTCAATCTCACACCTTAGTGAGATGTAAATAAGGTGATATATGTAAAGCATAATTGCAGTTTTCAAAATATAATGTAAATTTCTGTTATTTTTCCTACTAAACCCTTTAAGCAAGTTTTGGTCATACTGTTATGCAGTGAGTAGTTTAATCCCAAAACACTCTGAAGAAGGAAAAAGGAGGCAGTTAGGTAACAAGAACTGTTCTCTGACAGAGGACTTCCTCTGACACATGCTTTTGGCCCTTAACCTTCAACAAATTGAATAATATCAGAAAATTAAAGGGCTTGACTTCTTAGAGAAAGCCTTCAGGTTGTGAGAAAAATGAAAAAGGAAGTGATTGTACTTAGCCTAAAATAAACACAGAGAAACTCCTGAGTAAACAAATTAATTGTAAACAATGTAAGAGACACAGCTCAGGGTAAGAAGATGAGAGCTCAAATCTAGACTACTATTTATCAATCAGCTTTGGGACCTTAACCTAGCTGAGTCTCAGATCCTTCATCAAAAGAGAGCTATTTCTCTTTCTTTGTCTAGTTTCTGTTGAAGAGGTAAAGTGATACCCTTCCTTAATAAGTCCAAAATCTCCACCTGGGTCGCTGGTACTATTCCTTTACATCTCTTCAATTTTACTTGACATTCTGTCAAAAACCATACTCTCTCTCTTCTCTCATTCTTATACAAACTCCTAGAAAAAAGTCATCTATGCTCATTATCTCCATTTAAGTGGACTGAGACTATGAAATTAACTTCACAAGCACAGAAGGAAGGAGAGTGATGTGGCAACCAATTAAACTGCATGAACTTGGGCTGACTAAAGAAAGGTATCACTATCGAGAATAACTAGGTAACAGTCCTACTGGATTCTGTTATAGTCAAGTGTATTTGTGCAGTTATGGGCCCATTTTAGGAAGCACACCAATAAGTTGAAAAATGTCCAGAAGAGGACAACCAAAATTGGGAAGAGCCATTAGTCTCTGTCATGTGGGGATCCTTGGAAAGAAAAGTGCATATTTAACCTGGAGAAGAAAAGGCTCAGAGGAGAAATGATATCTATCTTCGAGTATTTAGAACATTGCATATGGAAAGAGATTAGATTTATAAAGCAGAACAAGGAAGAATGGGTAGAAATGCAAAAGTGTAATTTTAGATTTTATATAAAAGATTACTTTAAATTGGCACTATCCCAACATGATACTATGACTAAGGAAAATTGAGTTTTTCCTTCCTAACGGTCTTCAAGAAAAGTCCAGAGGATCACTTTTATTTTTCAATCATGTCTAACTCTTCATGACCACACATAGTATTTTCTTTGCAGGTTATTAGTTTGCTATTTCCTTCTAAACTCCTCTTATAGGTGAAGAAACTGAGGCAAGCAAAGTTATGACTTGCCAAGGGTCACACAGCTAGTAAGTGTCTGAGGTCGGATTTAAACAGAGAAAGATTTTTAGACCAGCTCTCTAGACACTAAACCATCTAGCTAGCTGCCTTATCAGAGAGGAGTTAAACCTGATGGCTGTCAAGATTCTTTCCAACTCTGAATTTCTATAATTTTGTGATCTAATAAGTATTTGTTAAATATCTACTTAATACAAGGTTGAGTGCTAGTTACTGATGATATATGGACAGCATTCTATACCTTCAAGAATTTTATATATACATGAATAGAAATAGAAAAGTGGAGCTCTGGAGTCAGGAGGACCTAAGTTCAATTCTGGCCTAAGACACTTGCCACTTACTAGCTATGTGACCTTGGGCAAGTCACTTAACCCTGAATGTCTCACATCCAGGGCCATCTCCAATTGTCCTCTTTCTTATCTGGTGGTTAGTGGTTCTTGTCCTTCCTTATCAAAGAAGATAAAAAAGACATCATTGCATTTGAGAAAAATTACAGTGTGTCCAACTGTGGCTGATCAGACCAATATGAGTTCAGATCAGGCACAAATAGTCCATGGGAACACCTGGAGAACTTACTCTAAACTTATATATGTCACCTTTCCTTTGAGCTGGTTCAATTCTGCCTTTCTCAGAGAGTGCAGTTTGATGTGTGGTCTTGTGTCTCTCATGCTGCACAATCAGTTCTAAAGCTCTTAAGAGAGACTATCAGGGGGCGGCTAGGTGGCGCAGTGGATAAAACACTGGCCTTGGAGTCAGGAGTACCTGCATTCAAATCCGATCTCAGACACTTAATAATTACCTAGCTGTGTGGCCTTGGGCAAGCCCCTTAACCCCAATTGCCTTGACAAAAAAAAAAAAAGAGAGAGAGAGACTATCAGGATGTCTCAGTATCGATTCTTCTGACCCCCTTGCCCAATGAGAGTTTTCTATAAGAATAGTCTTTTTGGCAAGTGAACCTCTGGCATTCTACTACAGTCCATTGTAGTTGCATTCCCTGAAGTGATATTTGAACTCTAGGCAGTTTAGCCTGAGAAAAGGAGCTCAGTGTCTGGTATCTTTCCTGCCAGGTGATTTTTAGAATCTTCCTAAGACAATTTAAATGGAAGCTGTTCAGTTTCCTGACATGGTGACAGTAGATTGTCCAGGTTTCACAGGCGTATGACCAGTGGTGGGATTCAAATAAATTAACTGCCCTAATGACCATTTTAAGTATACAAAAAGATATACCAAAAGGGACTTTAATATTTCATGAAATTTTAATTTAATATTCAAATAAGAACAATAAAAAAGGAACACAAAACTAGATTATTTTATATCACTCACAGTAAATGAATGTATCCTTATGGAGCAAAAGCAGACACGTGACCAGAGCAGTCAGTGCTGGAATATATGCAGAACCAAAACTCATCCTATGTATTCTAATTCTTTTTTTCTTCCATTTCCATGGTTTCCAAAATGAAAAGTAAGATAACCCTTGAAATCTATATTTCCATAGGTTCATTTTGTCCTAGCTTCCTATTAGTTTCACCATTCAGGGAACACCAGAGCACTCATAATATCTCGGGGAACTTGGGGCTTAACACAAAGCAGAAACAAATGACAGCTTGTCATACCCTGGTTGTTTGGTACTTTTTGTCTTTACATTATATGATGGTTTACTGGCCCTGGAGTCAGGAGGACCTGAGTTCAAATCTGACCTCAGACACTTAATAATTGCCTAGCTATGTGACCTTGGGCAAGTCACTTAACCTCATCACCTTGCAAAAAAACTTAAAAAAAGAGTTATTGCCTTAAATAAATAATTTTTTTAAAAAATTAAAAAAAGCAGGAATTAAAATGGTATAATGAGCTTTAAAAATAAATAAATATTACAAGCATAGTTCCATCAATTTTTTTTCACCTAGGGACTGAATGAATATTACTGTCGGTGCTTAGGAAACATCATTGCACAGATGAATGTTAATAAAGAATATGAAATGTAAAATTGTCATATCCACAATGGGTGGCTACCCAAGTGCCCACCTTAAAAAGAACCTGATTACATTTTAACAACCAGTTCACCAAATTCAAGTAGGTATCAATTCTGTCAAACTGGTGTCAACAGGCTAAATCTCATCAGGATATAAAGTAATGAAGTCAGCAAAACAGTTCTGTAGCCTTTAGTCTGATAGTCAGTCTCTCCTACATCTTCTTTCAGAGCCCCCCAAGTACTGAGGTAGCTCTGACAATGCATGTGTCAACCTCATTTTCAATTTGTACCTCCCAGGAAAGTCCACAGCCAAGGTAAATGAACTCGTCTGCTGAAACTGATGATTCCACAAATGGATGGTGTAGTGCTGGCTAAAGGAGCACTTGTGTTCTCTTGGAGTTCATTGTTAGGCCCAATTAATACAAGCAGCAGAGAACTGATCCATACTTTGTTTCATCTCAGTTTCAGAGGCTGCATTGAGAGCACAATCATCTGCAAACAGAAGATCATGTACTAACATTCCTTTTACTTTGGTCTTGGCTTATAACCTTTTCAAGATGAATAATTGTCATAGCTGACCTTCAGACTGTGTTCATCCTTAGTGAAGGCATTTGATAACCTGGATGAAAACATCATGCTAAAAAGCATGGGAACAAGGATACGACCTTGTTTCACTCCATTGGTGACTGGGAAATCTTAAGAGCATAGTCCAATATCCAGAATCCAAGCAAGCATGTTGTCATGGAACTGATGTACAATACTGATGAACTTCTCTGGACAACCAAATTTTTGACATAATTTTCTATAAACCCTCATGACTGATATATACATATATATATATATATATATATATATATATATATATATATAAAACCTTACAGAACATTTGAGAAGAAAGAAAAACTCGGGAAGCCAGAAAGGCTTCCTGTGGGGGGGGGGGACCATAAACTAAGCTTTGAAGGAAACTAGGGATTCAAACAGAGAAAGATGACTAGGGAGCAGATTCCAGATAGAAGGGGAAGCCAATGTAAAGACACAGAGGTGGAATGCTGAGTTTAGGGAAGAGAAAATAAACCAGTTTGGCTGGAATGTGAAGTGTGTGGGGGAGTAATGCGAAATAAACCTGGAAAGGTTGGGTGATGCCAGATTAAGAAGAACTTTAAATGTCAAACTGAAAAATTAGTATTTCATCTTAGAGGTAATAGAAAAGCACTGAAGTTTCATGAGATGGTATCACACTATGCATGTGCTACAGGAATATTATTTTGTTTGTTGTTGTTCAGTGTTTCAGTCTCATTCAACTCTTTGTAATCCCATTTGGGATTTTCTTAGTAATGATATTATAATAGTTTGCCATTTCCTTCTCCAGCTCATTTTACAGATAGAAACTGAGGCAAACAGGGTCGGACTTGCCCAGGGTCACATAAGGCTAGTAAGCTAGAAGCCAAATTTGAACTCAGGAAAATGAATCTCTTTTTACTCCAGTCCTGGTACCCTATCTACTGTGTCATCTAGCTACCCTTTAGCTATTTTCTTAGCTATGTATTAAAAGGATTAAGACTAGAAGTTTAGAACATAATCAGGAAATTCTCACATTTAATCTCTATACCTCAGTTTCCTCATCTGAAAAATGAGGATTATAATATTTGAACTACCTTCCTCAAAGGATTCAAGTAAGAGTATTTTATAAGCTAGAATGAACTGACAGAAAGCAGCATATAATTATAGGAATCTATTACTATTATTTTGGTAGAAGTTCAGGAATGGAAGAAAGTTTTATTTAGTAAGTGATTAATAAGTAGGTCCTTCAATACCCAAAGTTTCACAAACAAGAAAATCCATCCTGGCTTGATTACAGTATAAATTTTGAGCTTCTCAAGAAAGGGCCAAAGGGTGAGGACTTTCTAACCCATTTTCACCCCACAATGAGTTCACTAGTGCTGCATTTAATAAATAACCATCTTGGTCTTTCTAAAGAGGAGGGACCAAGTGGGAAGTAGAGGCAAGTTTCCTTATTTCCCTGGGAGGATATGAGGTTGCTCTTTTTATCTTACTTTCTTCTCTGTGATTATCTGATAATTGGATTCACAATTCAGTTTCTAGGGGCCCAGAGGCTTTTAGGTGTACAACCCTCAGAAATGCCTTTTAAAACTGATAAGTTAACTTCCTTAGATAGGCAGGGGCTGGAAAATACACTTGAAACTTATTTAACTCTATGTTTGCTAAACTCCTTCTATCTCAGTGACAGGAAGTTCTTTCACAAATACTTCCTGAAAATGACTAATTGGCATTCCACCCAGCAATTAATTAGAAAGTTGCATCACTGTGGGGCTATTTAGATATTATAACTTGCATCTGGGGTTGTATAAATTGGGAAATTGTGACATGAAGAGTATGCGTGAATCTTAAACCACTTACTACTGGAAACTTCTGGTTATTCCAATGAATTTAATCATCTTTCTGTGATTCAGAGCATAATAATGGGACACCCTTCACATTCAAAGCAGTTGGGTAGCATAATGACTAGACTTGTCTTTGGATTCTATGTCCCAAGAAAGGCCTAAATTCAAATCCTGCTTCAAACTCTCACCACTCTGTGACCTGGACAATTCACTTAATCTCTTTCAGAATCAAATTCCTATACCTATATCAAGATACTTGTAACAATTACTTCATGATATTTTAAAGAGAAAATAAGATTATCTGAATGTCAGTAATATACTTTATTACTATATTCCAGTGACTTCCAGACTTTTCTAATGTTTAAAAAAAAAAAAACCTGAGACCTTTTCATAAGACAGTATTATCAGTTTAAATTGTTTTAGGAAGATTCTGAAGATTACCTGGCAGAATAAGATACCAGACACTGAGATTCTTTTTCAAACTAAACTGCCAAGCATTCAAATGTTACTACAAAGAGTGCAACTCCAATTTACTAGCCACATTGTTAGAATGCCAAACCTACGCTTGTCAAAACGACTATTTTATGGAGAACTCACAGAAGGCAAGGGTTCCCAAAGAGGTCAGAAAATGTGTTACAAGGACACTCTAAAGGTCTCTCTTAAGAACTTTGGAAATGAACTGTGCAACATGGGAAACACTACACAGGACTGCCCAACATGGTCTGCCCTATTCAGGGAAGGTGCTGTGATCTTTGAGCAAGCCAAATAGAAGTAGTTCAAAAGAAATATGTAAAATGTAAATTTAGAGAATTCAGCCCAAGTGTTCACATGGACTATTTGTGCCCAACCTGTGGTAGATCATTCTGAACTTGTATTGCACTAATCAGCCACCATCAGAAACACTTGTTTCCTAACATAGTGATGTTTTCATCTTCTTTGATAAACTACCTAAGAACAAAAAGGTATAATAAAATATGTGCAGTAGAATGTATTCTCTTTGAAATCAGTGACTTTCCTCTTTTCTCCCCTTTATTTTTCTCACCAAAAACAGTATCATACTTTTATTGGTTCAACTTTTGATATCATTACTATAGGGAAATGGGCAAAGAAAGGAACTCTCTTTGAAATGTGGATCAGCAACTATTTGACAGCATTAGAGCCTTAGAAAATTCCATCAAGTACTGAGAGGTTGAGAAAGTTGCCCAAGATCTCACAGCCAATATGTATTAGAGATAGGAAATGATTATCCTTGACTCCAAGACAGCTCTTTACCTACTTGCTCTTCTATATTTCAGTGACTTACTGGGGGCTTTTTTCCTTTTTAAAAAAAATTTATTTATTTTAACATTCTTTACTTTTTAAAATTTGAGTTTTAGTTTTTCCCCCTTTCCCAATACTCCCTCACCCACCCAATTTATCAATTATAGATTTGAAATCATGCAAAAGTTTTTTTCATATGATCCATATTTCAAAACATCAAAAAACAAAGCAAAGGAAAAAGTAAGAGGAAAAAAAGGCAGGGGAGGAAAGAAACAAATAAGCAAAGAAACAAAGACTTAAATTTACTTTCAGAGTTCATCAGTTCACTCTCTAGAAAGACTCAATTTTATCATGAGTCCTTTGGTGGAATTATATTAAATCATTGTATTGATCAGAGTAGTAAAGTCTTTCACAGGTGATCATCATTACAACACTGGGGTTATTATATACAATGATCTTCCAGTTTTATTCACTTTACTTTGTATAGTTCATTTAAGGCTTGCCATGTTTTTTTTCCTGAAATCACCCCCTCATCTTGTCATTTCCCATAAATCAACAATATTCCATCACAACTTGCTCAACTAGTCCTCAACTGATGAGCATCCCTTCAATTTCTAAACCTTTGCCTCCATTAAAAAAAAAACAAAAGAGCTGCTATAAATATTTTTGTACTTACAAGTCCTTTTTCTTTGGTCTCTTTGGAGAACAGACCTAATAACGGTATTGCTATTTCAAAGGGCATGCACAGTTTTATAGTTCTTTGGGACATAGTTCCAAACTTTTCTCCAGAATGCTTGGACAAATTGACTTCTCCACCAACAATTTATTTATGTATCTATTTTCCCTCATCCCTTCCAGCATTTTTATTTCTGAAAAATGTAAAGTAGTGCCTTAGAATTGTTTTAATTTGACTTTCTCTAATCAATAGTGATTTAGAGCCTTTTTTCACATGGCTAAAGATAGCTTTGATTTCTTCTTCTGAAAACTTACTATTCTTATTCTTTATCAATTGAAAATTGGTTTGTTTTTTATAAATTTGACTCACATCTCTATATATTTGAGAAATGAAACGTTTATCAGAGAAACTTGCTGAAAAAATTGAAATACCATTTCATTGTCTACATTTTCAGCAAAATATAGTTTCCCTGATTATCTCTTAATTAGGTCTATTGCTGCTTTTGCTTTGTCTGAGATTATAATTGCTACCCCTACCTTTTTTACTTCAGACAAAGCATAAATATTCTGCTCTAGCTCTTTATTTAGCTCTGTGTGAGCTTTTTGTTTCAAATATAATTTTTGTGCAGAACCAATTCCAATTCTGCTGTCTACTTCTCCTTTAGACCTTAGCTCATTTCATTTATATTCAATTAAAATTACTGTGTATTTAGTTCCTTTTTATTTTGTTTATCCTTCTCTCTTTTGATCCTATACCTCTCAAAAGAATATTTTGCTTCTGACCCTGACTTCCTTATTCTGCCCTCCTTTTTTATCATTCCCCCAATATTTATCCCCCTCTTCTATTTTCCTTTTGAGTTAAGATAAATTTCTATGTCTGAGTATATATGCATATTCTTCCTTTTTTGAACAATTCCAATAAGAGTGAGGTTTAAGTATCACCTACCACTTTTCTCTCCAGTGTGAAAGCTTTTTCTTGCACACACCTCTTTTATGTGAGAAAATTTCCCCATTTAGTCTCCTTTCCCCTTCTGTCATTGCATCCCTTTTTCCTTATCATTTTTTTTATTTCATCCCACCATAATCAACTTTAATAAGGATAAAGTTTTTAGGAGTTATATGAATCATCTTCTCACATAGAAAGGTAAATAGTTTAACTTTATTGACTCTTAGGATTATTCTTCCATACTTATCTTTTTATGATTCTCTTGAATCTTCTGCTTAAATATCAGATTTTCTATTCAGCTCTGCTGTTTTCATTAGAAATTCTTGAAACTCCTCTGTTTAATTAAATATCCATTTTTCCCCTTCTGGTTTATACTCAGCCTTGCTGGGAAAATTATTCTTGGCTGTAATCCCAGTTCTTCAGCTTTCCAGAATATCACATTCTAAGTCCTCTGCTCCTTTAATGTGGAAGCTGCTAGATCTTATATGATCCTGACTATGGCTTCATAATATTTGAATTGCTTTTTTTTCTAACTGCTTACAATAGTTTCACCTTGACCTGGGAGCTCTGGAATTTGACTCTAATATTCCAGTAGTTTTCATTTTGTGTTCTCTTTCAGGAGGTGAACCGTGAATTATTTCCATTTCTATTTTACCCTCTGTGTCTAAGAAACCAGGTCAATTTTCCTTAATAATTATTTGAAATATGATGTTTAAGTCTATTTTTTGATTATGGCTTTCAGGTAGTTCCATAATTTTTCAATTATCTCTCCATGATCACCAGTTTCAGCAAAGGGTCCCCTGTAATTTCTTTCTGATCAGTTGCCCAACCTCCTTACTATCCCTGAGCTGAGAGCTTCTGAAATTGTTGCTGATGCTCCTAATGGCAGCATCTCCAAGAGCCACTACTGGTGCTTTTCCCACACTCTGGTCCTGCACCCACCCTAATGTTACACACTTCTCCTGCAGATCCTAAATTGTCTTAGACTAGAAAAATGTCTCCTTCTGACCTTTTTTTTGCTCTTTCCCTTCACAATTGGATTTGAGGCATTATTTTTAAAGTTGTTTGGAGGAGAATCTTGGGAGAGTTCAGATGCATCCCAGCTTGTATTCTACCATCTTCCTAGTAACTGCTTATTGAATTGAATGTTTTCATTCTGTATACTAAATGTTTGCCTATTTGTTTTCCTGATCTATTCTGAATTAGTATTTTAAAAAAATCAAAATCATAATATTTGGTGCATATGAACTCTTGGGCTCTGCAATAATTCTTTGGCCCCCTGGCTCACAAACAGAGAAGCTCTGCTTTTTGACTTTTTTTTTTTTACAATCCACATGTACTTACTCCTAGTTTCTTTGTAAATAATAGAGGGTACCTTTGAGTTCATGGGGATTCAGGGTACTATTGATTGTTCTAATGTCCATAGAATTAGTAGCAACTTCAAACATCTCAAAATCCTGGAAGAAGACAGGAGGGCAAATTTTCAAACAATGTGACATTTATCACTCTGTGGGCCCTATGACCTATCTTTATAAGTACATGTCAGGGGAAAAAAAATGAAAGGATAACCTACATTTCAGACAATGAGATTTAAAGAAGTCACAAAAGGATTCCTCTATCAATGAAAGCTAAGGCTACTTTTGTGTGTGTGTGTGGAGCTGGGGAGAAGGAAAATACAATATAGCATATTTTGACACTTCATAAGAAAAGTATTTGAGGGGTGGCTAGGTGGTGCAGTGGATAAAGCACCAGCCCTGGAGTCAGGAGTACCTGGGTTCAAATCTGGTCTCAGACACTTAATAATTACCTAGCTGTGTGGCCTTGGGCAAGCCACTTAACCCCATTTGCCTTGCAAAAACCTAAAAAAAAAGCATTTGAGAGGAATATGTTTGAAGGGAAAGAGGACAGAGAGAAAGAACAGATAATTAAACAAATAGATACAGAAAAATAGAGATGACAGAGAACAAAGAACAAAGAGAGATGAAGATAGAGTCAGAGAAGGGGACAGGGAAGAGACAAAGAAAAATAGAAACACTGAGAGATGGGAACAGAGAAACAGAAAGAGAGAAAGACAAAGACAGAGAAACAAAGGTAGAGATGAAGGGGGAGAGAGAGAGAGAGAGAGAGAGAGAGAGAGAGAGAGAGAGAGAACTGCTATTCACTAAGAAATGATAATAAATGTCATCCATTAGTTCTGATAATGTTCCTTTGGGAATAAGATGAGTAGAGATTGAAAACAAAAATGGGACTAGAAGTCCATTTATCTAATAAACCTATTACAAGCAACAGGTGCACTGGCATATAAAAATACCTTTGGAGTCATCAAGACATCCTAAAGAAAGCTGCATCAAATTGGAATTGATGTGGCTTTCAACTAATGATGGGTATTAATTATATAGGAAAGCTTGAAATAGACTCATAAAATGGGTGTTTGCACCTTCATTATTCAGTATTTCATGCCATGATGATAAAGCTATAATGACAGAATAATAAATAAGCTTTTATTTATTCACCTCATTAAAAATTAAGTTTTGAAAGTCAAGAGTTACAAGCAGGAGAGGGAAAATGGCAGGTGCAAGTGGAGCTAGGAAGAACAGAGGCAGTAAGAGTGAAAATGATGTTTTTAATCTTGGCAAAATGTGTCCCTACAATTGAATGTGCCTTGAAACAGCAGTTTCACCCAGAAGGTGGTGGGAGCATTTGGTTCTTGTACTTTGGAAGTGAATGCCCAAGCTCTTGAAGAGAACCACAAGAACTTCACTACTTGTGGGAACACCAGTGGGGAGGGTTGGAAGGAGTGAGATCACACGGGACTTGTATTTTCCAAAGGGGAGCTCTGCCACTTTAAACATTAAAGAAAGCTCCACCCATTCATTTTACCCCAGTAGAAGAAGAGAGCAATCTGGTTGTGGGAAAAAAGCAGTGGGTGGAAGCAAGGGTGGGAGAGAGGGATGTATGCTTCAAGATTGCCATCACGGAGAGAAACACTGGCAGGAAGTAGTGGGTGGAGAGGCACAGGAGCCACACCCTTCAGGACAAAATGTCAGGAGAAAACAGCCCAGTCCAGTACTTGTGCCAGTAGGCAATAGGAGCTCCCAGCCAGGTAGCTAATAAAATAATACATCTGAAGCATAAGCATAGATTTCCCTGAGGGGGGGAGGAAGGCAGGTCAAAAGCTGACATAGTTGGAATGCTAAAATCTGTCTCTCTGTGGCCAACATAACTTGTTTTGTTTAATAAAAGATAAATCTCCACCCCCATCCTAGACTGCTCACCCGTCTGCCCGCCCTCTGTATTTCTCAATGCTACTCATGTTGCTTTGTTTTACTGTTTTGATATGTCTTATTTCCAAACACCAGAGAATCTTGGCTTGGCTTAGAACTCAACTCTTTGCCTTTAATAGGAAAAGGTCTGAATACAAGTTTCATTTCATTAGAAGAAATAAAAAGTTCTAAGTTTGTCTTTAATTAACTTTGAAAATAAGTGCTAAAAATTCAGAGCAGGTAATTTACTGATTTACATACAGGCACAAGTTTATATAGCTTTTCCAAATAATATTTGATAATAAGACATAAGACCTCTGGTGAGAGTGGGGGAGTTGGGGAAATCCAACAACAAAAAAGCAACAGTGATTGAAAAAAAATCAAATGTCATTGTCAGACCTCACTAAAAGGAGTTAGCCCTCTCTAATTTAGACTAGGACAAAGTTTAAATTTGGCACTACTTGTGAAAAGAGGGTTTAGCCAGCCTTGTAGCCCAAATAAGATGGTGGAGAATGTGCTCAACTTCCTGGACAAAGCCAAATGCTTTTAGGCATGGCTTAAGAAGGCAGTGAGACATAGTAAAAAAAAAAAAAAATGCTGGGCCAGGAGTCAAGGAACTTGAGTCATTCATTGTCTTAGTTCTGTCATTGACTTGCAATGTGTTGGGCAATTCATAATCCATGTCAGCCAATTTTTATTAAACACATGTGTATATGACATTGAAGGAGATAAAAAGCTCTGTGGTCTCTCATCTGGTGTGACTCTCATTTATGTTCTACTTCCATTGTTCTGGGGACTTGCTTCTAGATATTTTGGCATTGTGTGTTCATTGGTTATCCTTTACTCTCATATTACTCTGATGACACCCTTTATATCATTTCCCTTGCATGTCTTTGCTGATAATGTTTTATAGCCTGATTACACTCACCATGCGCCTTTCCATTGTCCCTTGAGTGACCCTCAATGTTAGCTTTTTGGAGACTGTGGTATTCTACATTCAGTCCATCAGACACTGGGGGCCTACAAAGAGCTGGATCCCAAATTAAGGAAATTGGAGAGTGTTTTTTATTACCCTCAAGTTTCTTCTGAGAAAAAGGTCCATCTTCTTTTTTGTCTTTATTTTTTTACTGTTTTCCCAAATGAACATTTTTTAAATTCCTCATAAAAGTCTACGAAACAAATTCCCACATTGAAAGATCCAGAGTTTTAACAATATTCTAGTAATGCTATATATATAACAAGTCTTGAACTATCACAGTCTTTGAAGAACATATTTCAAATGAAGATTAGTAGTATAACAACAATCATATGTTTTTGTGATTTCATAAGTGTTCATTAGTATAGAAAACTCCCAGTTTTTCTACTGTATATAGTCTTAAAGAGTTGCTTAAGTCAAGGAGCTTGCCTGAGATGGCAAAGTCAGTATGTGTTTAAGATACATTGAATCCAGTCCTTACTGGAGGTACCCATCATAGCATATATACAAAAAAGACACAATAAATGTTAACTAAAGAATACATTTAAATAATATTTTAATGTTTTAGAAGTATTTCCTTCACAGCATTCCCTTGAAAAGGGCAGAACAATTATCCCCATTTAACAGATACAGGAATTGATACTGGAAAATTAAATAATTTGATCCTGGTAGCAAAGTTGAGAGCAAATCCATTTTTCATTCTATTTGAGCTTTCTACTATATTACATTTTAGAAATAAATATTACAAATAAAGATTACATGACATTTTAGCCAAAAAGTTGCTCTATTTGTCTAAATTTCTCAGACACCTTGTTTTCTGCTCATACTCACTTTCTTCTATTCTACAATTTGCTATCTTAAAGCAAGACAGCAAATTGACAAAAGTTCTCTCAAAATTTAAAACCTCTGAAAGTAGAATGGAAAGGCTGAATAAAATATCATTCCCTATGGACCAGGGTCCCCAGATCTTTAAGCTAATGCAGACTAGAACCCATCTCAAGAGTGAACCTAAAGTATCCATAAATACACATATCTATGTTGGATTCTTTATGCTCCCACCTAAAATTCTGGGAAGTTTTTAAATATAGCTTACATATAGCTAATGTCTAGGTTTCCACAAATGTAAGTAATAGATTGGTTCTTACCTCCTGTACAAGCATTTGAGGATAGAAGAAATTCTTTATTTTACCCCCCTTGAAAATTCAAAAGTTACAAAGAATTCCCAGAAGTTTGTAAACAGATAAAACATAAAAACCACTGTAAACAATAAACATTCAACAAAATCCTCTTTCCTCTTTAATTGATTCTACTTTTCCACTCTGTGGGATAAAAATGCACTTAAAAAATATAGAGACTCCTCTGAGCAAAAAAAAGAAAGTTCATTTTGGCTTTTCTCGAGAAAAGGGCACACTCCAAGTCTCACAAAGGTAGTGAAAATTAAGGAGATGCCCTGAGGTGACAGTCAAGCAAGACTGCATGGCCTAGCATGATTCCCCCCCGCCCCCTCTTTTCCAACCTGATTGGTTAAGGTTTTCAGAGTTATAATCTTTACATGAAAAATCTACCCAGTAACAAAGAAAAGAATAAAATGTTTTCATAGAATATTACCTCACCATCCAGATGGTGAGAATATCAGAAGAAGATTTCTAATGGTTTTTTGTTGTCTATCTAAATGAATTAATGTCTGAGTATGCAAGGTCTTCTAAGAAACTCTACTATCTTCTTAGTTTAGTACTTATCATCAACAAGAGAAGGCAGTCTACTGTTCTCCCAGTCTATCATCAAATAGGCGACTAACTAAGAATGCAAGGTCTCTTCTCTAGAAGTATTCCACTATTTCCCTCCCTAACAGAATCAGGAGGGTGTCTGGCTGAGAATGCAAGGTCTTTCTGGAAATAGTCCACTGTTTCCCTCCCTAACAGAATCGAGAGGGTGTCTGACTTGAAATGCAAGGCCTCTCTCCCTCTTTCTTCTAAGAATAGTCTAAGAGTAATAGTCTCTCTTTGTTTTAATGATTTTTAACCTTGAGAGGACTCCACTAAGAATATTAACTCTTAAGAGGGAATATTCTACTTACCCCTAATGAACCAAGAGTCTTTCCAAATATCACAATACCCACCCTGCTTTATAATTCTCTTGGAAAGGAATTGAACTTGAAGTGACCAGCACTTCAATACCCAGACATATTAATGAATCCCTCACTCTTACAGGATGCTTATTTCTTTTGAGGGGAGGGCAGGATTATTAAATTGGTAGTGAGATATTTTATGGCATGGTGGATAAAGAACTGGCCTCAAAGCCAGGAAGACATAGTTCAGTTCCTCCCTCTGACACATTTTGTTTTCATAACCTTAAACTAAGTTACTTACCTAAGTGCTTTAGGTAACTCTGTAAAATACATGATTAAACAGTAGTTTATCTGGAAGGAAAAATATCTGAGCATTTTAGTGGACCTCAATCTTAATATGAGCTAGCAGTATGAGTGCAACCAAAAAACTAATGTAATCTAGGACTACTTTGAGAAGCATAGCTTCCAAACTAAAGAAATTATAACTTCTTTATAGAATGTCCTGGTAAGACCTTATCTGAAATGTTACACTCAATTTTATGATGTTGATAAGCTTAAAAACGTTAAGAAGAGAGCAACTAAAATGGAGAAGAGGTGTGAGTTAGAATGTATGAGGACAGACTGAGAGAATTGGAATGTTTTGCCAAGACAAGAGAGGGTATGTAGTCAAATACATGGATTCTGAATACATGTAATAACCCTTCAAATATTTAAAGGGTTTTATTTGTCCTCAAAAGGTAAAACCAGAAGCCATGGGTACAAATTTCAAATAGGTAATTTTTAAACTTGATGCCAGGAAAACTTTCTAATAATTAGAACCATGCTACAATGGAATGGGCTGTTTTGAAAGGTGGTACATTCCCCAGCCTTGGAGGCCTTCAAACAGGGACTAGATGACCACTAATGCTTCAGTGTGGAATCTCTTTGAGTAGGTTCCTTCTAGCTTTCAAATTCTCTAATTCTGTAATTTCTTATTAGAAATTGCCACTTAATTGTTTTCTTTGGATCCCAGCACCTAGTATAATCGTACCTTTGTATCCCAGTACCTAGTATTATGGTACCTAGGACTAGAGACCTGGAGTTGAAGGAGTCTTAAAGACCTTCTCATACAACTCATACATGAAGAAGGACATGCTTGTTTAATATGACTGAGACCTTGTCCACAAAAGGAAAGGATTGGTCTAAGCAAACTCTGAGGTACTTTCCATCTCTAATTTTATGACCTTCTGAATCCTACAAATTTCCTCTCCATTTAGTAGTGCTGACCTCAGGTCTAGATCCCCACTCAAAACAGAGGAGATTTGTTAGTACTTATTTTAAGTTTGAGCTCACTTCCCTGAGAGATTGAAGTATATAAAGGAGAAGAGTGTGCTTACGGTTTAAGATGCTGTTGAGCTTTGGTCCTTGCTAAATCTCAGTAAATATGTCTATTTAAAAGCTACTTTATGTTCATTGGTTAATTGGGAGTTTAAAAAATATTGAGGGAAAACATACAATGTGGGAGCTCATGGGTGATAGGTATTAGAAACTTAGAGACTCATGTTTATCCCTAGTACACAGAAGAGAAAAGTAATAGCTTAGATTTGACTATTGCACCTGTGTAATTGGGAGAGTGAGCCAGACCTAATGTTCTACAGGTAAAACTAAAAATCTCTCCAAGTACACTAGGAAACATCAGAAGGTAGGAGGATTCCCATTACTAAACATCTACTTCCCTTAGTCAAGAGCTAGATAACTACTTGTCAAAAAATATTGTAAAGAAAGCTGTTTTTCGTGGTCTCTGAGTTCCCTTCTAATTCTAAGATTCTCTGAATTTATTTAACCATTTTTCTTTGGTCAGATATTTAGACTGCTGATTAGCAACAATGGAATTATTGGATCAAAAGATAGGATAATTTTTGTATCTTTCATTATGTATTTCCAGATTCCTTCCCAAAAAGATTATACCACTTTGCAAGTCTACCAGCAATAAGTGAGTACACATATTTTTCCAAAATTCTACCAGCATTGAGCTTCCTTGCTTTAAATTTTTTATGTCAGTTCAATAGATATAGAGGGAATTAGAGGTGAAGCAGTAGAGTGACAAGACTGATCTTGTCCTCTCAAAATTGATCTTCTTGAGTTCAAATCCAACCTCTGATGTTACTAGTTATGTGAGCCTGGGCAAACAACTTAATCCTGTTTGCCTCAGTTTCCTTGCCTCTATAATGAGCTAGAGAAGGACACAGCAAATCACTCCAGGATCTTTACCAAGAAAATGCCAAATGGGCTAACACAGTCAGAGATGCTGAAAATGAATGAACAAAAATAACAAGCACCTCAGAATTGTTAACTTATATCCTTTTCAAGTGATTAGTGTTAATTTTGTTAATTAATAATATTTCTTCCTGAAAAATGTCAGTTCACATCGTATATATATGTATGTATATGAAACAAATGAGTACATATGAATATACAGTTTCTATTTATATAAATATATATATGTAGATAACATGAACTAAAAGTTCATATGTGTATTTTTGTTATTCAATTGTTTTCAGTCATGTCCAACTATTCTTAACTCCCTTTGATCAGTCAGCAGCCATCAAATCAAGGCAAGACCATCAGCAAAAATGCTAAAATTTTCTAAAGGCTATTGATGGTTAGAATATTTTTTAAATTAAGGCATGTCCATTTTATTAGACAAAATACTATTGTAAACAGTAGTCTATAATATAGTATAAACATAACTTCTACATCCAATGGGAAACCTCAAAATTCATGTGACCTTCTTTATTGCAATATTCAGTATGGTGGTCTAGAACCAAATCTACAATATCTCTGAAGTATGCATGTATATGGGCACCTAGGTAGAGCTGGGGATAGAGGTCTGGACCTAGAATCATAAAGATCTGATTTCAAATTTCACCTCAGAGAATTACTAGTTATATGAACTTAGGGAAGTCTCTTAAATTATGATTGCCTCAGTTTCCTCCACTCTAAAGTAAGAGTAATAATAATAAAAATCCTTTTTCCCAGGATGTCATGAGGATTAAATTAGACAAAAATTGTAAAGAATATAAGACAGCATCTGGCACATAGAAAACATTAAATAATTGCAAACTATGTATATTGGGAAAAAGACAGTTCAAACGTGCATATTGCTTCTGGTGTTAAGGGAGAGAAGGGATTTTAGGACTATGCAAAGCTTCTTTACTAACCTCAGGGTTCTCCTAGAAATAAAGACTCATCCTTCGAATACCTGCACTCTATTGTATGACAATAAATCATGGAATTCAAAAGCCTCCAAAATCCTGAAAATAAATATCATACAGTAGGCAATGGGGACATGCATGATGGTTAGATAGAAAAAGACTGCAACAGTTGAAAAGCAGAAACTTTAAAGAACACTTGAAAATATATCATATATATATCACTATCAAGATATATCACTATCAAAATATATCACTATCAAGAGTGACAGGAGGGCAGCCAGAATGTTCTGGTAACAAGGTTACCACTTACCACTTAGGTTCTTTCTGTGTTCAACTTCTAGAAGGACATGAACAAGAGTCATACAAGAGGGGTACACTGTGAGGGGTGACAATAGCATCACAGTGGAAAACATGCAAATTAATGGGATCACAGCTCCATTTGAATGAATGTCTTTCCTAAAGTTTATTTTCCCAATAGAAAACACTTATCTTTTGAATATATTCGTTTGATTCTCATACATACATACTTATTCTTTTCAATTGACAAATTTCTCAATATTTTGTCCCTATCAGATATTTTTGTAATATACTTCAAAGTGCAAAATAATTTTCATAAATTTTTAAACCATGCTGTAGATTTTCTTGCCCATCAGATTTTCCATATAAATTTCATTAAAATTATCCAGTGTATGGAAAGTCCCTTTGGTATTTTTATTGGTATTTCATTAAATATTTAAGTAAGTTAATTTTAGAATTAGAGTCTTCTTTGCTATACTAATCTATACTAATTTAACCCATCATGAAAGTTGAATGTTCCTCCAATTATTTCAAACTTGCTTAATTGAAGTCATTATTATTTCATAGATGTCCTTATGTAGATATATCTAGATACTTTGATTCACAAAGCTTTGTTGAGTTTTGTTGATACTATAAATGTAGTTTGTGTTTTATGATGTTTTCTTGATCTTTATTGCTAGTAAATAAAAATGTAAAAGATTCTATGGGTCAATCTTGTATCCTCTGTTGGATGATCCTAATCATTCTAATCATTAATTTTTTTGGTTGTGATGTTTAGATTTTTGTCAGCATATAATAATACTAGCAAATAATATTTTGACCTTTTCATTTCCAATGAGAATCCTTCTAATTGTTTTTGTCCTGAAATTGCAGTTGCTAGCATTTTTAATATATCTTTCTCACCAAAAAGCAAATTCAAAAATGAAAAAAGCACTGAAATTGAACATTCTTGTTTTGTACCTGTTTCTAATGCAGTTTCCACTGCATATTATGTTGGTCTTTGGTATACTATATATAATTTTCATTATGTTGAGAAAAATCCCTCTCTGGCTATTTTGGGAGTATATTTAGTGATTTTACAATAAATAAGTAGACTTTATCAATGTATTTTTAGTCTTGTTGACATAGTATGTAGATCTGGGGAGTTTTTGTTTATACTTTTTATGATATGAGTTTTTCTCATGTTGAATCATATTTACATGCCTGTTATAAACCTCGTTTCGTGATAATGAATGTTGATGGTGATAGGTAGATAGATATATATATTTTATTAGCTTATATTTTATATTTCTATTCATTGGGGAAATTGTTTATAATTTTATTTTTATTATCTCTAAAAATTTTAAGGAGGTTGACAGAAGATTGTAGACCATGCCTTGAGGTCAAGAAGATCTAGGTATACTGACACTTAAAAGCACTATTACCATGTGTATGTCCTTTAAATTATCAGTGTACCATGCAGTTCTCCAGTCTATAAGTTACAGATAACTTACTAGTCTTCAGAAGGAAATTTCTGCAATAGAAATTCTCCAAACCAATGTGATCACAGGTCAGAATCAAAGATCAATATCATATTTGCCTAATAGAAAATGTTGTGCAATGTTCTGTCTTGATATTATTAGAATATGTAATACTATTAGCACAGCCATGTCCATTTTGGAAAAATTTGAAGTTACCTTTCAAGGTTATGACTTTGTTATTTAATATTTGTCCAAATATTACAAAAAAGATTTCATATGCAGTAAAATACTGATACCAACATCCATTTTATTTGCAAAAAATAAAAAAGTGAGCCTCTATAATTGAGAGCTGTGAATAAATTGTGGTATATGAACATAATGGACTATTATTACACTATTGGATACATGAGTTCAGAGAAATGTGGAAGGAGGTATTTGAAATGATATGTAGTAAAGAAAGTTGGCATCTGGTGGTACAGTATATAAAAAGCTGAGCCTGGTGCCAGGAAAGCATTAATTAAACTCTATACTCAGAAAATAACTGTGTTATCCTAGGCAAACCTCTTAAACTCTGTTTCTTTCAGTTTCCCCTACTGTAAAAGATGGGGATAATAATAGCACTCAGATTTGTCAAAGTAAAAAAAAAATATTTAGTAGACTCTATAGAAATACTTATTCCCCTCTTCCTAAAGAAAACCGAATCAGTAGAATATTCATAAAACAATATTAGACAACAAATGAATTCAGATTCAATGGCATTAAAGCATGGATATCAGAGGATAGAGAATATAACATAAATCTTTCCTATTGGTAAAGAGAGATAAAGGACTACGAGTACCCAATATAGTGAATGTTGATAGAGTTTAACTTTGCTTAATTTGGTTTTTTTTCCTATTCTCAGGCACAATTCATTGGTAGTGAAGAGTATATTTGGAAATGATTGATTTTTTCAAGTATCAACTTTTAAAATGGCAAAAGTTATCTATGTAACTTGGGATTGTTAAAAGAATTCAGCAATCAATCTGAACAAAGTTTCTGTGTGTTTGTGCCACGCGTGCGCATGTGTGTGTGTGTGTGTGTGTTAAGACTTTGATAACTTTTGATAACTTTGATAACTCAACTTAAATTAACAATTTCCAATTCTTTTATTTTCGATAATATATTTGCAGATAATCACCTATTTCTTTCCAATTCTCTATTGTTTTAGACTATAGTTAGCTAAGGGCAGCTAGGTGGCACAATGGATAGAGCACCAGCCCTGGAGTCAAGAGGACCTGATTTCAAATCCAATCTCAGACACATAATAATTGCCTAGATGTGTGACCTTGGGCAAATCACTTAACCCCACTACCTTGTAAAAAAATAAAAAAACTATAAAAAATATAGTTAGTTGGTTGATTGGTTATTGTCCTTCATTCTTGAAGAGGGTAAACTGGTGTCACTAAAGGTAGAATCAAGTGATTGATCAGACCAATATAAGCTTGGAACGTTCTACTACAAATCAAACTCAAAAGACCAAGTGAACATTTGCATTTAATGCTCTAAATTTGTATTCCTCATGTTTCTTTTGAGCTACTTCAATTCTGCTTTACTCAGAGATCACAGTACTTTGTCTGATGAGGGTATGCCATGCTGGGCAGTCCTATAGCAGTGTTTCCCATTTCATACAATCAATTCCAAAGTTCTTAATATAGACCTTGAGAGTGTCCTTGTAATCACTTTTTCCTGACCCCCCATGTGAGCACTTGCCCTGTTTGATTTGTCCATAAAATAGTCCTTTTAGCAAGCTTAGGTTTGGCATTTGTATAATGTTGTCAGTCCATCAGAGTTGCACTATCTACAGTAAAGTTTGAATACTTGACAGTTTAGTTCAAGGAAGAATCTCAGTGCCTGTTATCTTAACCTTTTAGATAAATTTTAATCTTCAGAATCTTTCTAATAGAAACAATTCAGTTTCTTGGCATGGTTGGCATACTGTCCAAGTTCAACAAGCATGCAACAATGAAGTCGGCACAATGGCTAGATAGACTTTCAGTTTACTAGTCAATCTAACACTTCTCTCTCACACACTTTCCTTTAGAGCATCCCAAACACTGAACTAGCTCTGGCAATGCCCTAATTTCTTTTATGTTTTAAGGGGATTTCTCCCCTTTTTTGTTTGTAATTTCACTGATTTTGCTTTTTCTCCAGTTGTTAAATTTTAGCAAATTTCCTAAATTATTGATTTAAAAAAATGTTCCTGGTTTTAATTCTACTTTCAGTCAAAGACACCAAGATTGTTTCTGATTCTTTCCTAGCAGTTGAAGTATGGTCATTTTTAGGAGCTTCCTGGATTAGACTTTCACACAGAACAGGATCAGTTGATGATTGAACAACTGGATCATACCTCTATCCTCTGCTTAATCTATTAATTAAAACTTAATAAATGAGAATTTTGAACCTTTGATTTCTCAATTGTTCATCTTTGCTCTGATTTTTCTCATGTTCTGACAGTGAAATAATAAATTCCCTATACCTCACAATCTCATTTGAGTTTTCTTGCAAGTATACTGGAATGGTTCGGCATTTCCTTCTCCAATTCATTTTACAGATGAGGAAACCAAGACCAACAGGGTTAGGTGTCTTGTGCAGCCAGGGTCACATAGGTAGTAAGTGTCTGAGGTCAAATTTGCACTAAGAGGATATCTTCCTGACTCCTGGTCTGGCACTCTATCCAGTACTACCTAGCTGTCCCATAATATTACTAAACATATATATATATATATATATATATATATATATATATATATATATATGTATGTATGTATGTATATATGTATATACATATATATATATTTTTTGTAAAGTTAATTTTTTTTATTATTTTGTCAAGTAGAACTATGCCTCTAACTTTCCTTTCCCTTCCTTCAAGATATTTTCTGTAGGAGGCCTTTCTAGATTCCCCACATCTCACCCCCTAATAGTGCCTTCTGACAAAGTCTACCTTCCATGTACTCTGTATATATTTTTTTAATTTATGTAAATATTGACATATTGTCTCTCTCATTAGACTCTGACCTCCTTGAAGACTGGGATAGTGGTTTTTTTCCCATTTCTTTCTATCCTTAGCAGTTTAATAAAAGCTTGTTGACTGCCTGCTTATAAGTTGAAAATTGTTCTACATTTTTCTTATCTTTCCATGACTTATATAAAGCCCATTTTTGTCTTTCAACTTTTTTAAAAAAATCATTTCATTTGATATCATTACTGCCTCTATGGCTTTTTTGTATTTGTATTTATTCATATCTTCTTTTCCCATATTAACCTATGTTAATATTTTCTTGAGAGCATTTGTCTTCATATCATTCTTATTTCAATACCCCCCCTGAAAGTTTTCCATATGATGAAGAAAAACAATTGTACAATAAAATGACCATATCTAACAACATAGACAACACTCTGCTGTAATAATCCCATATCTCTCTGTCTTGAGGTGAGATGTTTCATTATCTCTTCTCTGAAACCAAAACCTAGTTTTTTCATTAATCAAAGTTTATTTCCTTTTCAGTGCTCTTTATACATACTTTAGTTACTGTGTATATTGTTCTCTTGATTCTATTTAGATCTATTTGTGGAACTCTTCCCATATAGGATAGTAAGAATATCCTTCCTTCCCCTCCCCATGGAGGCTGGATTAGTTTTTCTTAAAATGTATTGAAACATCCTCCAGACTTAATTGGTACAGGGGATTAAAAAGTTCTAACTTTGCTTCCTGATGCTCAAGTCCAAAAAGGCAGGAAGAATTATAGCACCTGCCTGTAACAGGGCAATAGAGTTGTTCTCAGCTGAGCCAATAGACTTTGCTCACTGGCTTATCCTTGTAAAAGTAGTCCTTCCCTCCTACAGCTAAGCAAATCTCCATTTGTTAACTGTCAAATATTATATCATTGTTTCATTTAGTTCCAATTTCTATCCTGAAGTACTCAATCAGTATGATCAATTCTAACCCATAACATTGTGTTTCTCTGAATTTCCAAAGGTTTCTAATCACTTCATTTCTAAATATGTAATGTTATTTCATTATATTCATAACTTAGGGATTTTTTTTAGCTATTCCCCAGCTGGTTAGCACCCCCTTTGTTTCCAAGGAAGACATCATGGCCTTATGCAAAGAGTCTAGGCCACTAAGATCTATATTTTCTATAACTACTTCATAAATGAGCTATAGTTTTGTGTTCTAAATTATTATCTTTTGCTTTCTTCTGAGGTTTAGTCTACTTATTATTATACCTGCCTTTGGAATTTGGGGATAAGTCCCCCCACCTTTTTTATTGTTATCATTAGTCTTAAATACATTTTAATAGTAAATAAGAATCTTTCCATTACTATAATACATTTTTATCCTATGCTGTCATTTGATCATTTTTATTACTTTTAGAAAAGACATTCCTTATTTATTAAATATGCATGTATATGCAAAGTCTTCACTAAAATCACTCATAGGTATATATTATTTTTAATAATGATTTAATCAGTCATTTAATCAATTATTTATTTTTTCAGTTTAGATTTCCTCTTCCATACCTAAGAGTACCTTCTTCGGTTGTGCATTTTTATTAAAAACTTCTTCCAGGCCTTGAATATCTTTGAAGTTTCATTATGTTTTCAAACAGAATAAAATTTAGGGGTCATTCTATTTTACGTTTTAAAAATTGTATATCTTTGTCTCTTGCCTCTCTATTATCCTGAAACTCAGAGAATCTATTGCTACTTCAATATGAAGTTGAATAAATCCTTCATTTCTTCTATAATTGCCATCTTGTAGGTCAGCTTCTTTATCCAAAAGACATTCTGGGACTGTGACCTTGTCTGTCAAGCAGTTTCCTTTTTCTTTACTTTGCCTATGCTCTAAATCCTTTATTATTGGAAACTATCCACCACAAGGAAACTTGTCCCTCAGAAATTTTCAGTGGCAAGACAAGACATTCAGAACCACACAATGGTTTGACAACATTTCATATTGGTACGTCCTAATGGTACCCCCAAAAGAATATCTGAGAAGTAGAGCCCAGTATTGAAGAAATTACAGATCCTTCCTGTTTTGGATTAAGTAAATGCTCCAAATGGAATTCCAGGTTTACCTTTCTCCCTTTCCTTGCTGGGGACTACAAACTGTTCTGTACTGAGGGAAAATTATCATATAGGAACAATTCAGCTCTGTCAGTGACTGAAATGGGACATAGTATGTGACAGACAAGGATAGAGTACATATGGCCAGTAATAGATCTGGCTCAACTCCAAAACTCTGCTATATTCCTTCATTCAATAAATGTTTATGACACACTTCTTAGACATTATGGTGAAATTGAAAGTATATGTGACACACTTCTATTATGCACAAAATTTTATGTCGACATCATGGTGAAATTGAAGACATAAAAGTCATGGTCCCTATCTGTAAAGAGGGAACCAACAGAAGAAGAGAGGAGGAAAAAAAAGACAGAGGAAAAGCAATTTCTCTGCTTCTGTTTAGCTAATGTCCTCCTAGATTCAAAGAGTAAAAGGCAGAGAGAAGAACCCTATCTCATATTTAATTTATGCTTTTAAAAATATATATATGCTATGCTATCTCAAAACTGTAGGTAGTAGAGAGAATTTTAGAAGATTTCCTTGAACTCCATGTCTCCAAGGTGGGCAATACCTACCCATCTCAGGTGCTGAATATCTATCCTGAAGGGCACCTTGAGAGGTAATTTAGGGCTAGTAAAAGGAATTATTCCTGTGTCACACAGCAGGCAATACAGAACTTATCATGCCAAGGTGTAGTGTAGGCTTAAAATATGAATCGATTTTTAAACACCTAGATAAATTTATGGATGACAACTCTATAATTGGTTTTGAAATGAAAGTAGGATGAATTGAGGGTATTCATTCAACAAGTATGTGGGCAGCTGATGGTATAGTGGATAAAGGTCTACACCTAAAGTCAAGAAACTGAGACAAACAAGATTAAGTGACTTGCCCAGGGTCACACAACTGATAAGTGTGTGAGACTTCCCGACTCCAGGCCCAGCACTTTATCCACTGCACCACTTAATGAAAACTCTTCAAGGAAAAGGATCCACAATATTAACTTGCATATAATAGATATAATAGATATATAATATGTTTGTATAATTGAAATAAGCAATAAAGAATGGGTGGGTTTTTTAAATACTTGCTGCTCTGTATGATTGTGTGTGATTATATGTTTTAAGTTTTTACATCATACTTGTGAACAAGGAGGAGATATATATGATAGTATACCAGGTTGGCTGAATGACAGAACCCACTGAGTTATCACTTAAAGAACAATGTAAGCTTGGAAAAATGTCTCTAAAGGGGTGCTTCAGGTATCTGTAATTGACTCACTACCATTTAATATTTTTACCAATTGCTTATTTAAAGATATAAATGGAATATTGATCAATATGTATTCATAGGTGGTGCAGTGGATAGAGCACCAGCTCTAGGGTCAGGAGTACCTGAATTCAAATCCATCTCAGACACTTAATAATTACCTAGCTGTGTGGCCTTGGGCAAGCCATTTAACCCCATTTGACTTGCAAAAATTTTTTTTTTAAATCATCAATATGTATTCAGCATAAAAAGATAGATAACATGACTAAATGCAGATCAAATTGCATCTCAGTGGGCCAAAGTGAACAATAATATTCTTATAAATATTCTTATAAAATAATTTCTGACTTGGTCCCAAAAAATCAATTTTGGAAATACAGGGAAGACATGGCTATACAACAGTTTCTATGAATATGATTAATTCAATATGATCTCAGTGACTAGAATTCAGGAAAACTAAGTTCAGTTCCTGCCGCAGATATATACCAGTTGTATGTCCCTACATAAGTTATTTAACTTCTCCTTACCTCAATTTTCTCATCTGTAAATAATTTTTTAAAAGAGGAAGATTCAGTTGGTTTTAAAAGCCCTTTCCAGTTCTAAATCTATGATCCTAGTCAATAAAACTAATGCTAAACCAGGAAAGAATAATGCTATTATACTCTATATTCAATTGTTTCAATCATATCTGACTTTTTATCATCTCATTTGAATTTTTCTTGGCAAAAATACTGGAGTGATTTGACATTTCTTTCTCTAGATCATTTTATAGATGAGGGACCTGAGATCAACAGCTAGTAAGTATCTGAGGCTGAATTTGAGCTGACTTCAGTCCCACCCTCAATATAGTGAGTCCCCTAGTGGCCCCCTCTTATCCAAAAAACTTTGTTATTTTATGTATATCATATTTTAAGGAAGATCTAGCTAGACCAAAGCATGTTTAGAAATGGGCTGTTAGTTCAGTAATAAAGGTCAATCCTGAAAGACCTGTTATGAAAAATGACAGAAAAATACACTATAGTGTCTGAATGCAGAGCAAAGAATAATACTATGTTCTCTTTCAAAAGTTTATTTTTTCTTTCTTTGTCATTTTTTTCCTCCTTAGTTCTAATTCCTCTTTCATAATGTGAATAATATGAAAATATGTTAAACAAGAGTGTACATGTACAACTTTTATCACATCGTTCATTGCTATGGGGAGGTGGGAGGGAAGGGAGAATGGTAGAAAAATGTGGAACTCATAAATTGCAAATGGATGAATGCTGAAATCTACCCTTGCATATAATTGGAAAAGAAATTAAATAAAAGTGCAAAAAAAATGTGGGTTGTTGAAAAGATAATGAAAGGACTAAAAAACATGCCTAACAAGGATTTGGTTGAAGGAATTGGAAATATTTAGTCTATGGAAGAGAAAACTTTTTTTGGGAAACGTATTAGTTATCTTCAAGTGTCTGAAAGCACTAACATATAGAAGAGGAATTAGATGATTCTATTTAGCCCAAAGAATGATAGATGGAAATTTCAGAGTCAAATTTAATCTTGATGTACATATGGAAAAGCATCTTGATAATTTAAGTTAGCCCAAAGTGGAATAACTTCTTGGAAAATAGAGCCTGAAAAAAAAAAGACTTATGGGAAATGTCATAGAAGGGATTCTGGGTCAAGTATAAGATGAATTAGATGGCCCCTGATGTCTTTTCCCCTTCTTAAATCCCTGATATTTATGTGTATGTGTGTGAGTGTTTCTGTGTGTGTGTGTGTGTTTCTGTGTATGTATAAAAATGCATATTATAATATGCAATCTGCACTATTATATATTATATGTACATCAATGGTGTCAAACAGAAAGAAATGCACCTTTGCAGGCTTCATTTTGATTTATTGATGTCTGAATACAGACTGAAGCAAACTATTTTTCACTTTCTTTTTTTAATTTTAGTCTCCTTGTACAATATGAATTATATGTTAATGTTTTATATGATTGTACATGTATAATCTATATTGGATTGCTTACTATCTCAGGGAAGGGGGGAGGAGAGGGAAAAACAGAAGAAGCAACAGAATGGAAAATGGTATACTCATCCAGAAAAAACAAAACCAAAACTATGGAGCCTGAATGCAGAGCAAAGCATACAATATTCAATTTTTTAAATTTTTGAATTCTTTTAAAAATGTCAAAAGTTATTTTAACATGTAATTGGAGGGAAATGAAATATGATGAAAAAATTTACATATTTAAAAAGAACTCTATGTTGTGTTGTATTGTTTTATATTTTGTTTAGCATTCCCCCATTATATTTTTATCTGCTCAGGAGGGTTTGCTGATTGGTTGCAAATGGTTGTGAATTTAAACCTCTGGGATGCATGTGCATGTTTGTGAGTGAGTTTGTGTCTGTCTGTATGTACACATACATAAATAATATAGTACCATTGTAATGACAAAGGACATAGAAGAAGACCTCCAGCAAACTTGGTGGACCTTGCCCTTCACCCTGAAAGAAATTTTATGGAGGGGGTATGGATAAGAGTCATGCAGGATGAGAAGATACAAATTAATTGTCACCTGCCAGTTCAGAAGGAATTCCCATAAAGATGGGATCACTGATGCATGAAAGTGTGGAACTATCGATTCACTTGTATGTGCATATGTATACATGTGCACATATAATCTAGAAAATACTTTGAATGGGCTTAATTATTTTCAGTGGTGATTAGTAACATGTTACAAATTTAATTCAACAATCATTAGAGGAGTAGTATTTATGAGTGCAAAGTACTTTAAGAAATGTTAAATGTACAAGATGAGCCAAAAGCTTAATAGGCATATGTACAAATGATTTTAATGTAAATTAGAATTTGCTGAACTGGATAGAATGAGAGGCAGCTAAGGTGTCTATAGCTTGGAGACAGAAAGACCTAGATTCAAATCCAGCCTCTCACACATATATATTGGCTCTGAGACCATGGACAACTGATCTAACTTCTAAATGCCCCAAATTAACTCTTCCCCCTGAGATTTTACATTTCAGATGAGATGCCGATCTGTATCAAAGGAGGAGAGAGTTCCCAAGCTGATGAAATCACAGGTTCAGATTTGTTAATAATAAGATAATTGTATTGTACAATATATAAATTAAATTATTATTATATGACATATAACAATAATAATACCTATAAAAGTATAAGACAATTCCTATGAGAGTTTCAAGATTGAAGCAATTGCTTCTGCCAACTGGCAACTAAATATGATTTGATGAAATAGCTTTGCTTCAGGAGATCTAGTGATGCTGGGGAAAATGTAACTGGCTTAAGGTTTGGGTCGAACATAAAAGAATTCATGTAAAAAACTGACTGAGCTAGAAGGAATTTTAAGGACCAAAACGTTTATTTAAATATTGTTGTGAGCTAAAGGGAAAGAGAAACTGAGTAGAAAACCTTGGGGAATTGGGGGATATTAAACAAAATATAAGCAAAAAGGAAGCTAAAGGAAAGAACTACCTAGACCTAAACCAACATGAGAGGTTGAGTAGTAAGAAAAGGTATAGGAGCAGGAGAGTTTGGGGGGACCACACACCTACAAAGCTGGTTGTCCTTCAAAGGAAGGGAAACAACTGGAGGGGTGAGTGAACTTTTTAAGGAGGACTAGGGAGATGTTAGGAGACATAGGTGGGGTGGGTTGTTCAGAGAGCAGAGAAGAGGTAATTAGGAATATGTAGATGAGGGATGGCTGCTCAAAGACTTAATCCTTTCAGGCTAGGGCAAGGGCCATTATTTTGTTGATAGGATTCAGGGAGGGGCAAGGTACTTTAGTAAAAGTTCATTGACCTCATCTCTCAATAGCGTGAATAATGGGATGGGGGTAGAAATTAATAACTATAAAACATATTTCTCCATCCAATAATTCCCCTACTTCACTAGCATCTTCAATAAGAAGAGGATTTAAAAAGGCAGACATTAGTATCAAGTCCAGTTCAACTATTTGAATTAGAAAGGGCTTAAAAGCTGAGAATGAGGTTGATGGGGTTAAGAAGGGTCAATCAGTGAATAAAAGTAAAGTGGAAAATTGAACAGAAAGTTGATGATCCAAACTACGAAATCAAAATATCACACCATTATGAAAAAAAACAAACTGTGGGAATTGGGTTTGGGATGCTATTCTACAGAGACCAAAACAACTGCAAGGATTAAGAGAGATGGCAAAGGATGCAGTTAGCAGAGTTTTCACTAACAACACATGAGATGGTCACTTTGTTTTCTGGGGGAGCAGAGAGAGAAATTTTTATGGTGAGAAAGTTATGCATTCCATCCATACCGTTAAGTTTTTTAAAAGGGTAACTGTCAAAAGTAGGAGACATCTGTACAAGAGAATGTGTACTAGGTATAGGTAGAGAGAAAATAAAGGCAAGAGAAGAGTCAGGATCCATTAGGTGAGTGGCAAATAGTACAGGTTGACTACATAGAGTACATAAAAAGGATTCATGTAATCAGAGTAAGAAAAATAAGCTAAGACCAGATTATATAGAGCTAGGCTAGGAAGCTAAGCTTTTATTCAATAGGCAAAGAAGAACCACCAAAAGTCTGGATGGGTCTAAAACATTAAATTAGAAAGATTAATTAGGCACCAGAGTACCCTAGAGGGAAAGGGCCAATTCCCTCAGAATATGCCAGCACACCTTGAACATAGCTAAATCCAAAAGGCCCAGGTCCAGAGACTGTTTCTTTAGTTCTGGGAATGGGAAATTGGGGAAGGAAAGGGAAGGAGGGACTAAAATAAGATAAGAGCACTAGGATGCAAAAGATTTATCAGAGAAATGCTATAGAGATGGAATTGAGAGGACAAGGCAACTATATATGAGAGGTAAGGGAAAAGAAGTCAAAGTATTATCAGACTTTTTCTCTAAAACTATATGTAAACAGAAATAGGAACACTACAAACAGGTCTATGTATTTAGTCTTTTTTTTCCTATAATATGTTGAGTACCTCTAAAACTTGGTTGTTATGTTATATGTTCATATTTTAAACTAATTAAGGCACTTGTAAAATCATAACTTTGTGCTGTTCACTTAATATATCTACTTCATTTTATTTGAAGATACAAAGATTCAAATACTATTATTTTAAATGATGTTAAGAAATGTGTTTTCAGTAAAATCAAAATATAATAAAAGATGACTGGAGATAAGTCAGAACTGATAACCTTGTAAATACCAAAAAATGCACATAAAATGTTTGAACATGACCTATAAAAATAAAAAACTGAGTACTAATATGGACTTTTACATTACTTCAATAAAATAGTAAAATACATTTCCTGAACCTTAAATGTTAGAAGACATGGTTTGTTAGGAGTCTTCTTCCATTTTGGTTTTATGCATCTTTGAAATAAACATGATACTTTTTACCATTCCTGATTCCTGATTTTTTTTATATGTTGGTAATATGAATCCTGTTTTGTTAAGTACCAGTACAAAAATATTGTCAATATTAAGAATGCAGCATAAGTAAAGAGGATACATTAATTTTGTAAGTGAGAAAGGAGAAGGTACATGTGGAAGCAAATGTACTCAGCACATTTGTTATAGTTAATACCTAACATTAGCCAACTAATATCTAACATTAGTCAGAATGACTGGCTAATCTTCAATGAGAATTAAAACACAATAAAATCTCTCTTTATTGCATGAGACTTTGATTTTACCAAGTTAATTTGAAAAGCTAAGAACCCTGAATTTAGGATCAGAGTCCCTGGATTCAAATCTGGAATTTTTCAATTGATGTACCATTTTAAGTAAGTTTCTTTTTTTTCTCTAGTCCCACTTTCCTCATGTAAAAAATAAGGGCCTGATCTAAATGGCTTTCTGAGACCTTTTCCAATGGCAAACCTATACTCCTAAAAAATAAAAAAAAAAAAAATTTACCTTCATTGGGTTTTCCATCATTTTCATTTCCTTTTAATATCAAATATAGTCTCCTCAGAACAGAGTATAATACACTTAGCTCTAGCATAACACATATAGATTAATTTTTAATTATTTGAGTCACTAAGATTTTTTGATGGAGTATTTAAGTACAGATTTGTAAATTAAGCTTTCTGCCTTTGAAAGTAGCATCAATAAAATTCTTATAACTGAATAAAACTTTGGTTTTTGTTGTTAGAATGAATCTGACTTGTTAATAGAAGTTGATGTCAATGAGAAGAAACTTCCTGGATAAAGAGGTTTGAATAGTCACAGAAATAGTTGCTCTATTTTTAGCTCTTGGTAATTGGTTAAATAATTATTTTCTTTAGAGATAGAGGAATATTAATATAGAGATATGACTGTTCTTATATGTTTAGTTATTGTTATTCATCCCAATATAAGAATCCTCCAAAATTTAGCTTTTCAATCAGAAATCATCAGAAAGTCTTAATTAGCTAAAAGTATTAAGCATTGAAAATTATAGAAGAAATCAAATGAATTAACTCAGAGTCAGTCTGCTTCTAAACCAAAAGTTATCAGACATGAATGCAAACTATACCCTAATGCTGTCCTGAGAAATCATGGAGGATCAATAATCTCATAATAATAATTTTTAGCTATTAAGAATTTAATCTCAATTCTGAGAGATGTAGGGATGAACCCTCTTTTAAGGTAAATCCCAGAAAACTTTAAAAAGATCCTTATCTCCTTGTTTCCTGAATGAATTAAGGTATATATTTAGAAAATATTGGCAAGGAATGGGGGTATGTTAGAACCTCATTAAAAAAATAGGATGACCTCAGAAACAGAAGTTTCTTCTTTCTAAATCCCTGTCTGTTTTGAAAAAGAAAGGCAGTACACAAAGAGAAGAAAAGAAAACCAAAAGAAGCAAAAAAAAGCCGGGCAACTTTGAAAACAATGTGAAGTATTATATAGGTTTTCTTGGAAATTTATTATTTTATATTGAAAACAATGTATAGTATTTATTTTGTAGGTTTTCTTGGGATGGAAATTAATTGTTTTATACTAAATACTCTCTTATTGTCTGTTGCACATATAGCAATGTTTTTTTTTCCTTTTCTCATTTGGTATTTAACTTTAAAATAAAAAAGATTATCAAAAAGTAACAAAAATGGGGAGGCTAGGTGGTGCAGTGGATAGAGCACCGACCCTGGAGTCAGGCATACCTGAGTTCAAATGCAGCCTCAGACACTTAATAATTACCTAGTTTTGTGGCCTTGGGCAAGCCACTTAACCTCCATTGCCTTGCAAAAACTTAAAAAAAAAAGTAACAAAAAGAAAAAGGAAAAGAAAGTGAGTATTACATATTGGATAGAATACTAAAGTTGAAGTTAGAAAGACTTGAGTTTGAAACCTACTTTGGGTACTTATTAACCATGACCACATGAAGTTAGGCAGCTTCAGTTTTTTTAACTGTACAATGGGAATATTACAGTACCTACCTACCTACCTTATGGCATTGTTGTGAAGATCAATTGAGATTAAGATCAATGATTATTTCTATCACTATCATCCTAATTCCCAAAAAGTAGCCGCCTTGATTTAAGAAGAAAATTCCTTATACTCTTTTTTGTTCAAATTCAGTTCCTTCCTTTCTCTTTTTCCTCTATTGCTTCCATTCTCTCTAAATGTCAGTAGAGCATAAGGATGCTTAGAAAAGTTCATTAAAGTTATTAGCACAATTTGAGAGTTATTAGTACAATGGCTTCATCTCCTTCAAGTACAGATGCTACCCCACCCCAAAGCTCAAAAAACACCAACAAAGTAATCTAAAAACAGAACACTTGTTTACTCTAGAATGGGAGCTTGTGGTTTCTTTTAATGTAGTGGACTTGCTTCAGTTTAAGTGAACAGTGATTCCCAAGGAGAGGAAATCATGTGAACAGCATTAACCAGAAAGATTTCATGGGTGATGGGATGATGTACTTAGGTATACAGCCATTCCAATGCAATGCAGGTCATAATCATTAGAGCATTTGGTAATCTGGCTAAGTCTCAGTCATATGCAGGTTTGCTCTATTTAACAGTCATGCACAGAGGGGGAGTCTGTTTTAGTAGCTATGTTATTCCAGAATGGCACAAAGTAGAAAGCAGGCTATACAATTTTTTCAAGGCTTTAGAGAAATGGTTTCATGGCACCCATTCTGATCAAACTACACCCATCAGTCCCAAGTTTTCACATTAATGGGAACTTGGCTAGTTCTCTGTGATCTTATACTTAAATCAAACAAAGCTGTATGATACTTCAGAGAGGTTCAAAATAGAACTGAATCCCCCATCAGTTTTCTGAGAATATATCAACAACTTTTCTCCATTCCTAGTAAGGATACTATATCTGTCATGATAATATAATTCATCCAAAATGAATAGGAAAATAGAATAAGCAATCTTTAGTGTTTTTCTTAGCATGTTTTGCTATTTCATTTGTGTATAAGCAAGACTTTAAAAGACTGTATTGCATCAAAAAAACAAACAAAAAACCAAAACCCCAAGCATTTGTCTATCCCAGATATGATGAGTTTGCCCATAGATATCAAATTCATTAGAAAGGACAGTGGTTCAGGGATCAAGATTCAGCTGCCCAATTCCTCTGTAAAGTCAGTTTTTTGAGGCACTTATATAAAAAAATGTTTAAAAAAAATTTTTTTACCATGCAGTTGAAGAAAAAAATATATATTAAAAAAAACTTAAAGAGATTGTCTGCAATAGCACTGTTGTTCAGTCACATCCAACTTTTCACGATCCCATCTAGGGTTCTCTTGACAAAAATACTAGAGTGGTTCGCCGTTTCCTTCTCCAGTTTATTTCATAGATGAGGAAACTAAGGCAAACAAGGTTAAGTGACTTGCCCTGGGTCACACAATTAATAGGTGTCTGAGGCCATATTTGAACTCACAGAAATGAGTCTCCCTTTCTTCAGGCCTGGCACACTATCCACTGCCCCATCTAGCTGCCTTCAGGTGTACATTAGAACCTAAAACTCATCAAGCAGGACTGAGAGGTATAGTAAGGCTCATCCTTGGATGGTCACTCTAAAAGAGCCATGCCTCATTGCAAGTAAATAAATGAATGAAGCAAATGCCTCGGGCTGCCAGTTTCAGTAATCCCTGCCCTTTTGTGCCAAGATCACTTTCCTACCTAGTTCACCCCATATCTTGTGATGGTATCTAATTTAACCCAAATCTCTCAGAAGTTGCTCACTACTTTGTGTTCCACCTCTCTACTATTCTTGTTGGATAAGCCTCCGTGTCTTGGCTCAAGGGCATGATCTCTGGTAGCTTTGTTCCTTAAGCCTTTTCCTTCTATTTTGGAACTATTGGCAAATCCTCTATTTCTTCCCTTCACAAGTCCCAAACTGACACTTAAATAAGTCAGTTTCCCTACCTAGGAGATGCCAGAATCAGATTAGCTCTAGCCCCAGGTCAGGGCAGGGAAGTCTAGACATTCCAGTTGCCCTTCCCAATGCCCTCCAGTTCCCAGGTCCCTGTCCTAAGGTAAACCCAGAGCTGTCCAGGCAGAATACACCTGGCAGCAATACCTGTGAGAAGTGCAAGGTCGGGATACTAGGGAAAGAGTGTCACTATGAACCAGATTATCCCCTGAAAGAAAAAAGTAAATTGACACAGGAAATAGCTGTCAACATCCACCTCAGCTCTTCATCCTCAGCTTATCAACTGATATCTTCAGTCTAATGAGGTCTGTTGTAAAGCACCTTATTGACTATCTAGTCTAATCCATACAGGAAATATATATTGCAGAAGCCTAAAAACACTACCTCCCTTCTCATATTATTTCCTACTAAACAGAGAGTGGTGAAAGACCAAATGAATGGCAATTGTGGCTAGGGATTCCTTTTAGTAGATCAAAGGATAAGGGGCAGGGACCTTTGGTTCAATTTATCATCATCATCATCATCATCATCATCATCTAGCATTATAAGGTTTGCATAGAGATTTTATGTACATGATTTCATTTGATGCTCACGATAACCTAGAAAGGGCCTTGTCATAACAAAGTTTTCATGCCCTCAATGGGAGTTCCTTATGTGTTCAGTTCCCCTCGATTTTCCATGTCATCTGCCTTCCACTTATGTGCAGATTGGATGGATTATAACATTACCTATTGGTCATCCTGGATCATTTTTTAGCTCCTCCAGGCAGTTATCAACTACTGGGACAGGAATATTTGGAATGAATTAAGAGGAATTGGGAGTAAGAACTATAGTTCTCATGAAAGGAGGTGCTACAGTTATAGTATTGCGATAGCCAAACATGTCTTAGGGCAGGAAAATGGTCTGGTCATTTTGTTAATAGGACAAACAAAAATGGAGTCCAGTAATGAGCTACAAATCTGATTGTCTCTCTCTTACAGAACATCATATTATTATTATTCATGAATTCATAGACTTAGAGCTAAAGGAGACCTCAGAGTTTAAAATGCCCAACTCCCTCATTTTATAGTTGTTTAAATAATTTGCCTGTGATAACACAGAACTGGAATTTGAACCCAGGACCTCCAATTACAAACCCTTCACTCTTTCCCCTAAACTACACCGTCTTTGCAAAAAAAAAGTGGTGGAAGGAAATATTTTAACCTGGAAAATGATTCAAAGCATGAGTTAAAAAACCATGGCACAAAACTAAAGACATTGGTATGAAGTGTATGTAAAAAGGAGATTATATAATCATAAAATCTCTCTAAGGAAAAACCATGTGGTATGTCAGTTCAGTCAGGAGCTGGTACAAAAGCTAAAGTGGATCATCTTCATGGCTTTCTTCTACCCTAGGAGTAACCATTTGTTGTATGGCTGCAATTTCTTCAGTTTCTTGTTTTAGCTATTCTGGGGACCTCATTGAAGGAGTTCTGGAGATTTCCTTGTGGAGTATTTTGCTCAAATGCAGACTTTGCAAAACTAAATAAAACTATACTGATATCATGCTGGAAGAAGCAATTATATGGAATACCTGAAATAATCTCTTATACTTTTTTTTTGTAGTAGCCAAAAACTGGAAGGAAAGTTGATGTCCCTAAATTGGAGAAGAAATTATAGTGTGTACCCTAAGAAATTATGAATATAAAGAATTTGGAAAACCTGGGGAATGAACTATTGTCTAACAATCCAGATTGAAGTAAGAAGAACTAGGAGATCAATTTACATGATGAACAAAAATATAAAGGTTACAAAAATACTGAAAGAATTTAAAACTCCAGTCGATGCAGTGATTAAACATGGCTTAGAGAAATGATAGTGAATCATGCCTTAATCCTCTTGATACATTATTGATGCAAACTGAGGCATATTCAAACATGGCCAATTATTAATTTGCTTTGTTTCAGTATTTATCTATTTCAAAGGTGAATCTATTTGTGGTAGAAAAAATAATGATGATAATAATAAATAGCATTCATCTAGTGCTTTAACGTGTGTAAAGAATTTTGCTGATATTTTCTTATCATTCCTCAAAACTTATCCAGGGTCATACAGCTACTAAGTATCTGAAGAGAGATTTGAATTTAGAATTGTCTTAACTCAAAATCCAGTGCTCTATCCACTATGTCATCTAACTGTGGAAAAGCACTTGGGAACTCATGCAGCTTACCATTGGATTATTACATAATAAACCATGCACCATCAGCTATTCCAGGAGATCAAAAGTAGAGCAGCTCATCTGTTATCTTTCTTCTGTCTGCCAGATTTGATCCTTCTATTTAGATGGCAATCATCTGGGTATATACATATACATATATATATATATATCCCCATTTTACTGATGTTCTCCTAATTTCAAATTTAACATTTTTTTCTGGCCTTAGCTTCCTGCCCCTCTCTGTTATAGTGGCCATCCCAGTCTTCTGGTAACCTCTTCTCACTTGGCTCTAAAGACACTGTAGTTTAGTGATCTTCATTTCTCTAAATACTTCACCCTTTTTGCCCTTTGGTTACTCCTTTTTCTCACCCTAACTCTCAAACTAAATGTCCACTAAACTTCTGTTCTTGGCCCTCTTCTACTCTTCCTCTCCACTCATCCTTGGTAATTCCATTCATTCCTATGATTACAATTATCACCTGCTTGCAGAGGAATTCTGAATCTATATCTCTAGGCCTAATCTCCTTTACCCTATCTCCAACTGCCTACAGGATATCTCCACTCAGATGTCAGAATACCAGCCCGAACTAAATATGTTTCAAAGTGAACCTTTTATCTCTTGTCTTCTCTTCTTTCTGATTTCAGTAGACTTATCAAGGCACCACCACTGAAGCATTCTGTCTTTCATATTCAAAATATGGAATTATTTTTAACTCTTCCCTCAGAGCCAGCTGATGGCTCAGGAGATAGATAACTGGGCCTCCAACCAAGAAGATCAGAGATCAAATATTGTCTGAGACATTTACTTCCTAGGCAAGCCATTTACTCTTTATTTGGCCTCAGTTTCCTCAACTATAAAATGAGAAGAATAATAATAGTGGGGAATTGTTCTGAGGATCAAATAAGATATCTACCAAAAAAAAAAAAAAGAAAGATTGCAATGCCTGGAAAGCATATAGAAGACCCTATATAAATGCTTACTCTCTTACCTTCTCTATCCCCTATTATAAGCACTTGGTAAGTTCTATCAATTATGCTTTTACCACATCTTTTATACTACCTCTGCCCTTTGAATTTCCAGAAAAGATTGGATAACATAGCTTCTGAGGTCCCTTCTAGCTTTATAATCCCCTGGCCTTTTGTTTAAGAGGACATGTAAGCACAAAGTAGGTGAATACATAGGAAAAAAGTCTAAAAAGTTCAACTGTCTTGACTCAGATGAAATCTATTATATATACTCAGATACAGATATAGGGAGAAATGGATCTAGATCTATACATGTATCTTATGTATAGGATATACTTATAACATCTGTTATTAATCAATCATTTTCCAGTTGTGTCTGACTTTTCATGACTTCATTTGAGGTTTTCTTAGCAAAGATATTAAAATGACTTGTCATTTACTTCTCCAGCTCAATTTAAAGGTAAGGAAATGGAGGCACTGGGGTTGTGACTTACCCAAGATCACACAGTTAGTTTGTGTCTGAGACTAGATTGAACTCAGGAAGATAAGTCTTCCTGATTCCAGGCCCAACACTCTATCCACTAGATAGATAGACAGAGTTAGACAGATAGAAACATAATATATATGTGAGTGTGTGTGTGTGTGTGTGTATACATATATATATATATATGAAATAGTCTCTATGGATTAATCTTTCTCTAGCTATAGCTATTTACATATATGCACTCAATTTTGTTTCTGCAACATCTCTTTTATTCACCCCATAATAGTCCCCTTTCTACAATTCTTGTACAGGTTTCCATTGCTACCCACATGTAATATTACAATAGTCTCTCAAAGGGTCATATAGACTCCATATTCTTTCCTGTCTAATTTATTACCATTTACAGACTAATTTTTCTCACTCAAATTGTAAATCAGCTGAATCCAGGAGTGACATTGTCAGTCTTATGCTTTAGGAATATTCTACAGAGGATAGATTTTAATTAGACCTGTAGTTTAAAATGACAAACAAATGAATTAGATTTGAGGGGGGTGGGGGGGTTGTCTTGCTAAGTCATCAGCCTTACTTTCTCCCCTAGAGTTAGTGGCCAGATATGAATCAGGATAACTGGAAATGACCCTTGGATGTAGGGCAATCAGAGTTAAGTGATTTGCCCAAGGTCACAGAATAAGTATCAAGTATCTGAGACTGGATTTGAACACAGGTTCTTCCTGACTCCAGGGCAGGTGCTCTATCCACTATGCCCCTTAGCTGCCCTACCATTCACTTCACGACAATGGGAATTCAACTTCTTCATTCAAATTAGCTAACAACTAGAGTCATATTGTGCAGAGCAGCCCTCTGTACTCAACAATCCTATGACCATGACCCTTTTGTTAAGGTACAGCAATCATTCAAATTGGGAATCCTTGGTAATCCCAAGGCTACTTATCCTAACTTCTATAACTAACATTTATATTTCAATTGCTGACATTTATATAGCATTTCAAGATGAGCAAAACATTTTCTAAGTTTAACTTATAGCCTCTGTCTCCACTCTTTGAGGGTCAATCCTGGTACACCAAATATGTTGTAATCTTTTCTATTACTAAGGCAGTGTGACACTTGGAAAATTGGTAAATGCTATGAATCAGGGCTTGATTTATTATTTTGTTGGTGGTTAAGATATAAGAAAGTTGTAGAAAAATGTTAATAATAGAGATTAAATTTGAATAATGCCATTTGTACTGTTTTATTTTTTGGTTTGTTTTGGATTGGTCTTTGGGAAAACTGTGTGTTAAATATTTATTTTTTGGGGTGTGTTTTTTAGGTTTTTGCAAGGCAAATGGGGTTAAGTGGATTGCCCAAGGCCACACAGCTAGGTAATTATTAAGTGTCTGAGGCTGGATTTGAACTCAGGTCCTCCTGACTCCAAGGCCGGTGCTTTATCCACTATGCCACCTAGCTGCCCCATGTTAAATATTTATTAATACACCATTGGTTCCAGAGAAGCCTGAAAGGTTTGTGGGATAGTTCTCTTCTCTATAGCTCTAGATTGGAGTCCACATAGCCTGCACCGCCCAACCCCCAACAATTAGAATCTGTGACTAATGCTTCCAGTTTCTTTTAATCACTCAATAGTAGAATGAATTTACAAAGGGGTATTTACCTGGAAGATCTTGACAAACAGACATTTCCCCAAATATCTGAGTTGTACTTTCCCTACATCACCTTGGTCTCTAGAGAAATAGGCATAACACAACTCTGATCCCACCAAATTCACACATAGTCCCTCACTATAAGTTGGAGAGAGTCCCCCAGCACTACTAAACATGAATGAGGTAAAATTAATGAAGCTGAAGTGTTTTTAAAGATACTGACACTTCTGATTATGCAGTCAGTCAAAAGAGGGTCCTTCCCAACTAGAACCATTTACAGGATGTTTATCCATGTTTGATGATCTCTTCAAGGTATTTCCTTAATTTGTCATCAGGTTTCTTCCAGCATCATCTCCCCAGTCTCCTTTACATGCAAGAGGTTATATCAATCAAGCAAGCAGATGGGGTTAACACATGCACCCCAATTATACACATTATATCTTATTTAGAGGGGCATGTTATTTTTATTATTCCCATTTGTAGTTGAGGAAACTGAGATTGGGAGAATTGAAGTAATTTGCCCTGAATCACACAACCTGTAAACGTCTGAACTAAGATTTGGATTCAGGTCTTTCTGACACAAAACTTGGCTCGCCATTCACCATATAACCCCTCTCCCTCCCTCCACTTCATTACACAGTCAAATTATACAGGGAAAACATTTGGCATATAAATATTCCAAAACTGATTGCATAAGACCAGATTTGCTTTAATGGGAAATTTGATAAAGTTGGCATCAAATAAGATAGAAGCCCCAAGTATATGGTACATTAGAAGAAAAGCTGTTAAGGTACTGGGGAACTTTCATAATGTAAGAATTTGCTTCATTGTCACATAGTTTCCTTATTTTCTTTCATCTCCCTTGTTATCAGGAATCTTCCCACAATTGGCAAGATTCAAGGAAAGCAGACCCAGTAGGAGATTGTTGCAAATATCTAGGAAAGAGGTGATGAGAACCAGAATCAGTCTCAATGAGAGTGGCAAGAAGTTGCATAGGCATAAGAAGGAGATACTGTGCATATAAAATTGACAAGTTTGACAACTAAGTGGATATTTGAAACATGAAAGATTTTGAAATAAAGACTGACTTCAAGGTGACCAAATCAAAATGACTGGCAAGATGATGGTATTTACCCTTGACAAAAACAGGTAGTTTGAAACCTTAGAGCATAATGGAATAAGAAGTCTAACCCAAACCCTAAAAGAAATATCCCAGTCATTCAGTCTTGAATGAAATCCTGAAGATTTCAAGAATATTGGAACCCACTACCTTCTAAGGCAACCCACTACATTTTTGACAGCTCAAATTATGAGCAAGTATCCTCTGGTAGAGGATCAAATGACCCCTTATATGTAAAGTGTTATAAATGTTAGTTATTATTTAGATCGAGACAAAATCTTTCTCTGCAACTTCTGCTCATTGCTAACAGTTCTATCTCCTGGGTGGGGGGAGGGCAGAACTCTTTAGCATGAGATATCATATCATGTTCCCCTAAGTCATTCTTTTTACAGGTCATCTATCCAACTTCCTTTCAACTCAGTCTCTTACTGGTTCTGACAGATTTCAAACCTCCAAATCATTCTCAACTCTTCAGGACACTTAGCCAAATAGTTGCCAAATCTTATCAATTCTACTTCTACAGTATCTCACAATCAATAGATTGACCAGTGTTTTTATTAACCACCTACTATATGTCACACAGTTTGCCAAGGGCTAAAGAAACAAAGAAAAGATAAAACAAAGTATCTGCTCTCAAAGAAAACATAATCCTCTTCTCTCCACTGATAACTATGCTCATTTCCTTCATCCCTAGTGTGCAAGCATGCTTAACCCACATATGACCTCATGCCCTCAATACCTGGACTATTGCAATAACTTCTTAGCTGGTTTCCCAGTTTCAAATCTTTCTCCTCTAATCTATCCTCATAATTCTCCAGCTCAGTAACCTATATTTGGCTTTTAAAGACCTTCACAGGTTCCAGATTGTATTTCCAGATTTTTAGAATACATCAAAAGTGGTCTTTTTGTTCCTCATTGGTGATAATCTATTCCCTTTGTACAGTCTATCCCTGATACCTAGAATTCACTCCTTATGGGATCATTTCTGATTATCTAATCTTTCTTGAAAATAAAAGAGAATTCACGACCTCCTGAAGCAGCCTATTTCTACTTTTGATCAGTTCTAAGTAGAGGACATGGGGGGGGGGGGGGGGAGAAAGGGAATAGGTACAGTGATATGAGGGGTAGAACTGAGGCTGGTGACTATGCATAGCTCTCCTTCACTTAAATCGAGTTCACTTGCAAGTCATGGCATCACCTTCCCAATGTCATGGTCCTCTTCAAAAAGGAAGGACAAACAACATTAACAAGTACTAGGAAGTTTTCCCTTCTATGAAATCTCAGTTTGTCTCTTTGAAACTTTTACCCATTGCCCTTAGTTCCATATTCTCAGGAAAGCAGAAAAAAATCTCATCCTTCTTCTGCATGGCAGTCTTTCAAATTTGAAGATGACTGTTATGTTTCCTTTTCTACAAGCTGAACATTCCTTCAGACATTCTATAGCTTAAAAAAGTGCAAAAATGTCAAAATATTTACCAAAAAAATTCAACTAAATTTAACATAACTAAAAAAAAAGTCTTAAGCATAAGACAGAAACAAAAATCATTAAAATAGTGTTCACAACTAAATAAAAAGGATTACATATGTAATATTCTCCATCTTCCTTCTCTCCTTTACAATGGCTGTCCCTCGTGTCTAGTATGCTCTCTCTCCACACCTTCCCCTCTTAGTTTCTCTGGTTTCTCTCAATAATCAGCTGAAAACTTTCCTTCTACAAGAGACCTTTTTTAATCCCCCAGTTAGTGATGCCTTCCCTTTTCAGATTACTTTTATGATAGATAGTTAGATGGATAGATAGATATAGATAGATAAATAGATAATATAGATAAATAGATAATAGATAGATGAAACCCAAAGGAGATAATATTCTAATGGGTAGGATAAATGTAAATATACATACATATGTATATTTATTACATACACATAATATCCCTCTATGTATATCTACATAGTTATATAATAGCATTTACCCATATATAATGTGTGTGTTATGCACCTTAGATATTTATATCTATACATAGTATTTAGTAATATATGGGATACCATGTATAAATGGTGCACCTAGATATTTATATTTAATTTTACCCCACTCCATGTTATTAGAATGTTAGCTCCTTCAGGATAAAGACTTTACCTCTCTGTTGGGAGTATATAGGGGAGGAATATCTGAATTTCCTTTGTAAGAATCAGAGGAGATGTTTTCCTGCCCTCCTGATTTATAATTCTGAGTTCAGTTATACAAAAAAACATATATATGGTAGTTAGCTGTGGCTTAGTGAAAAGAATGCCTTAAATTATGGAGCTAGAGACCTGAGTTCTAGCTCTGTGTCAGCCACTCACTTGACAGGCATCTTGGACACTCAATTTCATTTTTTCTGGGCCTCATTTTCCTCATCTCTAAAAGGAATTAATTGGATATCCTCTAAAGTCCCATCTAGCTGAAAATAGTTATTCATTGGTATTTTTTTGTCCCTTCTAGCTCTAAATGCAATGATCATATATAATGCAAGCTCTTTGATCTGATATATCTTGAATTCTCTGTGGACCAGATGAGCTTTTATGAGCTACCCTGGGAAACTAACCACCATATATTCCATTGTTTCTATGAGAACATGCAGTTTGCATTACAAGTAAATAACTTTTAAGCATAAACTGATGATAAATTCATCAGCTTCTTTTAATATTAAACATCTAATTGATATCTTTCACTTTACTCAGAAAGTTAAATCTTAAAATACAGTGAATGAATTATGTATTACTGTATATAAACTTCCCATGTTCAGGTCACTCTTTAATATTGCTAAAATGAGGACTTAGCCCAAAAAGATAGAGAAATGATTTACTGCCTTAGTTTTAGTAATAAATAGACCAAAAGCTTAAATTTGTTGAAGATGCTGCAACTAGATATGAGGTGGTATAAAAACCAAAAATGATAAAATTCAAGATTTGTGCAATATCTATATTTAAAGTTGTGGAAGGCTCAAAACTACACAATTAACATGTGTATGCATGCACACAAACACCCACATTGTTCAAGATACCAAGTCAGGAATAGATGTATTTATTGCAATAGTAATTAAGGTTTCTCTTACTAAGGATAAGGGTTTTATCTAACTAAGAAAATTCAGAATTATCATAGCATAGGCTATTATGCCAAAAAAAAGAACTGGACTACTGAATTCCAAAATTCATGATGAGATCTATTTGTTAAGAAAGATATTGAGTTATTTTGAGAAAGATGTGGTCTAAAAAAGATCACTGTCTATCTAGTCAGGTTTCCTAACTCTAATTGTGATTGTTGGCATTTTCAATCACCTTTCTCTATAGATTGTTTTGAAAAGAGACATTTATGTTGATTAACTGGACGCACACACACACATATACATACATATATATATATATATATATATATATATCAATTCAAGACTAATTAAAATAAAATTATTTTTGTTGTAATGTTTCCTCTATTCATCTTGTTGTACATGGCACTATATATCTATCATTAATAAAAAAAACAACACTCTCAAAAAAAATACTTTACTTTTTTCTTTTCTTTGTACCCCAACACTGAAAACGGTGCCTTGCCTATGGTAATCACTTAATAAGTACCTTATGATTGACTGATTCTCTTTTGAATCTGAAGTTTCCTATTTGTACTAAGGGTTTCCAAAGTGATTATGTTCCTTGATAGCCATTTTTGTTCCTTTTTTTCCTACTTGTAGACCACCCTATTTATATCTTTCTGCACCACTGGAATAGTTAGGAAATTCATTGGAAAAAACTCAATTTAATCCTTGTAGAGTAGTAATTCACAAACTTTTTGTTCTTAGGACCACTTTACTCTCTTAAAAACTATTGAGAACCTCTCTCCCCAAGAGTTTTTGCTATATCAACAATATTAACATATTTGAAATTAAAATGTCTTAATTTTGTTGTGAAAATATTTGACTCTTAGATTTCCTGTAAAGATGAACCCAACATTTTGGGGTTGTAGAGTTGTTGTAGAGTATCAACTTGCCCAGTGATTGAATAAATGTTCTAACCTTTCTTTTCAAGCCAAGTTCTGATTCAGACTTCTGAGGTTGTCCTTTCATTTTGGTTAGTGGAGTTTTACTGTGGTTCATTTTTTAAAAGACTGTCTTTTTTCCAAAACAATATCAACTAGTCTTAAAGATTAGTGTGACCTAATTAAGTAGGAAGGATTCAGGACTCATATTCACCACTTGGGGTTCATATGAGTTACCAGATGTGGCCAAAGGCCCAGCTCCCAGAATCATCCATATTCTCTCCTTGTCTCTCCCAGTTAGAATTGCTCTTTTTTTTAAGGTACAACTCAAGTGCTGCATGCTCCATGAAAACTTCCCTGTTCCCTCCTTTATCCAAGCTTCCTAGAAAATTTTTTTCTGGATCTCTGCTTTGTATTCATCTCATTCAACCTTGTATGTAGAGGGTATGATCTTCAAAATTGAGATCATTCAAAATTTATTGTAAAACTTGGCACAAAATGTTGGTTCAAGTCTAATTTTTACCAGGCTGCTTTTCAGTTTTTCCAGCAGCTTTTTGTCAGAGGTAGTTCTTTGCTAAATAATTTACATTTGGGGTGATAAACTGATAAAAACACAGAGCTTGAGTTAAATTGTTTATACTATTGAAAAGGCTAATTCTGCTTCATTGAAGATCCCTATTCCAATCTCACTTGCCATGTAACCTAGGGCAAGTCTTTTAATTTTTATAAGACTCAGTTGAATAGCACCTACCTCATAGGGTTGTTATCAGGATCAAATGCATTAAACTGTATGAGTCAGTAAGCAAGCATTTAATGAGTCTTTTTTTTGTACTATGTAGCCCCTGGCTAAGTAATGGGAATACAAAGATAGAAAAAAATTTTAAAAAAATTAAAAATCCTTATTTCAAGGATCTCACAGTTCAAGGGGGGGGGTATTCAAATAACTATGTACAAGATAAATTAGGATTAATCTTAAAGAGAGAGTGGAAAAGACTTTTTTCACAAGGTGCTATGTTAGTTGAGACTCAAAGGAAGTTAGGGAAAATAGCATTCCAGAAATGAGAAACAGCCAGTACAATGACTTAGAGACAAGAGATGGACTCTAACTCAAGAAATATAAAGATCAGTGTCCCTGTAACTCAAGAGTATATAGAAGAGAGTAAGGTACAAGATTAGAAAATGAGGGTAGAACCAGGTCATAAAGGGCTCTAAAAGTCAGAGAATTTTACATTTGATCCTAGGATGAACCACTGGAATTATTATATGGGAGAGTGGGGTGGGGGGGCAGAAATTGGGCAAGGTTATGGCATGGTCAGATATGTATTTTAAGAAAATCAATTTGACAACTTAGTACAGGATGGACCAAAGTGGAGGGAAATTTAGAACAGGAAGACCAGCCAGAATTCAATGTGAGGTTATACACTAGTGTGGTGGCAGTTTGAGAGAAAAGTAAACAGCTTATGAGAGATGCTATAAAAGAAAAATGACAAGATTTGAACATTCATTGGAAATGGAGGCTAAGAGAGGGTGCAGATAACAATTAGGTTATGAGCCAGGGGACTTGAAAGATGGTTTTATACATGTTAAGGCAGTATATAAATGTCAACTATTCTGATAAAATGAATGAATAACTTTCCTTGAGTGTCAGATAAGGGGAGACATTTGAGTTTCCTTGAGGGGTCTTAATATTAAATTAGCTTCCCAGAACATCAACTTATCTCAATACCCTGCTCCAAGCTAAAAATCCTTCCTAAGAAAAATCAGAATGAACCTAGAATTTAAGTGACTCAGCATAAAAAATTTTTTGTTGTTGTTCAGGTTGAGCTTCAAGCTGAAAAGCTCCATTTCAAAGTAAGACTACTAGCACTATCATTTCTCACAAATACATGAGTAAATGATGCTTCCCCTCTTTCATCCTTAGGGGCAAATATCTTTTTGATTCATCCCCAGACGTGTGGGTAGGCCCAATTTGTAGCAATTCCAGGAGACCAGTTCCTAGGGATTGTAGGTAAAGGGTGTCATTCACATTAAGAAATGTATTGCTTTCTTGGACTCTAATCCACTTTTTTTTTCTTGGCAAAGCAAGACTATGGTATTATTGCCACATATTTTTGCATCTTATTTAGTATTCTAGCCAACAAGCTTTACCTGGTGATTACAGTGCTGTTCTAGGAAATGTGGGCAGATATAAACCAAGTAGAAGACATATTTCATACCTTTCAAGAGTCTTTAGTACAATGAAGAAAAAAGTGAGAAATACCAATGAAATACACTTCTCTGAAACATTCAGACAAATGTGATCTATTGCATATATATATGTGTATATATATATATATATACATATGTGTGTGTATATATGTGTGTGTATATATATATACATATATATACATATATATGTATATATATACATATATATGTATATATATGTATATATATATATAGGCTTGTTTAGAAGGAGTAGTGAATTTTATGAAGAGTAAAAAGAAAGACTTCAGGGAATAGAAAGAAGAAAATACCAGTTTAGTAACTTTAAAAAAATACTACCATACTAAGTGAGGGTATTAGACTTAAAAATAAGAACTATTTTGCATTGTATTTGATGGTTGCTTAGTGCTGTACTCCTGAGTTAAACATCTCCTATATAATAAGCCTTATATAAACATGACTAAATCAAGTCTGTCCTTTCTTAATGCTCCAGTGAATTTTCTAAGACTTTAAGTTATGAATTCCCAATATGCACTAGGGAAAAGGACACTCACAATGGGAGTTCCTTATGCTGTTGAAAGTACAGATTTAAATAATAATATTCATCATGATAAAATTTACAGAAATACCGTTGGAACAAACAGACATAGCTTCACCCAGAAATTATCAAGGTTGCTAAAAGGTAGCAACCAATTGTTTTGTCAAATGTAACTGAATTTTCCCATAGATCTAGTCTATGAAAGAATTAAGAACCAAGAATAGAATCAAAAGGCCTTCCATGGACAACATTCATATGATTCCAGTCAACAATATGTTGATAAAGAAACATTGTACAAATATAATCATGATATCTAGAAATTTAAGAACATTTTTAACAGGTGTTATCATATCAAATACTCAAAATCTTCATACTGTGTAGAATAGAAAATTTTCAGTATTAAAGACTTTGCAGAAGAAATCAAAATCATATGAGAATGAGATGAAATAAATATAAATCATAGGAGAACCAGATGAAATGCCTATCATTCCTGTCATTAGCCTGCTCCTGAAGTTTTACCTGGGATGTGTCCAGTGAGTCTACAGATAATGAGTTTTCATACTTAAACTTTTATCCAACTATAAAAAGCAGTTATTTTATCTACCTTTGTAATAGGTCATAAATATTTAACGAGTAAGAATAATAGGAAAGTAAATTGTCCCAGTACCATTTCTAGCTGAATTCAGGGGCAGCTAGATGGTGCAGTGGTTAGAGCACTGGCTCTGGAGTCAGGAGAACTTGAACTCAAATCCAGTCTCAGACAAATTGCCTAGTTATGTGACCTTGGCAAGTCACTTAACCTCATTGTCTCAAATAAATAATTTTTTAAAAAGATGCTATAAAATAATAATGCTATGACTTTCTTTTATTTCAGAATACTCTTCAAAATATAATTTAGAAAAAATACATTCTATGAAAGAAGCCAGAATGAAGTCTGGATTTTTTACACCAAAAGAACAAAATAATGATCCATGTAATATTCCCTAGCATGCATCTATTTTCAGTATTTTCCAAGTACTTTTGTGCTTCATCCCACAAATAAGTTGTCATGGTCTATCCTTCTCTTTAATAGTTTGGTGAGTTCCTCTCCTCTCTCCAGTATATTCCTAAACAATTAAATGACAAAATTCTATATTCCATGAATGACTAACTTCATTCTTCCTTTCTTTCATCCTTTCTTTTTTCCTTCCTTCCTTTCTTTTTTGATCAGGTTGCTAGAATGAGAGAATGCTTGAAACATATTTCATCTAGATTTCCACAGAATATGTGACAAAGTCTTTTATGTTTTCTTTGTGGATCAGATGGAAAGATATGGGCTAGCAAACAACACAATCAATTGCTTTTGAAACTGGAACCAAAAAGAAGTCATTAATGATTCAACATCAAATTGGAACGAAGTCTAACTAAATGCCTCAAGGACCTCCTTACAAAAGGATCCTTAAAATCCCTGATAACAGTTCTAACTTTTAACTGCCAGCTTTCTATTTAACATTAAATTTTCTATTTAATATTTTTCTATTTCTATAACACTTCATTTAGTCATTACCTTTTGTGATATGATGACCTCAGAGATTGTCAGAAAGAATAACATTTAACCCCCAAATTTGGGACTAAATAAATTCATCTCAGAATTTCTATTAAATATCAAGAAAGGGGGTGGCTAGGTGGTACAGTGGATAGAGCACTGGCCGTGGAGTCAGGAATACCTGAGTTCAGATCCAGTCTCAGACACTTAATAATTACCTAGCTGTGTGGCCTTGGGCAAGCCACTTAACCCCATTTGCCTTGCAAAAAAAAAAAAAACCTAAAAAAATCAAGAAGGAAGGAAGGAAGAAATTAGGTATTTATTAAGCATCTATTATTTGTCAGGCACTGTGTTAAGTGTTTTACAAATATCTATTTAATTTTGCACAAAAATCCTGAGAGATAAGTATTATTATTATCCTCATTTTTTTTTTGTTATTCAGTCATATCTGAGTTTGTGACTCTATTTAGTATTTTCTTGGCAAAGATATTATAGTGGCTTGCCATTTCCTTCTCAGATCATTTTATAGTAGCATACAAGGTTAAGTGACTTGCCTAGGATCATACAGCTAGTAAGTATTTGAGATCAGATTTGGACTTAGGTTTCCTGATTCCAGGTCCATTGGTCTAGTGACTGAGATACCTAGTTTGCCTTTAGAAAGATCTTCAATGCAAAAGAAAAAAAGTTTTATTCTATCACTTATTTACCAGTTTTATTAACTCTGGCATAAAGCACTATTATTAAATACACAGATAACTCAAAGCAATGGTTATTGCCCTTTGTTATCAAAGGGGACCAAATAACATCTCTATGTTATGGTCTTGCAGTATGTCTGACTGACTGATCAGACCAATATGAACTTGGAATGTTCTACCACAGATGACACAAATCATACTGAAATGCTGGTGCACTAGATGAAAGGTCCACAAAAATCTTATCAGGCTAGTATATGATAAGAATAGTGGCCATAGGGGTGACTAGGTGGCTAAGTGGATAAAGCACTGGCCCTGGAGTCAGGAGTACCTGGGTTCAAATCCCATCTGTGTGGCCTTGGGCAAGTCACTTAACCCCATTTGCCTTGCAATAAACCTAAAAAAAAAATAGTGGCCATAACAGTAAAGTACTACACGTAAGCTCAAAAAAATTGACTTCTACATGTACAAGGCAGAGGAAGCAAAGCTCATCTGCAATCCATGTAGAATACTTTAGAGATTGAGTCAATTGTAAACAATATAAGTTGAAAGGTGACATGGCAACCACAAAACCTATTGGCATCTTGGAATCTATTAAGAGAGGTGTAATGTATTGAAAGAAGGTGGGAGAGAGAGGGAGGATGAGGGGAAGGGGGAGAGAGAGAGAGAGAGAGAGAGAGAGAGAGAGAGAGAGAGAATAGGATTTGGTCCTGGTCAGATCTCTTCTGAAATATTTCATTCCTTTCCAGTGCTACATTTTAGAACAAGCATTAATACAAACTTGAGAGTCCAAAGAAGGAAGCAAAGTCTTCAAAAGAGAACCATGAAAGTTTCAGTTAAAAAAAATTGGGACTGTTTAGCCTGACTCAGGGGGTTTATGATAATTGTGATCAAGTATCTGAAGGGCTGCCTTGTAGAAGAATGAGATTTCTTTTATTCCAGTTGACCCCAGTGTGCAGAATGGAGAAATGGGTAGAAACTATAGAGGGAAGGGTTTTGATTTGATATTAGGAAAAAAAAACTTTCTAATAATTAGTGCTATCCAAAATGTAATAGAATTCCTTAGGAGTTCAGAGGACTCTCACATTAGAGGACTTCAAACAAAGGTTTCTTGTTTGGTATGTTGTAAATGAAAATCCTATATTGGTCCAGGCTGACCAGAGATCCCTTTCAGCTCTGAGATCCTGGGAGTTTTAAAACAAGCATTTGTTCAGAAAATCTAAGCCCCCTTTTCTGCTGCCTTACTCTCCTCCCACCTTCCTCCTGTGTTTTCCACCTATCAAAACTCACTCTCAGAAAAAAAAAAGAATTGGAAAGTTCATTCACAACAAGCTAAAAATAATTAATGAGGTTTAAGATCTTATCCCAAGTGGTGACTATTTGCATATTATTGGATTTTAACTTCCTTTTGCTAAAGGAAAGAATTATTATTCACCATTGAATTCTAGACATCAACAAGATGGATGAGATTAATTCTTGGTAGGACAAGGACACCTCCAAATATTGGTAAGCAAACATTTCTGCCCATTGAACACAAAGAGGGGAGATAAAATAAAATATATATTCTCAGTTACATAACTATTCTCCCTGTTTTACTAAGGGTAGAATTTGGATTGTGAAGTGTGGTTGAATCAAAGAAACTATAATAAATCAATATGAGCCTCTCATGCTCATTAAATGATTCAAAAAATCCTTAATAGCCCTAAGCAAAATGATCTGTATTTAACCAGTATTTTTAAATAACTCTAGTTTTCCAAAATGTATGCATTTGATGAGAGATCATTTGAAAGACTTTGACTAATCTACTGAGTTTCTTATCAAACATCTTGGGTGCATTGATCAATTTCAGCAGCTAGTAACAGACTTTCTCTTCAAATTTTGGTGAACTATTAAATGCAATCTCAAAAACAGCAACTTCTTAGAGACCGCAAAGTTTCTTTCATTTTTTAAAAGGATAAAATGAAAACTAAAATATTTCAGATACCTAAATAAGCCCAAAAAGTTATACAATGATTAATATGGAAATGGGGAAAGAAAAGAGAAGCAAGAACTGAACCAGACAAACCAATTACATATAGGGGTTCACAACCCAAAATTCCATATACCACATCTTTACTAATCAAAAAATGAGGACAACATTCTCCATAGTTTCTTCTTCAATAAATGTTTGTAGAGACCCACTTCAGCAATCTGTTGGCTTCCTGAAATTTTCTCCCAGGTGGTTCTAAGCAAACAAGACTAATGACCTGGCTTTGTTTGAATGGTTGACATGTTGTAATTGCATATAATTATTGCTGTGGATTATTTATAAAGGTTTCTTTGTTTTTATGTTGATTAGAGATACATGATTTCATAAGATTCAAATGTTGTTTATCTGTTATGCTCTAAACTACATGTAGTAGCATGTCATTTTTAGAGGTATCTTACATTGGAAGGTTGACTACTTAAGGGAGACTTATTTGGCTATAGTGACCCATAAAAGAACAACATATTCAAAAACTGACTAGGTAAATAACAATTCATTAAAACTGAATATTCCCTGAACAAATTTTTCTGATTATCTCTCAAGGAACTTCAGTTTACAAGACCTGTGATGGGTTGATAGTAATCAGTTCACTCACCTCTATTCCACTGAAGTTGACTTCTTTCAGTAATGAAAGTTCTGTGTTCTGAAATTCTAATTTTCATCCATAGGACCATCCTGCCCTATGGTTTTCTGAATTTCTGATTTTTTTTCTGCAACCTTTTCTAGTTTGATTCATGCTCCAAATGGGAAGCATGGCTTTGGTCAGAGGAATCTGATGCATAGGATTTCTAATTCCTTGTTTTAGAAAATCAAGGGATCAAAGATCATCTAGTCCACTCCCTTGATTATACAGATAGGAAATTGAGGCCTAAAGAGTGATTTGCCCAGTCATGCAAAAAGTAAATGATATAGTAGGAATTCAAACTCAGGTCTTCTGATTCTTTTCACTACTTTGCACTTCCTCCAATGGTTCTAAAGGACTTAAATTCAGTTTGTATACATTTCTATGACAAGTTTTATTGATGAAATTTCCTAGCATCTATCAGAACTCTTGGACTTTATTTTTCAGTCATTTCAGTTGTGTCAGACTCTTCATGATCCCATATGGAGTTTTCTTGGCAAAGATACTGGAGTGGTTAGCTTTTTCTTCTTTAACTCATTTTCAGATGAGGATATTGAGACCTATAGAGTTAACTGACTTTCTCAGGGTCACAAAAGTTAGTAATTATCAGTGGTCAGATTTGAATTCAAGAAGATGAGACTTCCTGATTTGAGACCACTGTACCTCCAATTACCTTTGAACTTTATACAATTCAATTAAATTCAGCATAGGTTTATTGAATTCCTACTGTGTAGTAGTGAGAATTATGCTGACTATTAGAAGGAATACAAAAGTTTTACATAAGAAATATTTTCTGATCATAGATTTTACAGTCTGTTACCAAACATGAATATAAAGACTAATAATATTTATATGATATTTTAATGTTTACATTAAAGAAAAATAATTACAATTATAGAAATATTAATGAAACATGATTGTTGACAGAGAGATATAAAAGTTTTAGATGAAAAATACTACCTGACCTGGATCTTAAAATCTATTTGTAAAATATTATAAATATAAATAATAATGCATATTTACATAGTAATGCCAAGATTTACAAAGTATTTTACTTACAATACCATGAAGCAGATAACATAGGTCTTACCATTCCATTTATTGGTAAGGAAATGAAAGCTCAAAAAAGTTGCTGCTTACTCAAATTATTTTGTATATGGCTAGTTCTTTATTGTGTCACTTAGAAGTAAATGCTGATAAAAGTACAGCTTATATTTAAACAATAGATCTTCTGATCCTTAAGTTCTTTCTATTGAGAGACACAAAGTGAGCTATGAAATATGGGGTATAGGGGAAGATCATTAGTGACTGAGATGATTGGGAAAGTCTTCCTGGAATTTAAAGTCTATTTATGTTGGACTTTAAGGACTAATTATAAATTTAGCAAGCAAAATAAAGGGAGGAAAAGGCAGGAGAGAAACTCTAGAAATAGAAAACATCATGTACAAAGGCACAAATGTAAGAAAGGTCAGGGCAAGTACACTGGACAGCAAATAGTCTACCTAGCTAAAGTGGAAAATGTATAGAATTTAAACCCCATTTCTGGAATGTATTTTCTCTTCACTTTGAGCTCTTGTAATGTTTAGTTCACTTAAAAACTCAGTTTAGGTTCCACTTTCAATAGGAAATCTTTCCTAGCGTCATCAGGGTACTCTCCCTTCTCAAATAATTTGAACAGTATCTAGTAATCTCGTTTCACATTGTATCCCAAAAGAATGTAAGCTTATTGAGAGCAGAGGAAGTTTTTGTTTTGTTACATCTTCATGTCTCCAGTGCCTGTCTAGCACAGTGGGTAGGCTCCTGGCTCCTGCCTCACAGTTCTCAATACCAGTTTCTATTTCATATGCTGGTAATCTGCCTCTCAGAGAAAGACATTTAAATCCTTCACTCTGGTCCTCTTTGACTTGATTATATTGTAGTTAGACTTTAGGTCAAGGTAGGCAAAGGCAATAATAAACTATCACAGGAACAGTCAGTAATTAGTTTTAGGTTACTAGGTTGGAGTCAGAAGCAAAGAGTTAGGGATCTATAAAGAAGCATCAACAAGCAAGGGGTCAGGTATACCTAACACCCACTTTGGACTGCCAAGACAGAACCAAGAACATAAAAAGTCTTGCCTTCAAGTGCACAATAATATACAACTTGACACACATTTATATAACACAGAAAAAGCATGCAAGTCCTAAAGATGTGAAAAAGAGCTATGCATGAACTAGTGAGGCTAGACACAGAAAGCTGTCTGAAGGAGATGAGTTTATATGTTTTGAACTGGATTTTGAATACAAAGAACAAAAATCTTTGGGTGATAGAAGAGAAAGAAAGCAATCTAGGTGGAGGCATAATCACAGAGTTGGAACTTGATAAATCCAATTAATTTTGCTGAAGTGGGGTGGGAAGATCAGTGTTAATCTGCAAAGATTGGCAAACATGAAGCTGACTTGACATTTTACTGGGAAAAAACCCTACATACTCTAAAATTCAGAGAACACTACATTCACTTTTTTAAAAAAATTTCTCTAGGGGGGTGGCTAGGTGGCATAGTGGATAAAGCATCGGCCTTGGAGTCAGGAGTACCTGGGTTCAAATCCAGTCTCAGACACTTAATAATTACCTAGCTGTGTGGCCTTGGGCAAGCCACTTAACCCCATTTGCCTTGCAAAAACCTAAAAAAAAATTCTCTTATGCATTTTTCCCTATCCCGTGGTTTTCTTTCTCCCCCCCAAATAATCCTAATTCCTCATATCAAAAATAACTAATCTATAAACATGTTTAACAGAAATGTGTATGTACAATATTCACCTGACTGTTCACCACTGGGGGAGGGGATGGGAAGGGAGGGTGGAAGAAATTATGTAACTTAAAAATATGAATATGCCTAAGGATGAATGTTGAAAACTTTCTTAGCATGTGTCTAGAAAAATAAAATATTAATAAAAAAAGATTTAACTCCTATCCTGTTGCCTCTCTTGATATGCCTTAATCTAATTTCTACCCAAATTCTTAATGAGAATATCTCCAAAATGACAGAGGTTTTCTAAAAGAATAATAGATGTTATAACTCAAAAATGAAGAAGTAGAAGAACATCTGACTGAATAGAATCAAAAGATAACATTTGAAAATCATGTGTTCTATACAAATTAAGTTCAATTTAATTCTCCAAGCATTTATTAAATAGTAACTATATGCCAGCACTATAATATGTCCTGGAAATTAAATGACAAAAACATGACAATCCTGGACCCAAGATATTTATACTAAACGGTCCTCCATGCATGCCCACCAGAGGCTGCTTCTTCTGTAGGCTCACAAATCTAAGTTTCCAATTTCCTCCTCATTTCTAAAGAATAACTATGCTGAGGGGTGGCTAGATGGCATAGTGGATAAAGCACTACCCTTGGAGTCAGGAGTACCTGGGTTCAAATCCGGTCTCAGACACTTAATAATTACCTAGCTGTGTGGCCTTGGGCAAGCCACTTTACCCCATTTGCCTTGCAAAAACCTAAAAAAAAATCACTATGCTGAAATGTTCATCTTAATCTTTTTTTTGAGTTTAAAAGATTATGAAACACATTTATTTCTTTTTAATGGGAAAAATTTATTTCATGGTATATGAAGCATTCCCTTCAAAAATCTTGTATCTTTCTAAGACTAGTCTTGAAATAGGCTGTAGGAAATAAAATATTCTTTTTTTTTCCAATTACATGAAAAGATGTTTTTCAACATACATCCTTTTGCAAGGATCTGAGTTCCACATTTTTTCTTTGCTTTTCCCTTTTTTTTTTTGTGAAACAGTGAGATCAAGTGTCTTGCTTAAAGCCCAGTAAGTATCAAGTTTCTAAGATAAGACTTGAACTCAGGTCCTCCTGACTCCAGGGTCAGTGCTCTATCTATTCTGCCACACAGCTACCCAAGTTCTACATTTTTCTACCTTCCTTCCCTCCTGATTACAGAGAGCTATCTTATATAGGCTGTACATGTACAATCATGCTTAACATATTTTCATATGGATGGTGTTTGTCCTTCATTCTTGAAGAAGATCATGATATCAGAAGACTGGAGATGGCCCTGGATGGAAGGCCCTGGATGAGAGGCAATCAGGATTAAGTGACTTGCCCAAGGACACACAGTGAGTAAGGGTCAAATGTCTGAAGTTGGATTTGAACTCCATTGTGGTCATGTTATGAAAGATGAATTAAAGAGACTATAGAGGAGCTGGGAGTGTGAGATGGGTCAAAGTCAAAGTGATAGACATAGTCTTGGGTGGTAGTCTTAGGCATACCCTCAATTTCTAGGTTTATATTTCTATCATACTTATCTCCCTTACAGAGAAAGTAAAGGGAATGTACCCTGAATACCAAGACTTCCATTAGATTTGTGAGTTAAATAAAAGCAGAGACTGCTTTTTTTGCTTGTCTTTGTATCTACAGACTAATTACACATGGAAATTAGGAGAAAATGTCCACAAACTCTCCCTAGAGTGACTTAGACTTCACCAAAGATACTCCAAATCCTCCCATTGTCTTTTTTTATAAGGAGGGAAGTAGAGAAATCATATAAGGATGCTGATAGTATAACCCAGAAGGTTTCACCCAAGCAAGTGAACCACATAGATAGAAATTTTACAGTTATCTCTCTTAGATAGCTAAGGAGAACAAAGGGAATATGCTGTTGATTCTAAGATGATCATTTTCCTTAGATTTAGCTAGGGGAGAAGATCTGACTCAGGTAAAGTCTAGAAAGGATTTATCTCCCAGGACTTCTGACTTTTTTTTTTCATTATTTGAACATTTTTCACTTTTGGGAAGCAATCCAGAGAGTTTGGAGTGAATTAGTTTTTTGTCTATTTCCTTCTCTTTGTGAGGTGCATAGACAGAGAAGAGAGGTCAATTTACCCAAAATGCAAATCCATGATGACAAGTAAATTTAGATACCTCCAAGCTGTATATGTGATAGGACAAGTTTTCTAAGACTTTGTCTCTCAACAACCTAGGGCAGTTTGAGAATTCCAGATAAAACATATCTCATTTTGCCATTCCTCTTGGGTTCCATTCTCTTGATATATCTTAATTTTTCACTTTATCTCTGCTTGTGGACTAAATTATTAAAAAACAAAATAAAATTGAGTTGTAATTCATATCTCAGCAGTGTCTTTCATTTCTTTATTGATCCAAAGTTAAACCAAGAGGGTTACTACCATTTCAAAGTTCAGGCATCTTTACTTCACTTGAACTCAATTTTTACATGAAATAAGAAAAATGTGTTGCATTACTGAATCTCTTTGAACTTTGTAAAGTGTTTCACATCTCAAAATAATTATATTATTCTCTCAGTGGAATCGGGTTTTCAGAGGGCCTGAAATATAAACCAGACCTCATCTTACCATAGTTTCCATAAAACTCAGTCTGGGGTCCCTGGAAAAATAAAATTTCTTCAAGTTTAGACTTTTTACAGCAATTATTAAAATATTTTTGTTGACAACTGATTCTTCATGTTAGATTTCTTCCCAAGCTGAATGTTTACTCTTGGATTGGGGTTTCTAAGATTTTTGACCTCATGTCATTATTTGACTTTTTATTCCCTAGATAGGTATCCTTCTTTTTTCAGAACTTTAATCTCTATTCTGGAGCTCTACTACTCTGTCTTATTAAACTTCATATCCAGAATTAAATAGTATATACATCATTTTTTGTCACATCATGGGCGGTATTACTTTAGTGCAGATTTGGAATGATTTTGAAAAAATAAAAAAAATTTAGGTTATTCTCTGGTCAAATTAAAATTCTTCAATATCATTCATTTTAATTTTAACTCTAGGGGTCTGTGATAAGGGGAATTTATTTAAACTTTGATGATTCCCTTCTCCTATCTATATCCACCTTTTCTTCTGAAATTGCCTTCCAATTACCCACACACACACAGAACTTTTGTGTACATGGTTTCAATTCATTATTAGACTGTGAAATCCTTGTGAGCAGAAACTGTGCCTTGTTTTTTATCCTAACACTAAGTACCATGTCAAAAACATATTAAGTGAATGATTAATATTTATTAACTGACTGAAAAGATTTAGGGAAAAGGACGTTGTGGAACACAATAATGGTTTTAAAAGTTTGGAGACTTATCACAGGGAAGAATGCGAAGGCATATATCTCCAGAAGTAGAAACTGTGGTTGATGTTTGGAAGTTCCAATGAGGTGTATTTTGGATCAATATTAGGGAAATATTTCCTAACAATTAGAACTGTTCAATGATGGAATGAATACACTGCTTTATGAGATAGTAATATGCAATCACTGGAAGAAATAGTGCAGAGGAGATTCCTGAGTAGGTTAAGATGGTAGACTTTGTTTCTAAGGTCTCATTCAACTATAAGTTTCTCATACTTTAATGACCTCTCATTATTTGTAGACACTAATCTCTATGGATGCTTCCTGACCAGTTTTAAATTTTTCTTGACACTGTATTGTGGATTTCCCATTTCTCAATTTAGGAGTTCCCTTCTCACAATTATCTTAAATGATTCAACATTTTGGAGAAGAGACAGATTTTAATGAAAAAGTTAAATGGTTATTAAGTCATAGTTTAAATAACATATAGATGATTTAGATTTTTATTAATGTCATTTAATTAGCATTTCTGTTGGAATAGACAAGGACAGAAAGGAAATGCCTTGTTGAAGGAGAGTAAAGTGATGGATTTGAATAATGGAATTGGATCTGCACTTGAATTCCAGCTCTACTAGTTGACCCAATCTTATGGATATTTGCCTCAATTTCCCCATTTTTGTTTTATCTGTGTAGACATAATTACAGGTGGGGAAAAAAGATACCAAACTTTTTTAAAATGGGCTAAATAAGACTCACTAGAATAGGAAAAAATATATATATATATTAGTACAAATTTGCTTATCTTGCTAGGACAAAGATAAAAGTGGTCATCTACTGCATCTTTGGCCATTGCCAATTATCCTGACTTTTGTTTTGCAACTGGCCTTAGACGACTTTGGGAAAAAGAGGGAGGTTGATGACTTTGTGCAACTCTGCCTCACTTAAATCCAATTCACATGCAAGTCAAGATATTACCCTGTCATGTCATTTGGTCCTCTTCAAAAATAAAAGACTGATACTTCCTATTTGTGTCACTTTGAACTCCATTTCTTCTTCTGAAAAATGAGGTGATTGGATTAGAGGTCCTTCTAACACTAAATCTAAGATCTTTAATCTAGAATTGTCCCCTTTTTTATTTTTAAGACAGTAGAGACAATTGCCTGGTCTGGGAGGAGAGCATGATTATATGGATTTAAATGCTGGGGGTGGGGGGTGGGGTACCTAGGTATCTGAGTTCAAATCCGGCCTCAGACACTTAATAATTACCTAGCTATGTGGCCTTGGGCAAGCCACTTAACCCCATTGCTTTGCAAAAAATAAAAAATAAATTAAAAATAAAAATAAATAAATGCTGAGAGGGAGCTGAAGTCAGCCAGGTCAATGTTGATAATAGTGCCAGTGGTAAATGCTAGTTGGAATGAGGAAGGGGACAAACAGTAGAGCTGTAATCTGTCCTTATATCAGATAAATAGAGCAATATTTCAAGAAAAAAATGGAAACAAAATTGATGAAGATATGGAAATCATTTGGCTAATAGGGAAAAAAAGCAATTTCAGGCAACTAAGAACTTTTCAGATTTAGTGTCTGTTAGCTTTGTGTTCTTTGGAATAGGAAGGTCTAAACTTTGTAGTTTGAAAATATATTACTGTATTTGAAATAGGTTCCAGTTCAATAATTGTGCTTTCTTAGAAGCCCTTGTGGTAGTGTGTTTATGTTTTAATCAATCAGTGTTCTTGATCTTTATAAATCCATTCCATATTCATATGTTACTCAAAGAGCAAGACAAATATTTTGCTACCTGATTTCCACTATATTTCTGAGCATATGTGTGATGATAGTTGTGGTAGTGGGATTAGGAAAAAAGATCAGAAAGGATGGGGTGTATCTGATATCATTGTGTTTTTCTGTATTTAGGGTTCTTGTAAGCCTAGAAAGAAGTATCAGTTATATATATATATATATATATATATATATATATATATATATATGCATATATATATTCTTTGTGACACTATGCCATTTCTAATTATGTAAGCATCATTTAGTTAGTTATATACTGTTAGCATTAATTGAATACAGAAAAAACGTTCTTGAAATAATTAAAATATTACTTGGAATGAACTAGTAGAAAAAGGAATGCCACTGTCCTAACACAAGAATTTCTTGAATGAGCTAAATTGATATTCCCCTACTCTTCAACAAGTAATTCTCTCTGTCATTATTTTCAACTGCATGGAGATAAGTGGGTAAAGTGTTAATTTAAGAGTCTTAAAATCTAGGATTACCCTTAGAAATGGTATATAAAATCACAGGTTATAAACAATCCATTAAAGTGGCTTAGAAACTAAACTTTGAAGGTTTATACATAATAGTATGCTCCTCTTTCCCTTTATGCTGTCCATAAATTTGTAAGGGAAAGATCCTAGATCTGATCAAGTTACTAATTGATCAAAATTTAGGAGAAAAGTCAAATTGACATGAGTTTTATCCCTACTTTTTGTCTAATGATATTATCTACCTTATCATATTCTGAAATAGAATAGTAGATTTTGGGGAGGGACTTTAATGAACACAATGATTTTTTACAGATGAGTAAACTGAGGTTCAGAAACGTTAAGTGATTTTTCTGTACAGAAATGAAACCAAGGACTTACCTTGATTGGGACATGTAAAGCACTTTGCACAGTCTGGCACATAATAAGCTCTATGAAAATGATAGTTATTGTTATTATTTTCTTTTTCAGAAGTTGGGATGGATTTGCTCTGATGTAAGCAAGTCAATTTAAAATCCAGCACCTACTCTGCTCTGAACTACACTATGCTGGACATTGGGGGAGAAACAAAGTTCAGATAAAACATGACTATTGCCCTCCTGAGGTTTAAAGTTTATCCAAAAGACAGGACACATACAGAATCCTAGTACAAAAACAATACATTCAATACATACGAGATATGTGGAGTGTAAGACATGTCCTGGAAAGACTCTTTCTTCTCAGCAGTGTGAGGACTGCTGAACCTTTTTCAACACTGCTTTCCCGCTTTGGTGTCCACCTCATTCATCCAACTTTTACCCATGAATTCAAGAAACTGTAGCATGCACATACTCCAGTAAATTGTTTCAGCAAGTGGTCTAAGTAAGGATAAAGATAGCTGAGAGGTCCTGAAACCTTTGATGAATGAGAAAGGTGTTTACTTCAAGCATGTGAACACTTCCCCCAGTTGAATGGGATAATGAGAACAATTTGTTCCAATAGCCATGAAGGGCTGAGACAAGAACTATGGAGCACTTAGTGCTAAGCCAGACTTCAAAAATGCTGACATCATCCACTGTATCCGGAGAAATCACCAGCTGTCTTGACTTCTTTTTTCAATGACTCTGAAAGAGAGAATAAGGACAATGTCTTTGCCCAACTCTGCCTCACTTAAATCCAATTTATGCACAAATCAAAAGATATCATCCAAAACATGTTACCATTTTTATATATCTCATCTTAACCAATCTGATAGGTGTGAGGTGGTACCTTGTAGTTGTTTTAATTTGTATTTCTCTAATTAATAATAATTAAAATAATTTTTTCATATGATTATAAATAGTTTTTATTTCTTCTGATAAATGCCTGTTTATATCCTTTGATCATTTATCAATTGGGAAATGGCTTTTAATCTTATAAATTTAATTTAGTTTTCTATGTAGTTTTGAAATGAGTCCTTTATCAGAAACACTATGAAAATGAAAATTGTTTCCCAGCTTTCTGTTTTCTTTCTAATGTTGGCTTCATTGACTTTATTAGAGCAAAACCTTTTTTAATTTAATATTGTCAAAAATCATCTATTTTGCAATTTATAATGTTCTCTATTTCAGGTTTGGTCATAAATTTCTCCACTCTCCATAGATCTGACAGATAATTTCCTGTTTTCTTAATTGGTCTTTGATATCACCTTTTATGTCTAAATTCTGTACCCATTTTGACTTTATGCTGGTGTATGGTGTGAGATGTGAGTCTATGCCTAGTTTTTGCCATGCTGTTTTCCAGGTTTCCCAGCAGTTTTTGTCAAATACTGAGTTGTTATGTCAGAAGCTAGAGTCTTTGAGTATGTCAAATTATAGATTACCAAATTTAGTCATTTGCTACTATTTCTTTTGTATCTACTATCCACTGATCTATTACTCTATTTTTTGACCAGTAACTATAATTTTAATGACTGTCACTTTATAATATAGTTAGGCCACCTTCCTTTGCATTTTTTTTATTAAATTCCCCCTGATATTCTTGACCCTTTCTTGCTCCAGATTGATTTTTTTACTATTTTTTCTAGCTCAATAAAATAATCTTTTTTAGTAGTTTGATTAGTAAAGTTTTGAATAATTAATTTAATTTGGAAAAATCATCATTTTTTCCCCCTAGCTCAGTCTAGTCATGAGCAATTGACATTTTCCCAATTGTTAAGGTCTGACTTCATAAGAAAAGTATTTTGCAATTGGGTTCATATAATTTCTGCATTTGTGTTGGGAGGTAGATTTCCAAATATTTTATGTTGTCTACAATTACTTTAAATGGAATTTCTCTTTCTATCTCTTGCCCTTGGACTTTATTGTTCATATATAGAAACACTGATGATTTGTGTGGTTTTATTTATATTTCACTAATTGTTTCAAGTAGTTTTTTTTAATCAATTTTCTAGGGTTCTTTAAGTATGGCATCATATCATCTGCAAAGAGTAAAAGTTTTGCTTCCTCACTGTCAATTCTAATTCCTTCAATTTCTTTTTCTTCTCTTAGTGCTAAAGCTAATATTTCTGATACTATATTGAATAGTAGTGGTGATAATGAGCATCCTTGTTTCATCTTTGATCTTATTGGAAATGCTCCTCATTTATTCTCAGTACATACAATGCTTATTAATGTTTTTAGTTAGATATTGCTTATTATTTTAAGGGAATTTATATTTCTATACTCTCTAGTGTATAGTTCTATACTTTTTAGTATTTTTAATAGGAATGGATATTGCATTTTGTTAAAGGTTTATTCAGCATCTATTTCAATAATCATAATTTCTGTTAGTTTTGTTATTGGTATGCTATGTTGACTGTTTATTTAATATTAACCAATCTCTGCCTATCTGGTAAAAATCCTTCCTGATCAGCATGTCTTATCCTAGAAATAACCTATTGTAAACTCTTTGCTAAAATTTTAATTAAAATTTTTGCTTCGATGTTCATTAGGGAGATTAGTCTATAATTTTCTTTGTCTATTTTGGCTCTCCCTGGTTAAGGTATAAACACTAAACTGGAGTCATAAAATGAATTTAGTATAACTCCTCCTATTTTTGAAAAAAAACTTTATATAGAATTGTTCCTTAAATGCCTTGTAGAATTCACTTGTAAATTCATATGGGCCTAAAGATTATCTCTTAGGAAGTCAATTAATGATTTCTTCAATTTTTTTTTCTGAAATAGAGTAATTTAACCATTTCATTTCCTCTTCTGTTAATCTGATTGCAAATATTAATACATTTCATTTAGATTGTCAAATGTTTTGGCATATATTTGGTGATAAGTTTACCCTTTTCATTTTTGATACTAGTAAATGGCTTTCTTCTTTCTTTTTTAAAATCAGATTAACTAAAAGTTTATCTTTTTTTCATAAAACCAACTCTTAGTTTTACTTATCAGTTCATTGGTTCTCTTACTTTCAGTTTTATTAATCTCTCCTTTGATTTTCAGTATTTCCAATACATTGATTTTCTTTTTCTTTATTTTATTCATAATAAGCATTTAGAGATGTTACATTTCCCCTAAAAATTGCTTTCCCTGCATCCTATAAATTTTGGAATGATGACTCATTGTTATCATTGTCAAATGAGATTGTCGATTATTTCTATGATCTGTTGTTTGATCCACTCATTCTTTAAAATTAGGTTATTTAGTTTCCAATTAATTTTTGGTTTATCTTTCCCTTTATTTCATGTAATTTTTATTTCATCATGATCTGAAAAGGATACATTTAATATTTCTGCCTTTTTGCATTTAATTTTGCATTTAATTGCCCTAGTACATGGTCATAGGTGCCATGGACATATTCCTTTCTAGTCTCATTCGATTTTTTTCCAGAGGCCCTATCATATCTAAGTTTTCAAAAATTGTATTCACCTTAATAAGTTCCTTCTTATTTATTTATCTAATTAGATTTATCTAATTCTGAGAAAGGAAGATTAAGATTTCCCACTATTATAATTTGGTTGTCTATATCTCCCTGTAATTCATTTAGTTTTCCCTCTATGAATTTGGATGCTATACCACTTGGTGCATATATGTTTAATAGTTATATTATTTTATTGCCAATAGTGCCTTTTAAGAAGATGTAGTTTTCTTCCTTATTTCTTTTAATGAAATATATTTTTGCTTTTGCTTTGTCTGAGATCAGGATTAACGCCCCTGATTTGTTTTTTCTTCTGCTGAAGTATAATACACACACACACACATACATATGTGTGTATACATATATATATATGTATATGTATATGTATGTGTGTATATTATTTTTACCTTAACCCTTTATTTAACTCTCTATTTCATATGTGTTTCTTGTAAACAACATCTTGAAGAATTCTAATTTTTTAGTCATTCTGCTATCTACTTCTGTTTTATAGGAGAGTTCATTAAAATCACATTAACATTTAAGATGACTAGTTTTGAGGGTCAGCTAGGTGGTGCAGTAGATAGGGCACCAGCCCTGGAGTCAGGAGTACCTGAGTTCAAATCGGGCCTCAGACACATAATAATCACCTAGCCATGTGGCCTTGGGAGAGCCACTTAACCCCATTGCCTTGTAAAAAAAAAAAAAAAAAAAAAAAAAGATGACTAATTTTATATTTCCTTCATGCTGCCTTCCCTTATTTATACTTTTTTTTCTTTCTTTACTCAGTGTTCCCACCCTCCCTTCTCTGCCTCTTCTAAAAATAGCTCATTGTTCCTCTTCAGGTGGTGTTATTTATTCTCTAATTCCTAGTCTTCTAGACTTTCTTGTCTTTATTGTTTTAGCCCTGTCTTGTACCTGCAGTCTCTCTGTCAAAATATATATTCCTTTTATCTGTCCTTATAGAAGTATAATTCTCAAGGGTTTATTGATTGATTTATTGATTGATTGATAAGCAACAGTGCTTCATATTGCTTTCCAAGTACACTTCCCTCTTCTGTCCCATTAGAAATCAATTCTCAAGAGTCATAAATAGCATCAAATTATAATCAATTTATAGCATATCCTCTTTTCATCTACCTTCTAAAGACATACAATCCTCATGAGTTAAAGTATCATGTAAATCAAAATCACTTCATGAACAATTTGTACCCTCCCCTCTAAATAAATTCCCTCTAATTGAAACTAAAATATCAATTAAAGCAAAATTACTTCATGATCTATTTATGTCCAGTCCCTCTGTGTACACTCCCTCCCTCTGTTCCTATAGTATTATAACTATAGTACTATACCCCTTGTTAACTAAAGTATTGAGTACACTCCCTCCCTCTATCCATATAGTAATAGTCTTTGTTAACTAAAGCATCAAGTAAAGGGAAATAACTTCATGATTTAATTATGTATAGATTCTTTTTTTTTTCTTTTTAGGTTTTTGCAAGGCAAATGGGGTTAAGTGGCTTGCCCAGGGCCACACAGCTAGGTAATTATATTAAGTGTCTGAGACTGGATGACTCCAGGGCCAGTGCTTTATCCACTGTGCCACCTAGTTGCCCCTATGTACAGATTTTTTAGGGATTCTCTCTCCCTCTGTTCCATTAGAAATACAACCCTGGGGCGGTTAGGTGGCGCAGTGGATAGAGCACTGGCCTTGGAGTCAGGAGTACCTGAGTTCAAGTCCGGCCTCAGACACTTAATAATTACCTAGCCGTGTGGCTTTGGGCAAGCCACTTAACCCCATTGCCTTGAAAAATCTAAAAAAGAAAAAGAAAGAAATACAACCCTTCTAAGCAACATCACTTCATGATCCATTTATACCCATACTCTGGACCCCAGGAGCAGAGCCCAACCAACAAAATGAGCAAAAAACATGAAGTGCACTAACCATAGAAAGCTACTGTTCTGATAGGGACAATAAAAATGCCTTCTCAGAAGAAGGAAACAGTGACAAATTGCCTACATATGAAATCTTAAATTCAATCAACATTCATTAGCTAAAAGATTGGCTAAAGACATTTTCATGGTCAACCTCTCTCAAAGTATGTTTATTTTAACTATCCTAAGAGAAATAAATTCTCAAGAATTAAAAGTATTATCTTCTCTTATAGGAATGTATATGATATAATGTTCTTTACTAGCAATTTTTCTCTTTACAATTACATTTATACACATCTCTTGAGTCATATTTGAAGATAAAAATTTTCTGTTCAGTACTGTTCAGAAAACTTTGGAAGTCCTCTATTTAATCAAATATCCATATTTTATCCCAAAAGAATATGCTGAATTTTATAAGAAAGTTAATTCTTGGTTGTAATTCAAGCTCCTTTGCCTTCCAGAATATCATATTCCAGATTCTCCAATTTCTTAATGCTGAAGTTAAGTCCTGTTTAATTCTAATTATGATTCTTTAATATTTAAATTGCTTCTTTTTGGCTGCTTACAATATTTTCTCCTTTAGATGAGAGATCTGAAATTTGGCTACAACTCCTTGAGTTTTTTATTCTGGACTCTCTTTCTGTAGATGATCAATGGATCCTTTCATGAACTATTTTGTCTTCTTGTCCTAAGATAATAGGACATGATAATATCCTTAAAGATACTTTCCAGGCTCTTTTTTTTTTGGTCGAGGTTTTCAGCAACAGTTCATAAATTATCTCTCCTGGATCTATTTTCCAATTCATTTGTTTTTCCTAAAAGGTACTTTACATTTTCTTCTTTTTTTTTCCAATTTTTTGGTTGTGTTTGATGGAATCTTGGTGTTTTATAGTCATCAGTTTCCATTTGTCCAATTCTAATTTTTAGAGTTTTATTTTCTTCATTTAGTTTTTGTTAATCTTTTTCCAGTTGGTTAATTTTACTTTTTAATGAGTTACATTCCTTTTCCAGGTGGTTGATTTTATTTTTTGATGAGTTACATTTGTTTTCCAGTTGGCCATTTTTACTTCCCCCCACCTTTCCTTTTTTTTTACATTTTATTTAAGGCAATGGGGTTAAGTGACTTGCCCAAGGTCACACAGCTAGGCAATTACTAAGTGTCTGAGGCTAGATTTGAATCCAGGTCCTCCTGACTCCAGGGCCAGTACTCTATCCACTAAGACCTAACTGCCCCATTTTTACTTTTAAAGAAGTTGATTTCCTCATTCAATTTTTTATAATTCTGCATGATTCTCATTTCTTTTCTTTTTTTACACCTTTCTTCTTCCTCTTGCCTTTGTTTTTTAAAATCCTTTTTGAGCTCATCTGAGAGATTTTGTATTTGAGGTCCCTTCATAAATTATTTTGAGGTTTCATATGTAGGCAATTTGTCACTGTTTTCTTCTTCTGAGAAGGCACTTTTATTGTCCCTATCAGAACAGTAGCTTTCTATGGTTAGTGCACTTGTTTTTTGTTCATTTTGTTAGCTGGGCTCTGCTCCTGGGATACAGGGAGTATAGTCCCAAGTTTTGTGTGTTGGGGCCAGGATCTGATCCTTGGTTTATTGATTGCCAAAGATGTTGTCAATGCACCACAGGCATTGCCAATGCAGAGGTTTGTTTCTTCCTTTATGTCAAGACTTAGCTCATGTAGCACTTTGTTCAAAATCCAGTCCTGTCTGTTGCCCAAGTGTTCTCAGAGACTGGATTTTGTCTAGGGTTTGGACTCTCCCTGCTGGCCTGCCATCAAGCTGATTTGCTAAGCCAGGGACCTGGGCTGCACTAAAGCTAAGAGCCTCCCATTGGCTTTCCCACTATCCTGCTTATGCTAGGATAATTCTCCTTTATCCTAGAAAAGACAGACTATTGTTGGAGATTCTCCATGATATGTTGAGTTGACAACTTGATTCACTCTTTTCTTGGTGTGAGATCTGTCACTTTAAGGTCTGTGTAGAGGTTTCATTTAAAGTTGTGTCAGGAAAAGCTCTGGGAGCTTCCTAACTTTGCACTGCCATCTTAACTCATAACTTTCTTATCACTAACACTTTCTTCCGTTTACCTAAACACAATAAAATTTTGTGAATGTACCTTCATAATAAATATTGGCATTTAATGGACTATGTCATTTTCAGGAAAATAGACAGACATGATGTGAAAGTGATGAAGGCAACATATGGTGAAGAGTGCTGGATGGATCATAGACTTATTCTCTCCAAATTAAATATTTGCATTCAACAAAAGTGACAACTCCAAAGCTATAAAAAGAATATAGTGCTTCTCCAAGCAGCAACAGTTCCTTGCTAAGTTGAAGGGAAAGCTGAGTCAATACACAGTTGGCAATAGTGGAACAGAAAAGGAGTGGGCAACTTTCAGAGATCTGGTGTACCACACTATGTTTACTGATCTGGGTCAGAACACTAAGAAACTTCAAGACTGGCCTTATGAAAATGATAGGGAATTCAGAAGTTACTAAATGAAAAATGAGAACTCCACAGACCTTACTAGCAGGATAGTTCATCCATCTCAAGCTTAGAGAGAAACAGGATTCTTGACTCAGTAAAGAGGCAGAGAAAATTCGATTTTATGCTTATAGTAACAATCCAAAGTTCTTTTATGATGTCCTAAAGGCCTTTTATGGGCATCTCATGTTGCATCTCAACTACTCAGTTCCTGATGGAGCCATATTCATTAGCAAAAGGGATATGATCTTGGAAAGGTGAGATAAACACTTAACAGTGTTCTCAAGAGACCATCCTCAATCAATACTGAAGCCAATGACTGTTTACCTCAGGTTGAAATCAATTCCTTTCTAGCCTGAAAAAAAGTTTTGAATGCCATTAGATTCCTCTAGTGTGGTAAAGCACCTGGTACTGATTCCATTTCAGCCAAGGTTTATAAGGCAGTAGATCTCCCGCTCATATAAAAGCTGTCTGAAATTTTCTATTTTATATGGCAAGAGGAGGTTACCCCCCCCCAGGTGCTCAAAGATGTTGACATTGTCCATCTCTATAAAGATAAAAGGAAAAGATTGCTCTGTGAAAATTACACTGGAGTCCTGTCTCTTAGGCATTGCTGGCAAAATTCTTCCCAGAATCTTCCCTAGTAAGTTGATCCTTCATTTGAAAGATGCTTCTCTATCCTGACAACTAAAGTAGCTTAAGAAAGGGTCAAGGAACAATTGATATGGTGTTTACTGACCATCAGATGTAATGCTAGTAGCAGAAGAGAAGTCTGTTTACAATGGTGATTTGACCAATGTTTTGATACTGTCATACATGAGGGTTTGTGGAGAAGTTTATCAGTTCTGTATATCAGATTCATGATGGTATGCTTATAGAGGTTCTAAATAAAGGACAATGCTCTCATGCTTTTCCAGTCACCAAAAAAGTGAAACAGGACTATATGCTTACTAACATGCTTTTTGGCATGAGGTTTTCAACAATGTTATGAGATGCCTTCAACAAGGACAAAATGGCATCAAGGTCAACTATTGCATCAATGGTAAATTATTTAACTTGAAAAGACTACAAGCCAAGATTAAAGTATAATGAGTATCGGTACATAATTCTTCATTTACAGATGATTGTGCATTTATTACAGCTTCTGAGGCTGATGTGCAACAAAGTATGCATTGATTTCTCTGTCACTTATGCTAATTTTGGCCTAATAATTAATACCAAGAAAACACAAGTTCTCTACCAGTCATCATCATACCATCCATATGTGGAAACATGGGTTGTGGCAAATTGAGAAATTTCAATGCTGAGGTTAATGTTGTCTGTCTACTATCTATAGAGGTATACATTGATAATGAGGTTACCAAACACATTGCCGGAACAAGTTCAGCATTTGGGAGACTGAAAAAAGTGTGGGAGAGAAGAGGTATTAGATTGCCAACCAAAGTGAAGGTCTATAGAGTCATTGTGCTTATTTTATTGTTGTGTGCCTGTGAAACCTGAACAGTAAACCAGCAATATACCAGGAAACTGAATCACTTCCATTTGAATTATCTTAGAAATATTCTAAAGATCCCATGGCAAGACACAATATCAGGAAGTCTTCTCTTGATCTAAACTGCTAATCATTCAAACCTTACTGCAGAGAGCACAGCTCCAATGAACTGGTCATGTTGTCCAAATACAAAAATATACTTTGGCTTAAAAGACTATTTTACAGAGAACTTATGCAAGGCAAATGCTCACATGGAGGTCAAAAGGAGTAATAAAGGACACTCTTACAATCTCTCAGAAGAACTTTGGAATTGATTTAGTGACATGGGAAGCAAGGTCCACCCAGAATGGTGTGCCCAAAGGAATCAAAGCTAGAGGTATAGGTTGTGGAGCCACATTTGAAGAAGTGTTAGTTGAAACTTGAAATGAAGGAGTTTTCCAGACAAAAGAGATGGAAAGGGATGGAAAGAGAAAGAAGGAGAAAAGAGATTGAAGACAAAGAAAGTACTATGCTCTATAAGCAAAGTAGAATTACAGTAGATCAAAAGAGGCATGAAATACACAAATTTAGAGCCATCTCCACTCTAAATATTCATGTGATAGAGCTTTCTGATCTCATAATGATCTGATCAGCCATAGTCAAAAATACTGTATACCAACCTCAACATGATATCATTTTACTCCTCTTCAAGAATGAAGGACAACAACCAACCAAAATGTATGTGCAAAATGCAAAGGCCAAAGGAAGGGGGGGGGGGGGGACATTTCTCTCTGAAGGGGTCATTCTTCTTTGATGAGGTAGCTTTGAAATTGGAATTTAAAATATAAGTAGAAATTCAACAGCTGATGGAAGGCTTTCCAAGAAAAGCAAATGCTATGATCAAGGGACAAAATACCTGAAACAAGCAACCTGAGTATATGAGTTTGGCTAGTTTACAAAGTACACATGATGAAGAGAATCAAGAAACAGAGCTGGAGACAGAAAGGTTGCCAATTTGTGAACACCTTTGAATGCCAGGAAAGAAGTTTGACCTTTACTTTTAGAAAAAGGGTATCACTGAAGAGGAGTGATGAAATCTATGCATAAATTAGATCAGTCTGACAACAAGGTGATGGCAGATTGGAGTTTAGAGATTAGAGGTGGGGAAGCCCTAATTAGGAGGTTATTGAAATAATCAAGAGAAGTACCACAGTGGATAGTGTTTGGCCTAAAGTCAGGAAATCCTGTGTTCAGACACTTTCTAGTTGTGTGAGCCTCATCAAATCACTTAACCTCAGCTTCAGATTTCTCATCTATAAAATGGAGATAATAATAGCACCATCCTCCCAGGGTTGTTGTGAGAATAAAATGAGATAATCGCAAAACACTTATTATAGTATGCATAGTACACCTATATAAATTTTAGTAGATAAAAATCAGAGGTTCAATAATTTTCTCAGAGGCACATCACATAGCTAGTAATTGGTTGAAAATGGATTTGGACTCAGATCTTCCTGACTCCAAGTCTAGATTCTAAAAATCAATCCACCTGACTGATTGATGTTAAACAAGTTTGAGGGATATAAAAATAAGTTTAATAGTATATATTTTGAGTTTTGGAAAGGGTGGGCTCTCCAGGTAGAGATGTTCTATAGTCAGGGATAGCAATCTAAAACTTTAGAAGTCATTTTCTCAAAGCATAGGAGTCAAAGCTAAGGGCATGGTTGTTGTGCCATATTTGAAGAAGGGTTATTGAAGCTGTTGAAGTGAAGGGGATTTCCAAGCAAAAGAGATAGAAGACAAATGCAGATCTTCAGAGAATTCTCCTAAGTAGACAAGAAAAGCAGGCAGAGAGTTAGCTAAAAGTGGAAGAAAGAAACTAGGGAGAAAAAAATTTTCTCAAGTCAAAGGGAGAAGAGAGTATCCAAAAGAAAGAGGTGGTCAATAATGTCAAATATGGCAGAGAATTTAAAGAGAATGAGCACTGAAGAAAATGTCTTTGGACTTTATGATCAGAAGCTCATTACTATTCTTATAAAGAGCAACAATAGTACAAAGTTTCTGGACACTGGAACCAAGTGACTCTGGAGGAGCAAGGCTGGAGATCTAGTACAGAACTCCCTCACTCAAATTCACATGCTTGTCATGGTGTCACATTCCTGATGTTATGATCTTCTTTGACAATGAAGGGAAAATATCAATTTTACAGGCAGCTTGGTGGCACAGTGCATGGAGCACCAGCCTTGGAGTCAGGAGGATAGGAGTTCAAATTGAGCCTCAGAGACTTGACACTGTGTGACTTTGGGCAAATCACTTGTTTCATATCCAGGGCCATCTCTAGTCATTGTGATTCATACTGGATCCAGATGGCTTTAGAGGAAAAAGTGAGACTGGTGACTAAGCACAGATCCCCTCACTCAAATCCAGTTCTAGTGCTAGTCATGACATCACTTCCCTGATGTTATGATCTTTGGGAACAAAGGACAAAAAAAAAGTTCATATAGGAAACTAAGCAAAGAATGAGTTGTAAAAAAATGGAGGCAATTGATTCAGGAAGCTTTTCCAAGAAGTTTAACCATAAAGGAATAAAAGAGATGAGAAAAGAATTGGACATGGTAGAAAGATAAAAGGTTTTTTGTTTGTTTGCTGTTTAATGATTTAAAATGTTCAGCATATTTGTAGTCAAATTGGGAGGAACCAATTGAAAATTCACAAAAAACAAGCAGTGGTTGTTAGAGAAACATATTAGAAGAGACCAGAAAGGAAGGAATCAAAAAACTTATAGAAAAATTAACCTTAAAACAGCTTCTTTTTTCTCTGCCCAGGAGAATGACCTTTGTAGTAGAAAGGACAGAATAAAAAAAAAAAACTAATAGGGAGTTGATATCCAAAATAAACAAAACCCAACTCCTTTTTGAGGAATTCAAATCACTTGGCCCAGATGAACTGCATCCTCAAGGATCAAAAAGAATTTATTCATGTGATTGCTAAACCACTGTAAATGATACTTAAAAGAATACAGGAGCAAGAGAGGAACACAGGACTGGAGAAGGGTAAATGTCCAAATTTTCAGAAAAGAGAAGACAAGAAAGTTCAAAAAGTTTTGGTCAGTGACTTGGATTTCAATTTCTAGAAACATTCTAAAATAAATCATTAAAAATGTGGTTAATGAACATGTAAAAGAGGAAACAGTGATTACAAAGAAGCAGCATGATTATCTAAAGCATTCATACAAGACTAATCTTACATCCTTTTGTAAAAGGCAGAAGACCTTAAAAAGTCATAAATAAACGTAGCACAATGAATAGAATGTTGGAACTTGAGTCTAGAAGACCTGAGTTCAAACTTTTGGGGTGGAGTCATGATGGAGGCATGAAGATAGCATGCTTTCAGAGGTTTTTCTCTTCACAGCACTAAATGACACCTCTGCACAGACATTGAAGCTACAGATACCAACAACGACAAAAAAAAAAAAAACAGACAAGATCCGAAGAAGAATTCCATTGTAGACGTCATAGAAGATTTTCAGTGAAGATCTGTCTCGTTGGGGGAAAAGGGGAAGTAAAGCTCAGCAAGGCAGGAGAGATGGAAAGCCAGTGAGAGATTTTTAGCCACAGGGCAGTCCAGGTCCCAACAGCTTGACAACTGCATGGGTCCCAGTAGCTAGATAGCAAACCATCAGGGAGGGTCCCAACACCAAGAAAAGTCTGAAACTTGGGAATACTGAGGCAAAATACAGGACTGGGTTGGGAACAAAGCACTGAATAAGCAGAAAGTTGACATAAAGGAGAAAATAAACCTCTGCAAAGGTAAGACCTACACTGCCTAGGAAACATCTTGGTCAATGAAAAGTCAGGGATCAGACCCCAGACCAGCATAAAAAGCTTGAATTTGTACTCCCCATACCCCAGGAGCAGAGCTAAAAACAACAAAGATGAGAAAAAATGCTAAAAAAATAAAAAAAAGCACTCACTATAGAAAACTACTATGCAGATAAAGATGATAATGCCACCTCAGAAGAAGAAAACAGTGAAAAATTAACCTCAGAGGAAGTCTCAAAAAAGTCTATGAACTGGATTCAAATCCAAAAACCCCATAGGGGAGTCTAATAAAGAATTAAAAAACCAGGAGACCACTAGGTGGTATAGTGGATAGAAAACTGGCCCTGAGTTCAAATCCAGACTCAGACACTTAATTACCAGCTGTGTGACAGTGGGCAAGTCACTTAACCCCATTGCCTTGCAAAAAAAAAAAAAAAAAAAAAGAAGAGAGAAAGAAGAAAAATGGAAAAAAGAAATGGAAATGGGAATGGAAAAAAATGGGAAAAAAGAGTCATGAGGGAAAATTTATGAAAAATTGACCAAAGAAATAAACTCCTTTAAAATTAAAACTAACCAACTGGAAAAAGGATGTAACTCTTCAAAAAAGAAAACAACCAGCTGGAAAAGGAATGCAACTCATCTAAAACTCAAATCGAATAAATGGAAAAGGGATGCAACTCAGCAAAGAGTAAAAGCATTTGGAAAAGGAAACACAAAAGCTAGCTAAGGAAAATAAAATATTAAAAAGAAAGAAAAAAACAAATTACCAGTATCAAAAATGAAAAGGGTGAACTAACCACCAATGAGGAGGAAATTAAAGAGATAATTCAGAGCTATTTTGCCAAACTTTATACCAATAAATTGGAAAACTGGAATGAAATGGATGAATAGTTAAAAAATTCAAACTGCCCAGATTAAAAGAAAAGGAAATAAAATACTTAAATAATCCCATTTCAGAAAAAGAAATTGATGAAACTATCAATAAATTCCCTAAGACAAAGTCTCCAGATCCAGATGGATTTAAAAGTGAATTTTGTCAAACATTTAAGGAACAATTAATTCCTATTCTACATAAACTATTTTTTAAAATAGGAAGAAAAGGATTCTGCCAAATTTCTTTTATGACATCAATATGGTGCCGATTTCTAAACTAGGAAGAACCAAAACAGACAAAGAAAATTATAGACCAATCTCCCTAATGAACATTGATGCAAAAATCTTAAATAAAATTTTAGCAATGAGATTGCAGTTAAGTTATTACTAGGATAATACACCATGATTAGTAGGATTTATACCTGATAGTCAGGGATGGTTCAATATTAGAAAAACACACAACATAATTGAACATAATAATAAAAGTAACAGAAATCATGTAATTATCTCAATAGATGCTGAAAAAATATTTGACAAAATACAACAACCATTCCTATTATAAAAAACCCTAGAAAATACAGGAATAAATGGAATTTTCCTTAAAATAATAAAGATTATCTATCTAAAACCATCAACAAATATTATATGTAATGGGGATAAACAAGGAGCATTTCCAATAAGATCAGAGGTGAAACAAGGAAGCCTACTATTTTCACCATTACTATTCAATATAGTATTAGAAATGTTAGTTTTAACAATAAGAGATGAAAAAGAAATTGAAGGAATCCTAATTGGCAATGAGGAAGCAAAGTTTTCACTCTTTGCAGATGATATGTTGATGTATTACAGATTCTGAGAAAATCATCTAAAAAACTACTTGAAGAAATGAACACCTTCATCAAAGTAGTGGGATATAAAATAAACTCAAATAAATTATCAACATTTCTATATATGAACAACAAAGCCCAAGAGCAAGAGATAGAAAGAGAAATTTCATCTAAAGTAACTGCAGACAACTTTAAATACTCAGGAATCTATCTCCAAAGACAAATCTAGAACCTGTATGAACACAATTACAAAGTACTTCTCACACAAATAAAGTCAGATCTAAACAATTGGGGAAATGTCAATTGGTCATAGTTATTTTGAGCTGATAAAATAAAAAATGACAATTCTACCCAAATTAAATTATATATTCAGGGCCATACTAATTAAACTACCAAATATTTTACCAAAGTAGAAAAAATAGTAACAAAATTCATCTGAGGCAAAAAAGGTAAAGAATATTAAGTGAACTGATGAAAAAAATGTAAAGGAAGGTAGTCTAACTCTACCAGATCTCAAGCTATACTAAAAAGCAGAAGTTATCAAAACTGCCTGGAACTGGTTAAGAAATAGATCAGTGGATTGGGATAAATTCAAAAGAAGCAGTAGTAAATGACTACAATAATCTGGTAAATGACAAACCCAAAAACGTTATCTTCTGGGATAAGAACTCACTATTTGGCAAAAATTGTTGGGAAAACTGGAAAATAGCATGGCAAAAACAAGGCATAGACCCACATCTCACACTCTGTACCAAAATAAGGTCAAAATGAGTACAGGATTTAGACATAAAGTGCAACACCATAGACCAACTAACAGACTAAGAAATACTATATTGTCAGATCTATGGAAAGGGGACAAACTTAGAGTACATTATAAATTGCAAAATGGATAATTTTCACTATGTCAAATTAAAAAACTTTTGCACTAATAAGATCAATGTCAAAATTAGAAGGAAACAATTTTTACAGCTAGGGGTTTTGATAAAGGTCTCATTTCTTAAATATATAGAGAACTGCCAAATTTATATGGTTTCAATTCATTCCCCAATTGATAAATGGTCAAAGGATCTAAACAGTTTTCAAATGAAGAAATTAAGGCTTTATATAATCATATGGAAAAATGCTCCAAATCATTACTGATTAGAGAAATACAAATTAAAACAGCTCTGAGGGATTATCTCACATCAGATTAAGATGACAAAAAAGGAAAATGATCAGTATTGGAAAGGTTATGGAAGAAGTGGAACATTGGACAGCTAGGTGGTATGGTGGATAAAGCACCAGCCTGGGAGTCAGGAGTACCTGGGTTCAAATCCGGTCTCAGACACTTAATAATTACCTAGCTGTGTGGCCTTGGGCAAACCACTTAACCCCATTTGCCTTGCAAAAACCTAAAAAAGTGGAACATTAATTCATTGTTGGTGGAGTTATGAACTGATCTCAGTAGAGTAGAGAATTAAGACAGATAGACCCACCAGCAGGCTATTCCAAGAATGAAGAATTGAGGGTCTGCACCAGAGTGGCAGCAGTGTCTGAGAAGAGAAGGGGACATATTTGGGAGAGATGTTGCAAAAGGTGAAATCAAGATTACTGAAGATATTTAACCTGGAGAATAGAAAATTTCAGGAGACATGACAACCTATCTTCAATTATTTAAATGACTGTCATGTGGAAGGATTACATTTTTCTGCTTGACCTATATATCATAAAACAATGGACAAAAACTTTATAGAGACTTTTTTGCATAATAATAGCTTGCATTTATGTAGAATTAGATTATTTCATTTCACCCTCATAACCCCACTTTACAGGTGAAGAAACTGAACAGGTGAGGATGAGAAAAATCAAAGGGCTTACATCAGCCTCAAGTGTCTGAAGCAGAATTTGAACTTTGGTCTTCCTGATCCAAAGTCCAACACTATAACCAATCCTACCTTGCTGTCTACTATTAAGGAAAATCCTCTAAAAAATTAGAACATTAATAACATAAGTGAAATGGACTGTCTCTTTGAAAGTCAGTGTTCAGAGGCTAAATGACATCTTCTCAAGTATGTTGTAAAATGCCTTCTTTTTCAGGCATGGATTATGTGGTCACTTTAAACTCTTTCAGTTCTGAAAATCTATGAATTCAAGGCAATCTCTTCCTCAGAAGTAAGAAGAAATGGGGAGAGAATGGATGATGCTTATGTGTACAGGTTTACAGGAGTAAAGGAAGGGTAATTAAAGAAAATTCCTATTAGCCTAAATTTTCTCCTTAAGCCACTGACTATAATAATGTAATATTAATAATAGTAACATTTATATGTGCAGGTACTATATCAAGCGCTTTACATATATTCTTTCATTTAATTTTTGTAACAATTATGACAAATGAAAAAAACTAGGGGAAGCTAGGTGGTGCAGTGGATAAAGCACCAGCCCTGGAGTCAGGAGGACCTGAGTTCAAATCTAGAATCAGACACTTAATAATGACCTAGCTGTGTGGCCTTGGGCAAGTCACTTAACTCCACTGTGTTGTTAAAAAAATGAATGAGGAAACTCAGTGGTGATTTACCCATGATCACACAGTTAGTAAGCATTTAAGGATGAATTTGAATTCAAGTCTTTCTGATTCTAAATCAACCATTCCATCTACTGTTACTTAAACTGCTCTGTGTTAATTACTATCTCACTTTGTTACCGATAGCAAACATTTTTATTCTTTTTTTAAAATATCTTAATTGATATCTGTTTTTTGTACTTCAATTATTTCTGGAAAGACAAAAAAAGTCCACTTCTTCCCAGCTAGGTAGTGCAGAACACCAGACTTGAAATTAGGAAGATACATTTTCATGAGTTCAAATTTGGCCTCAGAAACTTACTAGCTGGGTGACCCTGGGCTAATTACTTAATCCTTATTCTGATCTGTAAAATTAACTGAAGAAGGAAATAAATAATTCCAGTATCTCTGCCAAGAAAACCCCAAATGATGTCACAAAGAGTTGGAATGACTGTACAACAATGCCAAAAGTAGAACCTTCCCTATGAAAAAGGGGGAGGGGAGCAATAACATCTGATAACATTGACTGGTTCTGACAGGGTATGTAACATTCTGCCTTAGTAATGTCTCATCTCTTGAGCAATTAGGAAGGAGAAATATTTCAACTATTCTCTGGAACATTTATCAATATTCTAGCTACTCAGAGTTTTAGTGATCTTTTCATTTATAATTCTATAGTCATATTTCTTTGTTTTTTTATTTTGCTTATTTTACTCTTCATTTGTTCCCACAAATATACTTTTATTTTATTTTATTTCATTTTTCCCCCTGGTTCCAAACAGAAACAAATTTCAGTTTTCATTTCCAATTCTCTCCCTTCCACCCAAAGCAATTTACTTGATATAGGTTTAAAATGTCATACAGATATTCTTATGTTTCTCTTAATTCTTCATAGTTACTATTCCTACTGCATATCCCATTATAATTTCATACTGTTTCCAGGGTTTCCCCATTTGATAGATAATCAATTGTTTTCAGGCCTTTTGCTACTGCAAAGAGTGTTTGTGCGAATACTTTGGTATATAATAGAACTTTATGTCTGTCTTTGACTTTCTTAGATTATAAGCCTAGAAATGGAATCACTCATTCAAAGGATATGAACAGTTAGTCATTTTTTTATATAATTCCTAATTGATATTCAAAACAGTCAGACCAATTCATTGTTTTAATAATTGTATTTTAGTGTGCCTGTCTTCCCACAGATCCTCCTTCTTTAGTTATTTATATTTTTTTGCCATCTTTCACAATTTTTAGGATATGCGATGAAACTCAAAGTTTTTATTTGTATTCTCCTACAATTAGTAGTTTGGATAATGTTTTTTTAATTTTATTTATTTAAGGCAATGGAGTTAAGAGTGACTTGCACAAGGTCACACAGGTAGGCAATTATTAAGTGTCTGAAATCAAATTTGAACTCATGTCCTCCTGACTCCACAGCTGGTGCTCCATCCACTGTCCTACCTAGCCTCCCCCTCAGTTCATGTTTTAATAATATTTTATGGACAATTTTTTAAAAACTATTCATCATTGGATATCTTATCTACTGAAGAATGATTTTTGCTGTAAAATTTTTTGTCAGTTCTTTACATAAAGGCTTCCATTTGATCATCCCATTTAAAAGGAATTGCCTTATTTGGTATTTTTAAATCAGTTAATAAAATCTAAATGTTCAAAGGACCCGAATCTCCTCACATTAGACAACCATTATAAGAGACTTTGCCACATCTGATCTATGAAAAGGAAGAAGGTCTCTCCAGCCAGATGTTTTAGAGGTCTAAAAGTAAAATTCTGCTGAAGCACATGTTCTGAAAATCTACAAGTGAAATTCTACCAAAATTCTTTATAATCCTAGTAACTTATTTAGGGGGGAAGATGTTAATTTAACACTAGACTACCATGATCCATTGCCTTTGTCTCTTACCTATCTGGTCTATTGCACTGATTACTTTTATGGTGTTTTAACAAGTACCAAATAATTTTGATGATTACTGAATAATAATGTAGCTTGAGATCTGGGAGTGCTAAGACTTCTTCATGTTTTTTTCTCACTTTTTTTAATTTTGAAATTTTATATTTATTTTATCAACATGAATTTTGGTGTGGGTTTTTCCCTTTGGTCTAGTTAAAGGAGTACCATGGGTAAATTAATTGGAATAGCATTATATATGTAAATTAATATAGGCAACAACATGATTTAGGTAACATTAGCATGACCCCACCATGAGCAGTGAAAAGGTTTCTACTAGCTTTATTTCTGTAAAGAGTATTTTGCAATTATATTTCTATAAAGTTTTCATGTATCTTGGTAGATCAATTCATAATTTATTTATCTTGTAAATATCTTATAATATGTTGCAGATATTTTATGTATTTTAGTCATTTCTTTTATCATTTTTCTGGTTTTCATTAATGCAGTTGATCATTTTTATGGATTTATTTTTTATTCAGTACATAATGAAACTGAGTGTATGAATTTACTACTTCACTGATTTACTTAGTTTTTTTGACTATCAGAATGTCAACTGCAAATAGTGATTTTTTTTGCCAGAGTTTATATGTTATATTTTGTTGACTTGTCTTATTTCTATACTTAGTGTTTTAAAAAATATATATCAAATAATATTGGGAGAGCTATTCTAACTTCATCCCTACTTCTAGTGGAATGAAAAATAGTATATTTTCTTCTATTACATATAATATTAGCTCTTGATTTTAGATATGTACTCTTGACCATAATGATGAAGACTTCCATACCTGTTTTTATAAAATTTTTAACATGTATGAATACAGAACTTTTAAAATGCTTTTTTTCTGAATCCATTTTCATCATTTAGAAGTCTCCATTGATCAGTCTAATCTAATTTTTCTAGTAGTCTCCATTGATCAGTCTAATCTAATTTTTCTAGTAGTCTCCATTGATCAGTCTAATCTAATTTTTCTAGTAGTCTATTCATCATCTAGTTCCTAGAGAGGAATATTTAAGTTTCCTATCCTTATAGAGATATTCTATCAAAATCTCCTACAAATCACCTAATTTTTAAAAACTCAAACTCTAAGCTATTGTACATATATATATATATATATACATATATATATGTGTGTGTGTGTATGTGTTATAATATTACTTTTTCATGTTAAAATTAACCATCATGTTATTCACCAGTTTGTCTATCTTGACACAATCATTTTTATCACTGCCTTCCTGAAATTATTTTCACTTTGTAATTATCCATATGTATCAGAGACAGAAAATTAACTAGTGTCATTTCCAGATCTAAAACCCCTCTCTATCTTCCACACTACGATCTGTGTCTCTGTGTGCTATACTGGCTGTATGACCCTTGACATATCAATTTAACTTTCAGACCTCTAGGTTACTACCCAAGCTTATAAGCTGCAAAGAAGGTAGAAGACAACCTGCATTGGTAGAAGCAATTTCCTCATCTGGAGTTCCCTCTACCAGTTACCGGTCTAATCCCTATGTTCATCCCCTATAATCTTCCTCTTGTAGAATGTATTTCTTATAGACAGCAATTTGTTGGAGGTTTTTTTAAAGATATACCTCCACTTTCATTTAGTGGAAAGTCTGTTTTTGAAGGTATATTACTGACTGCTTTCATCCAGCAAAACTTTTAAATACCAAGAAATAAAGGACTTAATTTCTTTTTAGTCATGAACAATTTACCTAAAAGGTTTATTTTTCTGACCTTGTTTATTGAAAAGAACTATTACAATGATTCATTTTGAATAATTACAACTAATGTAGTAGTGAATACCAAATGGACAAATTCTAATCATATTTACATTTAATGTAAAATATCTATATAAAATTTGTCTTATTCTTAGCACAATGAAGAGATCAGAAGTCTTAGGTTTATATATCCTAATTCTGCTACTGACTAACTGTATACCTTTTTCAAATCACATGACTTTTCTGGGTTTCAGTTTCCTCATCTATGAAATGAGAGGGTAGAACTGGATTTTTGATCTTTCAAGTATCTTCTAGATCTAAGTTTCATGATCCTAGAAAACTCAAACTTGCTTTGGGTTTTTAGAAACATTATTTTCTAATTTGATAAGAAGTAATACTGATAAAAAGATAAACCCACGGATATCATCAGTATTTCTTTATCTTACTAACAAAAATAGAAAAATGATAAAAAGAAATGCAATTTAAATTAACATAGAACATACTAAATATTTGATAATTAACCTATAAAGCACACCCAAAACTATATAAATATGACCATAAAATAATTTATGAAGAATCAAATAACTAAAGATATATTTAATATTCATGATTGAATAGTGCTAATATAATACAGATTGTATTATCAAATTCATTAAATATTAATTTATATAAAACCATCAAAAATCAAATGTTTATTTTTAATCAACAAAAGATAATGAGAGAGATAAATCCTTGTAATTTCTGAATTTTTCAATGTTACTTAAGATAGTCAACTATAGAATATTGTTTGCGAAAGACTTTCTCATGTGTTTGTCAACCATTAAATTCAGTGTTGGTGTAGCTATGGAAAAATAGGCACACATTTATATTACTGATGGAATTGTATACTAGTTCAGTCTTTTTAGAAAGCAACATGGAAATATAGAACGGAAATTGTTAAAATGTTCATATTCTTTTACCCCTTTATTCCATATCTGGGACTATAAGGAATTATGATCTTGAAAAAGTAACTTACCTGTGCAAAAAATATTCCTACTAGCATTGTATATGAGAGGGGGAAAAAACCTGGAAACAAACCACACATGCAATAAATGACTGAACAACTTGCCAATGGATTATTTTGTACTAGAAGAAGTAATGAATATGACAAATATGAAATAATATGGGGAGACAATAAATATAGAATAATATAGAATGAGGGAAGCTCAACTAAATGAACAATGTACACACTAATTACAACTATATAAAGACACTAATAATAGGGAGTGGGGGGGGACCCTGAAGACAGAAAGAGAGAGAAACAGAGAGAGAGAGAGAGAGAGAGAGAGAGAGAGAAAGAAAAGATAGTGACAAAGAGAATAGTTCAAAAGAGGTCATAGAAACAAACAGTATGGTTTTGTTATTTTATTGGTAAAGTTAATAACATTTGAAAAGTTTTTAACTGTCTATAAGTACTATTTATAGTTGTATGTTTAATAATTTATAAATCATTTCTGCTTCAGTTTCTTTGCTTTTATTATCTATTTGAACACTTGTATTTACTGATGAAAACTAAAGTTTATTCTATAAAATTATTTTAAAATAAAATAGTATCTTGAGAGGAAGAGAATTTTATAGAGCTTTATCATGCAAAACCAAAAATGTGAGAAGTAGTTCCTCATCAATGTGTTGATAATCATTAATGACTTAAATCTATGTGAAGTTATCACATTATCATAATAATTGATCTAGAGAGTGGATTATGAGTTCATTTAATTTTTTACAGCTTTCAACATAGCATCATGACTAGGTGTGTATGTAATAAATGATTGAATAATTTCACCACTATAGGGAGTTCTCCATCGATCAAATTATAACATGTCATGAGGCTTGGTAGATTACTTTTATACAAATTCATATGAGTTGTAAGGGACCATAGGGATTATTTAAGCCAAATTCTTCCTTTTTTACACAGGAGGAAACGGGTCCAAAGAACTTAAAGGGATCTCAATCAGTCAATCAATCAACAATTGTTAAGTGCTTCCTATTTGCCGGACAACTTGCTAAGCACTATTGGATACAAAAGAGACAAAAGACAGTCCCTGTCATAAAGGGACTAACAATCTAATAGGGGAGCCAATATGCAAACAAATATATAAAAGTAAGTATTTACAGGATAAATAGGAAATAACTACCACAAATGTGAAAAGGGAAAGAAGTGAGATTTGAGCTCAAATTCCAATCAAGTGATTTTTTTTTCAAATATGGTTAAGTAGACTAAAATCCATAACTTCTTTGTTTGCTTTACTAAAATGAGCTTCCCATACAGAATTTAGATGTGAATACTTTTACTAAAATAAGGTCAAAATTCAGATAATAATGTACCCAAGGATAAGATTATATGTTCTAAAAATCTATAAAAAAAAGTTTTTACTACCCACTTAATTTGCTCAGGTCCTATGGCCTCCAGATCCTATACTGGCTTATCACTGCTATACCACATGACTAAGAAAATGTAAGGCACAGTGGAATGTTAGACATGGAATCAGGAAACCCCGAGTTCAAATCCTGTTGCTGACATTTGCTAGCCATATAATTCTGGCTAGGTTACTTAACTTTTCAATCTCTGTTCCCTCATCTGTAAAATAGGGATAATAGTTCTTTGTAAACCTTAAAGCACTTAATAAAAATATCTTTATACAATCATATTCCTGGTTCAATTATACTAAAACTCTTCCTCTATAGAAAAATTTCTAAACAAAAGAGAAATAGATAGGGAAAACAAGATTTATGAAACTTTTCTTTAGGCTAATTGCTTTTTTAACTGCCATGTTTACCCAGGAAAATAAAAATGAGCCTTGGATTTAGTATGTCTTTACTTATATATTACTAACTATACAGGCAAGCAAGTTGCTGCTTTATTGGAACAGATACATTATTTGTACCTCCCTAACTAATTGTATATAACAACAAGACAAAGAATATTAAGGCAGTAAACAAATTGGAGTAACAATAAATCTGGCACTTTTCCACAGAAGAATAACTCTCAAATTTCTCAGACAGGTAAGATATGATGAGATATGGACACTATTATCACATCTAAGAATTTTTTTTAGGTTTTTTTGCAAGGCAATGGGGTTAAGTGGCTTGCCCAAGGCCACACAGCTAGGTAATTATTAAGTGTCTGAGGTCAAATTTGAACTCAGGTACTTCTGACTCCAGGGCCGGTGCTCTATCCACTGTACCACCTAGCCGCCCCACATCTAAGAATTTTAAAAGGAATTGGATGGAAGACAGTTTCCTCACACCTTTCTTAATTATATGCTTCTCTTTTGTATGAACTACATAGTGATCATAAGGATAGGCACACACACATGTGAATTATGAAAGTATGTATATTATTATATATATACAATTATATATATTATATACACAATTATATACAATTATATATTATATATATATAATTATATATATTATATATACAATTTTATGTTATGTGAATATAAATGATATATACACATACACTCATATGCATATATTTATTTTAGAGGTAGAATTATTTAGAGAACTCAACCTGATTTTGGAGTCAAGAAGTACTGGGTTCAAATCATGCTTATAACACACACACTGGCGAAGTGAGTTCGGTCAAATTACTTTTCCTCTCAGTGCTCATGGAAGTTTTCTATGACTGTTAAGTTGCAGATGTGCACTAGAAGTTGGGTAAGGATATATATAGATCACACACACACACACACACACACACACATACACACACATAGACTCTCAGTGAGTATACATGAAACCATACTATATGTATTACACTCTAAAAAGATATTACATGTATATATACATATGTATATATATACATGTTGTAAATGAAAGTTGGTCCATACAATTATACTGTATAGAATCATATGTAAAGGATATTCCCACTTACATGGTTGGAGAACATAGATTGTCTTCTCCAGAACTGCTGGAATCTCCCATGTGAGTGCCTCCAGCTTAGGTGATCTGAATATCTATCTATCTATCTATCTATCTGTCTGTCTATCTATCAAAACTCAGTTTTTTATAAGTATAAATATGTAAATGCAGGCCCTCCCAGTAAAGTTCTACACTGACATTTCCTTGTAATATGGATTTTTTTTTTAAAAAATTAAGGGGTTGAGTCAAGATGGTGACATGAAGCTAACATGTTTTCCCTATCAAAGATAAATGAAGCCTTTGCACAAAAATTAAAGCTATAGATCCCACCAAGAAAAAGAGAAGATCCAAAGAAGTTTTCAATGGTAGACATCTGGAGGATCTTCAATGAAAGTCTGTTTCTTTGGGGGAAAAGGAAAGTGAAGACCAGTGAGATGGGAGAGCCAGTGGGAGGTTTTTAGCCATAGTGCAGTCCAAGTCCCAACAACTTGACAACTGCATAGGTCTCAGTGGCAAGATAGTAAGCCAACAGGGAGGGTCCCAACCCCAAACAAAGTCTGAACCGTGGGAACACTGGGACAAAAGACAGGACTGGGTTGGGAACAAACTACTGCATAGATAGAACCTTGACATAAAGGAAGAAATAAACCTCTACAAAAGTAAGGCCTACACTGCCTAGGAAACATCTTGGTGAACAACAAGCCATGGATCAGACTCCAGTCCCAGCACAAAAAACTTGAATCTATACTCTCCTACCCCAGGAGCAGAGCTAAAACAATAAAGATGAGCAAAAAAGCTAAAAGAGCGCTCACTATATAAAGAAAGCTACTATGAAGATAAAGATAACAATGCCATGTCAGAAGAAGAAAGCAGTGAAAAATTACCCACAGGGGACATCTCAAAAGAGTCTATGAATTGGACTCAAATCCAAAAGCTCATAGATCTTAAAAAAGAATTTTAAAACCAAAGAGAAGAAGAAGAAAAATGGAAAAAAAGAAAAGAGTCATGCAGGAAAATTATGAAAAATTAACCGAAGAAATCATCTCCTTTAAAAGTAAAAATAACCAATTGGAAAAGGAAACACAAAAAGCTAATTGGAGAAAATAAAACCCTAAAAATGAGAAAATGAATCTACAAGACTATAATCCATCAAGCAAAATAAAAAAAGGCTGAAAAAAATTGAAGAAAATGTAAAGTAACTTTTAGGAAAAACAAACGACCTATAAAGTAGATCTAGGAGAGGTAATCTACCAGTCATCAGACTACTAGAGCCTAGATCATAAAAAGAACATGAAAACCACATTCAAGAAATTATCAGGGAGGGGTGGCTAGGTGGCACAGTGGATAGAGCACTGGCCCTGGAGTCAGGAGTATCTGAGTTCAAATCTGGCCTCAGACACTTAATAATTACCTAGCTGTGTGGTGTTGGACAAGCCACTTAACCCCATTTCCTAGTAAAAACCTAAAAAAACAAAAAACAAAAAACCCAACAAAAAAAAGAAATTATCAGGGAAAACTGTCCAAATCTGCTAGAAAATGTAGCCATTGAAAGAATACACAGAATCCCTCCAGAAACAGACCCTAGGATAAAAACTCCAAGGGTTGATAGAGTTAAATTTTAGGACTCTCAAATAAAGGAGAGAATTCTACAAACTGCAAAAAGGAAACAATTTAAATACAAAGGAAACACAATCAGACTCACATAGGACTTATCAGACTCAACACTGAAGGACTGGAGGACCTGGAATACCATATATTAGCAGGCAAAGGACCTGAGATTACAACCAAGAAGTTACTACCCTGAAAAATTCAGCATATAATGTCAGGAGAAAAAAATGGTTGTACAAGAAAATAGAGGACTTCCAAGGTTTCCCTGACAAAAAGACCAGAATTGAACAGAGAATTCAATTGCTAGATACATGACTCAAGAGATACATAAAAAGGTACATGTAAAGAGAAAGGACAAAACAAAACAAATGTTAGTCAAGACCATCAAATTGTATACAATCCTAAAAGAGAATATATAACACTTACAACTCTTGAGAATTGTACTTCTCTTAGAATAACTAAAGGATCAAATATAATTGAAGAGATTGGACTTAGAGGATCTCTCCATTGAAGAGGTCCAAGATGACATCACTGTTTGAGAGAAAAAGTTCTGATGAAAAGCAGAGTTGTTTACTCTTAACTTGTGGCTCGGTTTTCTTTGACTTAATCTAATTCTGTTAAGCTCACAAAGTTTAGCACTTTCTCTAATGAGGGCATCATAAACTGAGCAGTCCTGAGTCAATCTCCCATAGTGTACCATTGATTGCAAAGTTCTTAAGTGAGACATGAGAGCTTCCTGGTACTTAGAGCCCTTTGAGATTCTAATAGCAAATAAATCAGGGTTGAAATTAATCCATATTATACTTAACAAAGGGGTTAAATATCCTGGGTGGGTAGGGGAAATTTGGGAGAAAGATGCTTGGGGGAAAAAAAGGTTCAAATAGTTCATGAAATGGTTTGGCTTTGGATGATAATCTGGCTCATGAGGATTGTGGTCCTTGGAGGGTACTTGAAAAGGGGGTAAAGTAAAAAATGATTATACTTTGATGTAATTCAAGACTATTGAAAAGTATACTTCTGGGGTGGCTAGGTGGCACAGTGGATAAAGCACCAGCCCTGGAATCAGGAGTACCTGGGTTCAAATCCAGTCTCAGACACTTAATAATTACCTAGCTGTGTGGCCTTGGGCAAGCCACTTAACCCCATTTCCTATTAAAAACCTAAAAAAAAGTATACTTCTAATGAGACAGAAGAGGGGGAGGTACTTAATGACTTTGAGGTAATGCTGCTTATCAAACAATCAAGCAATCAATCTGTGATGGTACTTTGATAATTCTTTGAGCTTATCAAGCAATCATGCTCTGATTGATGATACCTGATTAATAATTCTTGAGCAATAAATAACACAAGGTAAAGAGGCACAAAGATTTATAATTTTAGAGGGGAAAGAAGGGAGGGTGTGAACATTGAGTAAATTCTATTCAATAGGTTTGACCCAGAGAGAAAATAACACACATTCCCACTTGGGTTTAAAAATCTATCCTATTCTACAGGGAAGGGGTGAGGGGAAATCAAGAGAAGGAAATGATAAGGGAAGAAGAGAATGGGAAAAAATGGAAGGTGAAGGTATAAGTAAAAATAAACAAAATTACATTTTAAAAGAAAAGTTAAAGGGGAAAGGGAGGTGTGGAGGAATAAGAAGAAAGGAAAGACAACAATATAAAAGGAGAAAGATAGCATGGAGGGAAATACATAATTAGGAATCTTATCTGTAAATGTGAATGGAATGAACAGTCCCATAAAACAAAAGTGGATAGCAGAATAGATTAAGAACCAGAATGCTACAATATGTTGTTTTACAAGAAACTCGTTTGAAGCAGAGAGGCACACACAGGGTAAAGGTAAAATGATGCAACAAGATATACTATGTTTCGGCTGAAGTAAAAAAATCAGGGATAGCATTCCTAATCTCAGATAATATAAAAGCAAAAGTAATTCTTATTAAAAGGGTAAGGAAGGAGGCAGCTAGGTGGTGGAATGGATAGAGCACTGGCCCTGGAGTCAGGAGTACCTAAGTTCAAATCCAGCCTCAGACACTTAATGATTACCTAGCTGTGTGGCCTTCCTTGGGCAAGCCACTTAACCCCATTGCCTTGCAAAAACCAAAAAAAAAAAAAAAAATTAATAAAAAGGGTAAGGAAGGAAATTACATCTTCTTAAAAAACACCATAGGTAATGAAGCTGTATCATTACTAAACAAGCATGCACCTAGTGGTATAGCATCCAAATTCCTAGAGGAAAAGTTGAGTGTATTACAAAGAGACATAGACAAAAAAACTGTAATAATAGGAGACCTCAAACTCCCTCAGAATTAAGTAAATCTAGCCACAAAATAAATAACAAGGAAGTTAAGAAGATTAATGAAATCTTAGAATACTTAGATATGATAGTTCTTTGGAGAAAACTTAATGTGGATAGAAAAGAAAAAGGTATATTCTTTTCTATCCACATTAAGTTTTCTCCAAAGAACTATCATGTATTAGGGCATACAAATCTTATAATCAATTGCAGAAAAGCATAAGTAATAAATACATACTTCTTAGATCACGATGCAATAAAAATTACATGTAATAAAGGGTCATGGAAAGAGCAATCAAAAACTAATTGGAAACTAAATAATTTAATTTTAAATAATGAGTGGATCAAACAACAAATCATAGAAATAATCAATAATCATATCCTAGAAAATGATAACAATGAGACATCAACCAAAATTTATGGAATGCATTCAAATCAGATTTGAGGGGAAACTATATTTCCAAATGCTTACATGAATAAAATAGAGAAAGAGGATATCAATAAATTGGGTATCCAACTAAAAATGTTAGAAAAAAGTCAAATTAGAGATCTCCAATTAAATACAAAATTAGAAATTCGGAAAATCAAGGGAGAGATTAATAAAATTGAAAGTAAGATAACCATTGATCTAATAAATAAAATTGAGCTGGTTTTATGAAAAAGCAGATAAAATTGATAAAACTTTGTTTAATCTTATTAAAAAAAAAACCAAGATAACTAAATTACCATTATCAAAACTGAAAAGGGTGAACTAACAACCAATGAGGAGGAAATTAAAGAGATAATTCAGATCTACTTTACTAATTTGTATGCCAAGAAATTTGATAACCTGAGTGAAATGGATGAATATTTACAAATACAAACTACCCAGATTAACAGAATAGGAAATAACTTACTTAAATAATCCCATTTCAGAAAAAGAAATTGATGAAACCATCAATAAACTTCCTAAGAAAACATTTCCAGGTTCAGATGAATTTACAACTGAATTCTACCAAACATTTAAGGAATAATTAATTCCTATTTTACATAAACTATTTTTAAAAATTGGAGGAGTTCAGCCAAATTCCTTTTCTGACACCAACATGGTGCTGATTCCTAAACCATGAAGAACCAAAACAGACAAATAAAATTATAAACAACTCTCCCTAATGAAAATTGATGCAAAAATCTTAAATAAAATTTTACCAATGAGATTGCAATAAGTTATTGCAAGGATAATACACCATGATCAGCAGGATTTATACCTGATAGGGATGGTTCAATATTAGGAAAACACTTAACATAATTGAACATATCAACAGCAAAACCAACAGAAATCATATGATTATCTCAATAGATGGTGAAAAAGTCTGATAAAATGCAACATCCATTCCTATTTAAAAAACTAGAAAGTTTAGAATAGAGTTTTCCTTAAAATAATAAGTAGTATCTATCTAAAAGCATCAACAATATAATATGTAATGTGAGTAAACTAAGCATTTCCAATAAGATCAGGGTTGATGCAAGGATGCCCATTATCACCATTACTATTCAATATAATTTTATAAATGTTAGCTCTAGCAGTAAGAAAAGAAAAAGAAATTGAAGGAATCAGAATTGGCAATGAAGAAGGAAAACTTTCTTCTTTGCAGATGATATGATGTTATACTTAGAAAACCCAAGAATTTCATCTCAAAAACTTCTTGAAACAGTTAACAAATCCAGCAAAGTAGCAGGATATAAAATAAACCAAATAAATAATCGTTATTTTTATATAAGAACAAAAAAGCCCAAGAGCAACATATAGAAAGAGAAATTTCATCTAAAGTAACTCCAAACAAATTTAAATATTTGGGAATCTACCTCCAAAGACAAACCCAGAAACCATATGAACACAATTACAAAGCACCTCTCACACAGATAAAGTCAGATCTAAGCAACTGGAAAAATGTCAATTGGTCATAGTTATTTTGAGCTCATGTAATAAAAATGGCAATTGTACCCAAATCAATTTGCTTATTCAGTATCGTACTGATTAAACTACCAAATAGTTATCTTACTGAGATAGAAAAATAGTAACAAAATTCATCTGAGCAACAAAAGGTCAAGAATATCAAGGGAGGGAACTGATGAAAAAGTATAAATGAAGATAGTCTAGGTCTACCAGATCTAAAAGTATACTAAAAATCAGCAGTCATCAAAACTGCCTGATACTTATTAAGAAATAGAGTAATGGATCAGTGGATAAGGATAGGCTCAAAAAAACAGCAGTAAATGACTACAGTAATCTACTGTTTGACAAACCCAAAGACATTAGCTTCTGGGATAAGAATTTACTATTTCACAAAAATTTTTGGGACAACTGGAAATTAGTATGGTAAGCCTAGGCATAGACACATATCTCACACCTTATACCAAGATAAGGTCAAAATGGGTACAGGATTTAGACAAAAAGGACATCACAATAAACCAAGTAGTAGACCAATAAATACTCTATCAGTCAGATCTATGGAAAGAGGACAAATTTATGATCAAACAAGAAATAAAATACCTTATAAACTTCAACATTAATGATTTTGACTATATTAAATTAATAAGTTTTGTACTTATAAAATCAAGGCTGCCAAACTTAGAAAGCAGGGAAACAATCTTCACAATCGGGAGTTCTGATAAAGGTCTCATTTCTAAAATAGATAGAGAACTATATCAAATTTATAAGATTGCAAGTCATTCCCCAATTGATAAATGGTCAAAGGATATGAATAGACAGTTTTCATTTGAAGAAATTAAAGCTACATATAATCATATGAAAAAATGATCCAAATCATTATTGATTAGAGAAATGCAAATTAAAACAACAGTGAGGTATCACCTCACACATATCAGATTGGCCAAGATTAGAAAAAGGGAAAATGCTCAATGTTGGAGAGGTTGTGGGAAGATTGGGATATTGATGCAATGCTGGTGGAATTGTGAATGGATCCAACCTTTCTGGAAAGTAATATGGAACAAAGAACAATAAAACAGATCATACCCGTTAAACTAGCAATACTAACATTAGGCCTGTATCCAGAAGAAATTATAAAAATTGGGAAAAGTGCCACATGTTCCAAAATTTTCATAGCAGCTCTTTTTGTAGTAGCAAACAATTAGAAATTGAGGGCATGGCCATTAATTGGGGAATGACTAAACAAGTTATGGCACATCAATAATACTATGGATTATTAAAGTTCTATAAGAAACCATAAATGGTCTGACTCTAGAAAAGCATGGAATGAGTTACAGGATCTGATATTGAGTAAAGGGAGTAGAACCAAGAGACAATGTACATATCAACAACAACATTGTGAGATGATCAACCTTGATGGAAACAGCTCATCTCAGCAGTTCAGAGAGCTAGGACAGCCCTATTTGTCTGGCTATGGACAATGATACCCCCATCCACAGCAAGAAAAACAAAACAAACAAAAAAAAATCCTTCAGAATCTGATGAACACTACATTCACTTTTGAAAAAAGTATCTTTTATGTATTCTTTCCCTTAATCCCTAATACCAAAAATGACTCATCAATAAACATGTTTAACACAAATGTGTATGTACAATATTAACCTGACTATTCAAGGCTGAGGGGAGGGGGTTGGGAAGGGAGGGTAGAAGGAAATTTTGTAACTTAAAAATATAGATAGGAAAATGTGGATGAATATTGAAAAAAATTCATAACATGTATTTGGAAAGTCAATGAAATTAAGTGCCTTGCCCAAGGTCACACAACTAGGTAATTATTTTGTGTCTGAGGGCAGATTTGAACTCAGGACCTTCTAACTCCAGGCATGGTGCTCTATCCACTGTGCCATCTAACTGGCCCAATATATTCTTTCAAGGTAAAAAGGTTTCACATTATTGACTAAGCCAGGGAATAAACTGTATATTCTCTCTGAGGAACAACCTCACTAGGTTCAGAGTAGATAAATTCATCTCCAAATTGAACACCATGGATAAATTGTTTTAAAACAATTTTTGAATACCTCTTAAGTTATGATGTGGTCCAATGTAAGGAATTCAAGTTATGATGTGGTCCAATGTAAGGAATTCTTTTACTAATGAATATGCACGTGTGTGTGTGTGTGTGTGTGTGTGTGTGAGTGTGTGTGTGTGAGAGGGGGGGGGGAAACAAAGCTGGCTTTGGAGTCAAGAAAAACTAGGTTCAAATTATGCCTTTAATACACCATGACTGAGTGACCCTAATCAAATCACTTCTCTCAGTAATCAATCCAGTAATCAATCTCAGTAATCTTCCATGAATAAAAGTTACAGATGGGTAAGTGGGGAGTAGGTTTTCCTCATTGAGAGTACCCAAACACACATAATATTTTTATATCTATATCTATATATTTATCTATTTATCTATGTGTATATATATATTTTTCCATGCTGATGGTGGATCAGAAGATTATGCATAAATAAAATAAATTAAAACATTGAAATCCTATTTAGATAATGAATCCCTTATCTATCAACATTTTTGCAATTTAAAATATTTTTCTGTTCATACAAGTCTTTCCAGCTTGTTTTCCGTAAAACATTTCCATATTAGACCGTAAGAATAAGAACAAGAATAAAAGAAAGTAAAAAACAACATGCTTAAATCTGCATTCAAACAATATCTGGAGGCAGCTAGTCTGCTTTATCATAAGTTTTTTGGAATTGTCTGAGAGCACTACATTGCTGAAAGCTGTTGTTTTCTCAGGGAAGAGGAAAGGAGGTGAGGGAACAAAGTATAGAAACTGGAACTCAAAAACTTAAAAAATGCTAAAAATTGTTTTAACATGTAATTGGGGAAAATAAAACATATTTTATTATTTATTATTATTAATTTATTATATATCATTTATTATGTTATTGTTTTATTATATTTATTTATTTATTTCAACAAGAATATTTGAGAAAATTATCACTTTCCTGCTTCATGGATATGCAGACAAGGTACATTTTTTTTTAATGGAGTCAGGAATTACTTGATTTTAAATTCCTCCAGGCAAGTGAGAAGGCAGTGATATTGTACCAAGAAAGTCAGATTGTTGAGGAAAAAGAGATCTAGATTTACAGGACTTGCATTCAAATCCTGAAACAGCCCCTTATTATTTGTGTAACCCTAAGCAAAAGTAATTGACTGTTATCATTAGGGAACTTTGATAGTGTGTGGAGCTGGACCTTAATTCATTCCATAAGAGAGTTCAAATTCTCTCTTAGACAGTTTCTCCCTTTGTGATTCAGGACCTCTAGATCCTCATCTGTAAAATGAAGGTAATAATAACACCTACCTCCTAGGGTTGTTTTGAGACTTAAATGAGATATTTGTCAAGGGCTTTGCAAACCTTAAAGATCTATATAAATATTATTGCTGATATTATATTGTCTCATTTGATCAATGGTTGGAGGTATAATCCTAGTTGCTGAGGGTGGTTCACCTGGGACAGATAAATTGCTTTGAGTTGGGAGATCTGAGATACAGTGAGGCTAAAACCAACTGGGCATGACTCATGCTATTGATAATCATATGAAGAGGAACTGAAGCCATTAGTTTGCCTACAGACAAAGTTTCAGTTCTGATGAGCATTGACAAGACTGCCAAGTGGCCCCTGCACTGCTAGCCCAGAAGAAAGGGAAACCTAGTCACAAAAAAAAGATAAAGTGTGTACACACACACACACACACACACATACATATATATATAGATATATATAGATATATATATTTGTGTGTATGTATATATATATAAACAATTTTATATAGTTATATATGTCTGTATATACCTTATTTGATAAGTAAGATAGGTATTATTAATATTCCCATTTTACAGCTGAAGAAACTTTGCTTCTGAACATGCCCTGGCCTGGGTGGTGAAATTGGTAAAAATCATTCTCTCTAATCCTCTGTTAAACTAGATTAGTTAGTCTCAGAACCCAAATTTAAAAATTATAGAGGGATTCAAAGAGCTTTTGTTAGCCTTGTTTATATCCTTTAAAATTTACCATGTTGGGGGCGGCTAGGTGGCGTATAAAGCACTGGCCTTGGAGTCAGGAGTACCTGGGTTCAAATCCGGTCTCAGACACTTAATTACCTAGCTGTGTGGCCTTGGGCAAACCACTTAATCCCGTTTGCCTTGCAAAAAAACCTAAAAAAAAATTTACCATGTTAGAAATTAAAATGAATTGGTTTATCATTAATTTTTTTTAAAAAATAGCAATAATAAACCCATTTCAAGTCAGCATTAATACATTTTGATGAAAAATAGCTATATTTTCTGAAACAAAAAATTTTAATACCTGGCACACCAGAAGACAGTTGTATTCTTATACTTGCTTCAGTCTTTAATCTCTTGCAATGTGTTATTTTAGTTGAATATGATGAAAATTCAGCCTCCCACAGAAACATAGAAGAGTTGGTATTTTAATAGCTTTTTCAAATAATTACAGATTTTTTTTCTTTGGTACTCTACCCATACTCATTGTTAATATGGAATGTGAAACCATATCAATGAATGAACAAGAATGCAAAAGAAAAATAATATCTTAGTATTATTATGAAAATAATTATCCACAGACCCATGAAAAAGTCTCAGAGATCCCCAGGAGTCCATAAACCATACTTTAAGGACTTCTGGACTAGATCATGTCAAAGATCTGTCAGCTCTAAATCAATAATTCTTTGAGAAATAGATGGGGGGGGTGGAATTCTCCTGTCATTTAAGATGGTAGTTGAACTGATTAAATGGATTTCAACTGTCCTTGGACAGATTCCTTACTAGCTGTGTTGAAAGTCTCAATCATAAAGTATTATTAATTAAATTACAATTAGGCTACCTCTCTCTTTCTCTCTCTCTCTCTCTCTCTCTCTCTCTCTCTCTCTCTCTCTCTCTCTCTCTCTCCAGAAGTTGCTCTAATATAAGGAAAGCAGCTTGGAAATTCTATAGTTTAAAGAAAAATGGACAATGTTCCAAAATCTCACTCTAAATTCTTCTTTTCATAAAGCACTAATAAGCACCAGCTGAGTTACGAAGAGTAATAGAATTAATAATTAAAGATCAGTGTATATATTATCATGATGGCAATATATTATCAAAATGCTTCATTTTTAATTGTCAAAATACAATTGAAATAGATTTTTATTTAAAAGGAGCCTTTATGAAATACAAAATTATGGAAGAAATTCTCCGGATTCAGTAATTGAAGGTAAAGAAAGATTATCTACATCATTTTTTAAATGTACACATGTAAAATTGTAAATTTTTTTTCTTTTCATATCATACCTTATGTTATAAAATCTGTACAGGTTATCTTCTTTACAAGAATATTGGAAGAATTTGGGTCTTAATTTTTCTTGTATTCCCCACATGATTTTAGCATCTTCTCAAAAAAAAACTGATCAACAAATGAACTCTCCTACTGCACTGTTCATATTCATAAAAATTCATTTCTAAAAATGGATTTAAAAGAGAAGTCATTTTTGCTTCAACATTTCTTAGAAAATCACATCTTGGAATCTCAGACTACCTCCATAGCAAAGAACCCCACAATCAACAACTATTGAAAAGTACTTTTTTAAACATTCTGTTTAATTGGGCTCAGTTTTTGGATTTCATCATTTACATATGCTGGTGGAATAGTAACTTCCGAGATTTTGACAGTCATATAAAATGTTAACAATAGTTTGTAATGCTAATACTGATATAATCTAACTTGCTCATTGGTTGTCAGATGATGCTCAAATGCAATTGTTAACAATAGTTTGTAATGGTAATACTGATATAATATAACTTGCTCATTGGTTGTCAGATAATGCTCAAATGCAATCTGTGTGTCAGACTAATAGAAATCCCAGTTTTAATAACTTTGAAGAAATAGGCATAGTCTTTATATTTGAACGCAAAATTAATTACAGAACTAATTAAAATCCAAGACTCAGTGTCAGCCTTAGTTAATTTTCATAAATGTTGTTTGTAATACTTCCACTGGCAGAACTTAGGGATGAGCCAAAGGAACCAAGAGAGACAAATAATGGATTTTCCAAGACCTGAGGCAATGCCTGCCTTTAACTCTTCCATTTAAGCCAGAAAGATGAATAAAAAAATTGATTTTGTTTACAACTCTTTTGTGTTTTCTTTTCTCCTTTTTTACCTCTCATCTATGCTTCTGTCTAGAGTTATTCCAATTCTTATTCCATCAACCTTCACTGGCCCCTTGACTCTAGCTATCATTATTTTTCTTTGTTCATATAAATACCTTATCTAGCTACCTCATTTGTTTCCCTGGAAGTTTATTTCCTAGACCCTGCAGCTTCATTTTGCATTTTCCTCCCTATAATTGTCCTCTCTTCCCTTTTTTTTTAATTTTGCTAGTGCATCCTTTGCATTTTCTATCTCTGCTCAAAAACAGGATAGAAACAATTAGTATATAAATGGCCTTTGTTCTGTTTACCTTTTAAGAGAGATGAACCTCACAAGTTAGTGACCTATTTTATTTAAAACCTTGCTCACATGGGCAAATAAATAACAAAGGGGGAATCTATGTCCAAAGGGTGGGGGGGGGGGGAGGGAGAGAGAGACACAGAGAGAGAGAGAGAGAGAGAGAGAGAGAGAGAGAGAGAGAGAAGAGTGATATCCACATTTTCAGATTGCATGCTTTCTTGTGTAATTAATGTCACTATTTTTTAACCCACAACAAATCAGTGCTAGTTGCAACATTATCTGAAAAAAAAAGCACTAAATCACAGGTGGATGTCACAAGACTCTAGAGGGCCATGCTTCAGATGAAAGGAAATTCCATACACTACTATGAATCCAATTGACTTTGCACAATTGCTTCCCATAAAAGTTTTATTAATAAAAAAAATTCTGGGAACTTTTTCCTGGACGGAACCATGACTAATTTTAAAAGGTCAAACACTCTTTAGAATTACACGCATGCTCCTGCCAGATGTGGAATTTGCTTTCGATACTCACAAACCAAGTGGCAGCATTTAATTTTGTTAACCTCTCAAAGCACTAAGCATCTTTCATGAGCATTTTAAGCTTGCAAATGGAATACAGGGTATCTTTATTTCCTATGTAATTTTTGATAAAACCTACTTGACAATTTTTGCCAACAATGCAGTATTAATGTGGGGTCAAAGAGGATCAAATTTTGCTTTCTCATTGCCTTTGGAAAAATAGTGATAGTACCTATTATTATGATTCTTAAAATGGAAATCAATAGAAAAGGAAAGTATTTGAGGAAGCTATTTCTTTTATAACATTAAAAATATATAAAACAGAAAATTTTATATTGTCAGAGTTTAATAATTAAATGCTTAATGATTATTAAAAAAAAGAAAAATTTTGTAGATTTGTTCCAGGTCACTCATTCACAATAGTATGAGTCAACAACTCCTAGATCATTTTCTGTGGTTCTAGAACCATTTTATTCTAGAATATTTTTGCTTCTATCACTGATAAAGGTACCAATTTACTAATTCTTAGTGTTTGAATTTTTTTTACTAAGGAATATTTATTGAAAAAAT